>NC_092393.1:63307191-63607191 GCF_030028105.1 Mobula birostris | reverse complement strand
TTTCTTAAGTATTTTCTTGCACTTCTTATACTCCTCAAGCACCTGATTTACCCCCTGTTTCCTATACATTTCATACAACTCCCTCTTCTTCTTTATCAGAGTTGCAATATCCCTTGAGAACCAAGGTTCCTTATTCCTATTCACTTTGCCTTTAATCCTGACAGGAACATACAAACACTGCACTCTGAAAATTTCCCCTTTGAAGGCTTCCCACCTACCGATCACATCTTTGCCAGAGAACAACCTGTCCCAATCCACACTTTTTAGATCCTTTCTCATTTCTTCAAATTTGGCCTTCTTCCAGTTCAGAACCTCAACCCTAGGACCAGATCTATCCTTGTCCATGATCAAATTGAAACTAATGGTGTTATGATCACTGGAACCAAAGTGCTCCCCTACACAGACTTCTGTCACTTGCCCTAATTCGTTTCCTAACAGGAGATCCAATATTGCTTCCCCTCTAGTTGGTCCCTCTACAAACTGATTTAGAAAACTATCCTGAACACATTTTACAAACTCTAAACCATCTAGACCCCTAACAGTATGGGAGTCCCAATCAATGTATGGAAAATTAAAATCCCCTACCACCACAACTTTATGTTTCCTGCAGTTGCCTGCTATCTCTCTGCAGATTTGCTCTTCCAAGTCTCGTTGACTATTGGGTGGTCTGTAATACAATCCCAATAATGTGGCCATTCCTTTCCTGTTTCTCAGCTCCACCCATAAGGACTCAGTAGACAAGCCCTCTAATCTGTACTGCCTGAGCACTGCTGTAATATTTTCCCTAACAAGCAATGCTACTCCCCCACCTTTCATCCCTCTGCCTCGATCACATCTGAAACATCGGAACCCTGGAATATTAAGCTGCCAGTCCTGCCCCTCCTGTAGCCAAGTTTCACTAATTGCTACAACATCATAATTCCACGTGTCAATCCATGCCCTCAACTCATCCGCCTTCCCCGCAATACTCCTAGCATTGAAATATATATACTTCAGAAGATTTTTACCACCACTCACAACCTTTCTATCAGCAATTTGCTTAAACTTTCAATATCATTTATTTTCACCCCAGCCACACTGTCTATATATATGAGAAGGTAGGCTGGGGATATTGTTGAGCAGTCTACCAATGTATAGGTAGGCTGAGGGAAGGGTCAGGGAGTGGTTGGTGGGATCTTCCTGTGTACAATATGAGCAGTTGCGTGGGGGGAGGGAGAGAATGCTTGATGGACTATTCCAAGTACAAAATCAGTGAATGGGAGCATGAGATGAGGCAACTTCTCACAGGTCCACAGCTGAGGATTTAAAAAGGTAGTGTTTTGTGGCAAAGTTGGTCTGTGCCCAATCAGTGAACAGAATTCATAAGAAAGGCCAAATAAAAATAAGGCAGGTGCAGGTGGAGTGGCCATTGTGTGACCGGGGAAGCTTTGGCTTTGGTTTTGGCTTTGGCTCATCAAATTTTGGCGAAGTAGTCATCCCTAGGCTACAGGGTGATTTTCAGGAGAAGGAAGGGAAATGGGGTGTCAGTGCAGAGTACCCCTATGGCCATTCCCCTCAATAATAAGGAGACCATTCTGGATACTGTTGAGGGGGACAACGTAGCAGGGAGGAGCCACAGTGACTGAATGTCTGTCACTGACTGCGGTGCCTTGGCTCAAAAGAGGACAGCTTGCACTTGCCAACAGTAAATTCCATCTGCTAATTTTTTTAGGCCATTTTTCCAGCTGGATCAGATCCTGCTGCAAACTTTGATAGTCTTCCTTGCCATCCTTAATGCCCTCAAACTTGATGTCATCTGTAAATTTGCTGATCCAGCCTACCACATTATCATTTAAGTGATTAATGTACTGAAGATGATAAACAAGATGGATCCCTATGGCACACCACTAGTCACAGACCTCCTGTCAGATCGACAACCGTCTACTGCCGACCACTGGCTTCTTCTGCAAAGCCAACATTGAATGCAGTTTACTACGCTATCCTCAATGCCTAGCAACTGAACCATCCAGAGCTGCCTCCCATGTGGGACTATGTCAAAGGCTTTGCTAAAGTCCACATAGACAATGTCCACCGCCTCTGTTGTTACCTCCGTCACTTCCTTTGGCAGCGTATTCCATTTACCAGCTACTCTTGGCATGAAATTTTCTCCCTTGGATCCCCTTTAAATCTCCTTTCTCTCATCTTAAACCTCTGCTCTGTAGTCTTAGACTCCCTGATATGGGAACAGTGTCTGGCGATCCTCCTTGTTTCTGCCTCTCTTTCCTGTAGTGTGTTAACCAAAACCATGCACAGTACCCTGAGTGCAGCTTAAGCAACATTTTGTAAAACTGTGACTTGATGTAACAGGTTCTGACAGATTGTAGGAAACATTTTGACAGCAGTTGTGTTTCAGAGCAGAGGTTTAATAAGTGAGAGTTTCAGGAAGTATCTGAGGAGGTAGTTGGCTTCCCCAGAGGATGGCTGGAATTTGGAACACACTGCCTGAGGGGATGGTAGAGGCAGACACTTTCACATTTAAGAAGTGCTTCGGTCGGCACTTGAAGCATTGAGGTAGAGATTGGGACCAAATGCTGGGGAAGAGCTCATGTGGGTGGGTAATTGTAGGCATAGGAGTGATGGGCCAAAGGGACAGTTTCTGTGTTCTGTGATTCTGTAAGGCTGAAATGTTGGTGGGTTTCAGCTTAGAGATGAATTTGGACCAGAGGTGGACTAACTCTGTTTGTGCAGATTTGTACCTTCCAGTCCCAGGGGAACCATACCGGACTCAAACACATGGACTGTGCCATCAAAGGAAGACCCTGCTGTATCGGCACAAAGGGAAGGTGGGTGATCCTCCAAAGCACGGTTTCCACTGGTTTCTCACTGAATACATTGTCCACAGTGTATGTTTGCTGAGTAAAGGACTTCCATGAGGTAAAGACAATTGCTTCACTTAATAGTTCAAAAGATAATTGAGTTAAATTAAATAAAGTAAATTGAGGCAGGTTTGACAAGCCAGATGGTATGTTGTGATTGCAGTACAATGGTTGTAGCTAATGGAGGCCAATGTGGTGACATCATCTACAGACTGTTTCTGGAGCTAGAGGATGTTCAGCTGAGCAAAAGTCAGGCATTGCATAGCACCATGAAGAAGAATGTTACCTGGTCACTTGATTCCAAGCAGTAGTTGCACTCCTTCAATTAGACACTTCATGATTAGTCAGTCAGGAGAGAGACCGGAGTATCACAGTGCTTGTTCTGGTCACTACACTATAGGAGAGATATGGGCACGTGAGAGACAGCATATGTTAGAACCTGCAATCAAATCCAAACTCAGTGGTCAGGCAGCATCTGTGAAGGGAAATGGACAGTTAATGTTTTGGGTGCAGACCTTCATCGGGTGTTTGTAGTGACAGTGCTAGAATGGCAATAGAGCAGTTTCACCAGGATGTTCCTTGGCACACAGCCATTCAGTTACTTAGAGAGACTAGAGAGGTTCTCCTTCGAACAGAGAGGCACATGATTAAGGCATGTAAAATTATGAGGGATATAGATATATTAACCTGCAGAGAACTTATCAAAACATTTAAGATGAGGGGTAAGAGGTGTAGAGAGGATATGAAGGGTACCTTCTTCCCCTGGAGAGGGATGAGAACATGGAACACACTGTTGAGGAAAGTGGTGGGGACAGAGTCGCTGACAGCATTGAAGAAGTGTCTGTACAAACACTGAAATTGCCCAGGTACAGTAGGCGAGTGTTGGAAGGAAAGATTCAAATGGGTGGATGGGTTCTGAACGAAGCAGATTTGGATATCCAGAAGGAAGTTTTGAATTTTATCCAACATGTATAAGTCTCTTTCCTCTTCTAGCCTGGCATTTTGAGAGTGGGGACCAATAGACAACCGCACTCTAGTATGGGGAAAGGCAGGGCACACTGAGGGAATGAAGAGCGTGCAGAAGTAGTGGAGGGTCAGGATGATCGGATACTGTTGTCTGAAGCTGTGGACATCCTGGGCTGGGGGAGGAGTGGGAGGGTAAAGATTCTTGGTGTTCCCTCCCCCCCTCCCCATGGGAACCAATGAATTCAAGATGATACAGGAGGGATTTCTGCCATGGTAAAATGGGCAGGTGGAGGGTGGGGGCAGTCAAACTAACAAAGGGATTCACAAAGGTGATCATGTCTGATCTGAGCCATGTAGAAATTTGCATTGGATCAATTAAGTCAAAGAGTTGAGTATACAGATCAGAGATCAGTGTGGGAGGAATGTGTTTTAACTCCTGGGACAGTGGGGAGAGTGGAAGCTATCCACATGCAGGGTCTCAACCTGAAACATTGACAATTCCTTTTCCCTCAGATGCTGCCTGACCCACTGTGTTTGATGTTTCTCCAGATTTCAGTATCTACAGTCTCTTGTGACCCTGTTGTTCCATTGGGATGGGCTACATGCATCAGGCTTAGACCATAAGACATCGGAGCAGAATTTGGCCACTCAGCTCATCGAATCTGCTCCACCATTTCATCATGACTGATCTCGAATCCCATTCAACCCCATACACCTGTCCTGTCACCATATCTCTTGATGCCCCAACCAATCAGTAATCTATCAACTTCCACTTTAAATGTCCCCACGGACTTGGCCTCCACCGTAGGTTGTGGCAGAGCTTTCAACCAGATTCACCACTCTTTGGCTTAGAAAAAATCCTCCTTACCTCTGTTCTAAAAGATTGACCCTAAGTGTGAGGCTGTGTCCTCTCGTTCTGGATACCCCTAACAGAGGGAATATTGTCCTCACATCCACCCTGTCTAGTCCTTTCAACATTTGGTAGGTTTCAATGAGATCCCCATGCATTGTTCTAAATTCTAGCTGCCAAAACCTCCTATGTTAATCCCTTCATTCCCAGAATCATGCTTGTGAAGCTCCTCTGGAGTCTCTCCAATGACAACACACCCTTTCTGAGATAAGGGGCACAGAACTGCTGACAATACTCCAAGTGCGGCCTGATGTGTGTCTTATAAAGACTCAGCATTTTCTCCTTGTTTTTATATTCTATTCCCCTTGAAGTAAATGCCAACATTGCATTTGCTGCCTTTACCAGAGATTAAACCAATGAACTAACCTTCTGGGAGTTTTGCAAGAGGACCCCAAAGTCCCTTTGCATCTCTGATATTTGAATTTTCTCCTCGTTTAGATAATACTCTGCAGTATTGTTCCTTTTACCAAAATGCATTATCATGCATTTCCTAACACTGTATTCCATCTGCCACTTTTTTGCCTATTCTTCCAATTTCTCTTAGTCCTCTACAATTGTATTGCTTCCCTAGCGCTACCTAACTCTTGACCTATCTTTGTATCATCCGCAAACTTCGCCACAAAGCCATCAATACCAGTTTCTAAATCTTTGACAAACAATGTGAAAAGTAGCAGTCCCAAAACTGATCCCTGAGGAACACCACTGGTTACTGACAGCCAACCAGAAGAGGCCCCTTTTATTCTGATTTGCTGCCTCCTGCCTGTCGGCCATTCCACTATCCATGCCAATATCTTTCCTGTAACATCATAGGATGTTATCTTGTTGAGCAGCCTCATGTGAGGCACCTTATCAAATGCCTTCTTAAAACCTAAGTAAATGATATCCACTACTTCTCCTTTATCCACCCTGCTTGTTACTTCCTCGAAGAATTCAAACAATTTTGTCAGGCAAGATTTCCCTTTACAGAAACCATGCTGACTTTGGCTTGTTTTATCATTAGTCTCCATGTACCCTGAAACCTCGTCCTTACTAATGGACTCCAACACTTTCCTAACCACTGAATTTTGGCTAACTGGCCTATAGTTTCCTCTCTTTTGCCTTCCTCCCTTCTTAAAGAGTGGAATGACATTTGCAATTTTCCAGTCCTCAGGGACCACGCCAGAATCAAGTGATTCTTGAAAGATCATGACCAATGCATCCATTATCTCTTCAGCATCATCTTTCAGGACTCTGGGATGTGGTCCATCTAGTCCAGGTGACCTACCTACCTTCAGACCTTTTCGTTTGCCTAGCACAGACCTCTGGCACATGGCTACTGTTCTCCACAGTGAAGGCTGATGTAAGGTACCCCTTAAGTTTGTCTGCCATTTCTTTGTTCCCCATTACTACCTGAACAGCATCATTTTCCAGTGGTCTAATACCAACTCTCATATCTCTTTTATTCTTTAAAAGTTTTTTCAGTTGTATATAGTATTCTGCTGTACTTTATTAGCTAGTTTACCATCATATTTCATCTTTTCCCTTCTTATAGCTTTTTTAGTTGCCTTTTGTTGGATTTTAAAAGCTTCCTAATTGTCCAATTTCCCACTTACTTTGGCTATCTTATATGCCCTTTCCTTGGCTTTTATGCAGCCCTTGACCTCCATTATCAGCCACGGCTGCCTTGCCCTGCCATTTGAGAACAACTTCGTTTATGGGACATGTCTATCCTGCGCCTTGTGAACTATTTCCAGAAACTTCAGCCATCTCTGCTCTGTCGTCGTACCCTGCCAGTGTCCTCCTCCAATCCACCTGGGCAAGCTCCTCTCCCATGCCTCTGTAATTCCCTTTATTCTAGTGTGATACTGATACATGTGACTCATGCTTCTCCCTCTCAAACTGCAGTATGAATTCAATCCTATGATCACTACCTCCTCAGGGTTCCTTTACATTAAGCTTCCTAATAAAGTCTGGGCTTGGTCCAGTGTGCCAGAATACTGAATAAGTAGGACTGGAGATGAGCTTTAAACTAAACAGTCAAAGGTAGGTTCTTGTGAAGGGAAAAATGTGCTTCTCGCATCTCCTTTAAACTTAGCCCGTTTCACCTTCAATGCATGCCTACTGGTTTTAGACATTTCAACTACGGGAAAAACACACTGGCTCTTTGTATCTATACTTTGCACAATTTTATAAACCTCTATCAGATCTCCTCTCAGCCAGAGAAAACAACCCAAGTTTGTCCAACCTCTCATCACAGCATGTGTCCTCTAATGCAGACAGCATCCTGATAAAGCACTTTTGCACCTTCTTCAAAGCCTCAACATACTTCCTGTAACAGGGTGACTGGAACGGAACACATTAAATGTTCATGATGACCGAGTTCTTCCAACAGCTCTGTCTTGTCACAGGTTCAGTGAATCAATGTGCTAGTCAGTAGTTGTTTTAAAATACCATTCTTATGGAGAGATGGTGGGTGAATAGACAGCCGTGATTGAATGGCAGAGCAGATTTGATCAATTGAATGGCCAAATTCTGCTTCTGGTATGTGGTTTACGGCAAAGTATATTGCTTTGAAACATTAGAGCAGGAAAATGGTCGAGTTGCAGCCAACAGGAGAAAGCAGTGACAATGTTGATCAGAGAAACAGTCAGCCACAGTACTGGGAACACACAATACTACATTACTATTTAATTATTGTGCAACTGTAATGTAAACCAGTTTCCCCCGGGATCAATAAAGTATGACTATGACTATTGACGAGAAGCATAAAGATGAGTGAACTTCCATGGATATTTTTAATGTTGTCCAGAGTTATTGTGGGACTGAGACAGGAAACATTGTAAAAGGGAACAGCAAAATGGCAAAATAAGGAATTGGAGCTGAAACGGGATGAACTCTGGATCATTTGGGAGGCTGAGGGATACAGGGAGACAGTTAAACCCAAGGTGCAGGACACAGATAATTGGGTGACTGTCAAGAGGGGGAAAGTGGATGGGTTGCCAGTGCAGAATACCCCTACCCATGTCATTGGGTCTGACATGAAACATGACCTCTTGCAGTTCACCCTAAGAATGCTGCAGACTCAATCCAAGATGTCCCTGATCCCTGTGACTGTTCTGCTCAATAGCAGGTATACTGATTTGGATACTGTTGAGGGAACGATCTAGCAGAGAAGAGCCACAGTGTGAAGTCTGTGGCACTGAGTCTGGCTCTATGGGAAGGCGGAAGTGGAGACAAGCTGTTGTGATAGGGGATTTATTGGTTGGGGAACAGACAGGGTGTTCCATAGGTGAAAGCGAGATTCCCAGATGGTTTGTTGCCTCCCAAGTGTCAGGATCAGGGACATCTCAGATTGAGTCCACAGCATTCTTAAGTGGGAGGGTTCTTGATTAGCCAGGGCATCAAAGGGTATGGGAAGAAGGCAGAGGAGTGGGGATGACTGGAAGAATTGGATCAGCCCGTGATTGAACGGTGGAGCAGACTGGATGGGCCAAATGGCCTACTTCTGCTCCTATATCTTATGGCTGAATGGCCTAATTCTGCTCATATGTCTTATGGTCTTATCCTTAACAACAGGTGAGGTGCTGGAGGATTGAAGGATAGCGAATACTGTGCTGTTGTTTAAGAAAGTTGTATAAGACACTGTTGAGCCCTAATTTGGAGTATTGTGTGCAGTTTTGGTCACCTACCTACAGAAAAGATGTATATAAGGTTGAAAGAGCACAGAGAAAATTATCAAGGGTTTTGCCAGGTCTGGTGGACCTGTGAAAAGATTGAATAGGTTAGATCTTTATTCCTTGGAACATGGAAGATTGAGAGGAGATTTGATAGAAGTATACAAAATTATGAGGGTTATTGATAGGGTAAATGCAAGCAGGCTTTTTCAGAATCACAATCAGGTTTATTATCACCGGCATGTGTTATGAAATTTTTTAACTTGGCAGCAGCAGCAGTTCGATGCAATACATAATATAGAAGAGAAATAAAATGAAATAATAAATAAATCAATTGCAGTATACGTATATTGAATAGATTAAAAATCGTGCAAAAAACAGAAATAATATATATTAAAAAGTAAGGTAGTGTCCAAGGGTTCAATGTCCATTTAGGAATCGGATGGTAGAGGGGGAGAAGCTGTTCCTGAATCGCTGAGTGTGTGCCTTTAGGCTTCTGTGCCTCCTATGTGATGGTAACAGTGAGAAAAGGGCATGCCCTGGGTGCTGGAGGTCCTTAATAATGGACGCTACCTTTCTGAGATGCCGCTCGTTGAAGGTGTCCTGGGTCCTCCTGTCCCGTACCCAAGATGGAGCTGACTAGATTTACAAACCTCTGCAGCTTCTTTCGGTCCTGTGCAATAACACCTCTCCATACCAGACAGTGATGCAGCCTGTCAGAATGCTCTCCACAGTACATCTATAGAAGAGTTTGAGTGTATTTGTTGACATACCAAATTTCTTCAAACTCCTAATGAAGTATAGTCGCTATCTTGCCTTCTTTATATCTGCATTGATATGTTGGGAACAGGTTAGGTCCTCAGAGATCTTGACACCCAGGAACTTGAAACTGCTCACTCACTCCACCTCTGATTCCTCCATGAGAATATTGGTGTGTATTTCTTTGTCTTACCCTTCCTGAAGTCCACAATGAGTGCAAGGTCATTGCTGCGACACCACTCCACTAGTTTGTATATCTCCCTCCCGTACGCCCTCTCATCTCCATCTGAGATTCTACCAGTAATGGTTGTATCATCAGCAAATTTACAGATGGTGCTTGAGCTCTGCCCAGCCACACAGTCATGGGGATAGCGAGAGAGTAGAGCAGTGGGCTAAGCACGCACCCTTGAGGTGCGTCAGTGTTGATCGTCAGCAAGGACGAGATATTATCAGCAATCCGCACATATTGTGGTCTTCTGGTTAGGAAGTCGAAGATCCAATTGAGAGCGAGATACAGAGGCCCATTTCCTGTAACTTCTCAATCAGGAGTGTGGGAAAGATGGTGTTAAATTCCGAGTTATAATCAATGAACAGCATCCTGGCATAGGTGTTTGTATTCTCCAGGTGGTTTTAAGACCGTGTGAAGAGCCATTGAGATCGCGTATGCCGTTGAGCTATTGGGGTGATAGGCAAATTGCAATGGGTCCAGGTCCTTGCTGAGGCAGGAGTTCATTCTAGTCATGACCAACCTCTCAAAGCATTTCATCACTGTCGATGTGAGTGCTACCGAACGATAAATTAAGGCAGCTCATACTATTCTTCTTAGGCACTGGTATAATTGTTGCTTTTTTGAAGCAAGTGGAACATCCACCTGTAGCAGTGAGAGGTTGAAAATGTCCTTGGATACTCCCGCTAGTTGGTTGGCACAAGCTTTCAGAGCCTTACCAGGTACTCTATTGGGACCTTCCGCCTTGCAAGGGTTCACCCTCTTTAAAGACAGCCTAACATTGGCCTCCGAGACAAGAGATCATAGGGTCACCGGGTGCAGCAGGGATCTTCACAGTTCTAGTTATATTCTCCCTTTCAAGGAGGGCATAGAGGCGTTGAGTTCATCTGGTAGTGAAGCATCGCTGCCATTTCTGCTATTGGGTTTCACTTTGTAGGAAGTAATATCTTGCAAACTCTGCCAGAGTTGTTGTACATCCAATGCCACCTCCAACCTCGTTCGAAATAGTCTCTTTGCCCTTGAAATAGCCCTCCGCAAATTGTACCTGATTTTCTGGTACAGGCCTGAGTTGCCAGACTTAAATGCCACAGATCTAGCCTTCAGCAGACGACATACCTCTTGGTTCATCCACAGCTTTTGGTTTCCACTGAGGTTGTGTGGGACTACATCCAGAGGTCATGGTAGAAGGGTGAAATATGAAAAGTTTAAGGGAAACATGAGGGAGACTCATGTTCACAGGGTCCTGAGAGTGTGGAACGAGCTGCCAGCATGTTGTATGTGCAAGCTCAATTTCAACATTTAAGAGAAGCCTGGTTAGGTGCATGGATGGTAGGGGTCTGGAGGGCTATGGTCCCAGTGCAGGTCGATGGGCATAGGCAGTTTAAATGGTTTCAGCATGGCCTAGATGGGCCAAAGGGCCTGTTTTATGCTGTGCCTTTCTATGACTCTAAAGGCTCTAACAATGAGCCAGGAAGGTAAAAGCTGGTGAGCCTGACGTCAGTAGCGGGGTAGTTACTGGAAGGTATTCTAGGGGACCCAATATAAGAGTATCTCAATTGACATTGACTGATTCGGGAAAGTCAATATGGCTTCATGTGTGATGGGTCTTGTCTAATCAATTGTAGAGAGTTTGTCAAGGAAGTTGCGAGCAAAGTAGATGAAGGCAAGACAATGGGTGTTGTCTGTATGGGCACTTGACGAGGTCCCACATGGGAGGTTAGTCAAGAAGGTTCAGCTGCTCAGCATTCAAGATTAGGTATAAATTGGATTAGACATTGGCTTTGTGGGAGAAGCCAGAGAGTGGTAGTAAATGGATGTCTCTCTGACTGGAGGCCTAGGACTGGTCCTGTGCCGCAGGGTTCAGTGCTGGTTCCTTTCTTGTTTGTCATCTATATCAATAATCTACTGTGGTTAACTAGATGAGCAAATCTGTGAATGACATCAAGATTGGGGGTATAGTGGACAGTGAGGAAGGCTATCGTGGCTTGCAGAGGGATCTCGACCAGCTGGAAAAACGAGCTGAAAAATGGCAGATGGAATTTAATGAAGACAAGTGTGAGGTGTTGCACTTCAGTAGGACTAACCAGGGTAGGTCTTCCACAGTGAACAGTAGGGCACTGAGGAGTGTGTTAGAAAAAAGGGGATCTGGGAATACAGGTCCACCATTCATTGAAAGTGGTGTCATGGTTGTTCGTCCATTGTTGACGTCGATGAGGACCTCAACACCATTATGATGGTGTCAAGACTAGCGCGTGATTTGGATTTAAGTGAGGGAGAGTTGCGCAGCGTCAGCCTCACTCTCTCTTCCCAATTCCCATCTGGATCCAGTGGCAAGACAGAGTCTAGACGGCTGAAGATGGGATTAGGCGCAGTGGATGACCAGGACGTCTTCTGTGTCTTGTCCTGCTCTACACGTTCCACGACGCTTGCAGAGACGGCCTTCGTGACCATTGGACCTTCCATAGGTCTCGTCTGCTCAGTCCGCCAGAGTCTGTCTTCACATGCTGGGATAGACAACTCCCTATCTCACCGAGGGTTTGAGACCAGTCGGCTACCCTCAACTGGTTTAGCCGGCTTGTCGAAGCCGTTGCCCGGGGTGTGGCCGCTGTCGCATGCAAACAGCTATGGGGAGCCACAGGTGAGAGCTGAGTGCCAGGTGGGGACCAAAGGTGGACTAACCGCCTTGAAAAGGACGCAACATGTTCCCCCACCAGAGGTGCTACACCTCCCTGACACCCCATACACCCCTAAAGTGGTGTCATAGGTAGATAGGGTCATAAAGAAAGTATTTGGCACATTGGCCTTCATGAATCAAAGTATTTAATACGGAGTTGGGGTGTTATGTTGAAGTTGTATAAGATGTTGGTGAAGTCTAATTTGGAGTATTATGAGCAGTTTTGTTCACCTATCTACAGGAAAGATATAAATAAGATTGAAAGAGTGTAAAAAAAATTACAAGGGCGTTGCCAGGACTTGAGGATCTGAGCTTAAGGGGTGGTTGAATAGATTCGGACTTTATTCCCTGGAACATGGGAGAATGAAGGGAGATTTGTTAGAGGTGTACAAAAATATGAAGGGTATAAATAGGATGAATGCAAGCAGGCTTTTTCTACTGAGGTTTGGTGAGACTAGAATTAGAGGTCGGGGTTAAAGGTGAAGGTGAAGTGTTTAAGAAAAATATGAGGGGAACTTTTATTCAGGCTGGTGAGAATGTGGAAAGAGCTGCCAATGGAAGTGGTGGTTGTGGGTTTGATTACAACGTCTAAAAGACATTTAGATAGGTACATAGAGAGGAGGGGTTTGGAGGGTTATGGTCCAGGTGGGACTGGTCAGATTAATGGTTCAGCATGGACCGGATGGGCTGAAGGGACTGTTTCTGTGCTGTAATGTTCTATGGCTCAATGTTCTAATTAAACCAAATCTTGCACCTGCCCTGAGAGCAAATACCACAGAAATCTTCCCCTAAATTGTGGAGGGTCTGGAATAAGTAAGGAGCTGGAAGACATTAGCACTAATTTAAACCAAGTATTGGAGATATTAATTGGTTAAATAACAAATAAAAGTCTTGGATCCTAATGAACTGCACTCTAAGGGTTAGAAGGAGATGCCATGTATTCTAAAATAGCTTCTCTGGACTGGAAGGTGGCAAATGTAATCTCACAACTGAAGAAAGGAGGAAGAGAGAAAACGGAATGACAGTTCAGTCAGTCTGACACCAGTGGCTGGAAAAAATTTGCATTTATTATTAAGGTAATGGTAACAGTGCAGTTTAAAAAAAAGAGGTGGGCAGATTCAACTTTGAAGTATGAAAAAGAAATGTACTAGAGATATTTTTGAGTTTGCAACAAGCCGGGCAGATGAGGGTGAATGAGTGTGATTAAACATTTTGAAGGCCTTTCAGGTGTCACTTGAGACTGCTGAATGAAGCTGGAACATGAAACTGGGTGGTATATCGGCATGGATTGTCAAAGGGCAGAGAGTAGGAAGAGATTTTTATTTTTCATTTGGGACTCGTTCTGTCCAACAAGAAGAATGCTGCTGACCCTGCTGTCCACAATCTATATCAATAATTTGGAGAGGAGGGGATCAAGTGTAACATATCTAGTTTTGCTGATGATATAAAGCTTGATGGCAGTAGGGTGTGTGAGGAGCATGAGGAGAGGATATGTACAGGCTGAGTGAACGGGCAAAGACTCTATCATATCACCTCCACTGTAGAATGAAGTATTTTTAAATTTAAAAATGTTGCTGTTCAGAAGGACCTGTTTTTCATTTTTCAAAGATTCAAACTACACTCATATCAAAGTATGTATGCAGTGTTCATCCCTGAGATTCGTCTTCTCTACAGCCAGCCATGAAACAAAGGAAGACCGTGGAACATCAAACACCCAACATGCGAAAAGAACAAATTGTGAAAATGGCAAAAAAACGAGTGAATAACACACAGAATATTAAACATTAAACCATAGAGTCCTTCAAATGGTCTAGGAATATTCAGTTTGGTTCAATTTTGTGCCATGTCATTCATTGACTGCAGGCTGCAGAGACAGTCCATGCTGAAACACCCGGAACCAAACTTGCAAAATAGCAATAAAAAAAGTCACTAGAAACCAGAAACACATGTAACATGAACTGCAGAATCCTCGAAAAATGGGTCCAATGCACAAACTGCACCAATCAAACCTTGCTCGAGACCCACGACTCCTACACTTCCTTCCAGCAGGAGCAGTGAGTGAGAGCGGGGCTGGTCAAACACAGGCTGACAACACTGAACATTGACTTGTCTCCTGCTCTTATCCTCATTGATTTCAATCCTGTTCAATGCTTTAATCAGTTCTGGGTCCATACCCTGCCGTTAGGTCCCACTCTCCATTCCCAACCTTGTTGACTGCAGGTATTTTGTATTCTTATTAATTGCAGTCCCCAATTGCTTGCAGTTTAGGAGTGGAAGCATACTTAAAAGAAGGTAGCAGTTTTGTAAACTCCTTTGGTCACTGGTGCCATCTTGACAGCATATATAAATCAGTAAAAGTGGACATGGAGGCACATTAAGTAATTAGGATACCAACCAGTATTTTGTCTTTACACCAAGTGGATTTGAGTACAAGAGTAAAGAATGCTCTGGTGAGATTATATCTGAATATTGTGTGCGGGATTTATGTCCACACTCTTTCCGAGCTATGGAAGGGAATGGGAGTGAAGGTTCATCAGATTGATTCCAAAGATGATGGCTTTGTCCTTCCAGCAGAAATTTAGCAGAGCAGTCTTGGACTCTCCTGAGTTTGGAGGAATACAGAAGAAAATGTACAGAATGTTAAGGGATGACAATTTGAATGAAGGGATGATATTTCATCTGGCTGGGTGCCTAGGACAAGGGGAACACTGACTCAAAGTAATAAACAGTTCTGGATAGAGTTGGAATGATAGGGTCACAAAGCCCAGAAACAGACCATTCACCTCGTCTTGCCCATGCTAACCGTTAGCATCCATCTTTCAGCATTTGTGTATACACCTCTGTCCCTAGACGATTCAAACATTTAGCTCTTGAATGCTTCAACATCTCTGTTTCCCCCATGCTGACAGTGCATTCCAGGTATCTTGAATTCTCTTTCAGATCCCCTCAAAATCTCCACCTTCTCACCCTCAATCTATATCTGTTGGTTTTCATTAACTTCTGATGTGAGAAATATTCCTGTTGTCTATGCTATAGGCCACATAATTTTATGTACTGCAATCATGTTTCAGCTTTGCTTCCTGTGCTCCATGTACAATAGACCTAGACTCTCCAATCTCTATTATACTTAAAGCTCTCCATGTCAGGCAATATCTTGGTGAATCTCCTCTGCACGCCGTCTGCCACTATACTTCCTCTCTGTAGTCTAGTGATCAGGACTGCACATAGTACTCTAGCTGAGGTCTGACTATGTGTTGTAACGTTGGAACAGAACTTCGCTGCTCTGACTAATGAAGTCTTCTTCACCACGTTACCTGCTTGTGCTCTCTCTATCGAGAATCTTTGAACTTGCATAACACAGCCTCTGCGCCACCGTGCATGTCCCAGCCTCTTAAGTATGTCCAGATTGTGTTAATGTTCAAATCCATCTGAGCGGGGAGATTTCTAGCCAAGGGATGTGAAGCAGATATTAAAGACTGAGATTTGCTCAATGTTTGAGAATCGAAGGAATAATCCAGGAAAGTGCTGATGAATAACTGAGCAGAAATGGGCTTCTGTAATTCCTTGTTTTATTTCTCTTCTTTCTCATGTAGGTGTGAGATTACTACCAGAGAGTACTGTGAGTTTAAAAATGGATACTTTCATGAGGAGGCTACCTTGTGTTCACAGGTAACATCAGAAGCATTAACAGTAGGCCATTAGGCCCAAAGGTCCATTGTTGAACATGATCAAATGTCAGTATTCTGTCCCTGTCTTTTCCCCATAACCCTTGCACTTATAGTGTTCTGTATATTGATCTCCTTGAATGTATTTGATATTTAATAATCCATTGCCGCCTTGCTGAGAAATGTGCAGCTTCACGATCTGTAGATAATTGAAAATTCCAAACAACATGCCCTGTATCCTGAGGCTGTGGTCTTGACCCAGCACTCCCTCTTTGGGAACATGAGAGTAACAGAGACATGCAGCACAGGAAAATGCCCTTCGGTCCATTGAATCTGTGCAGACCAAAAAGCACCCGCCCTCACCCTATTTATACAAATCCTGCCTGAATCCCACCTAATTCACATCATCTCCCTCCAAGTTCTACCGCTCACCTGCATACTAGGGGTAATCTACCATGACCAATTAACCTATGAACCTGCATGCCTTTGGCTGGAAAAGCTGGGGGAAGTCATGCCTAAGGAGAATTTGCAAACTCCACATGGGTTCAGGACTGAAACTTACCTGGACCTAATTGTCCTTGTCCTGTTAGAATCTTACCGGTTCCTGTGAGAGGTGTCTCAGTCTCCTATACTCATCGTACCAACTCAGTCTCTCTTCCTTTATCCGTCCTACTATCTTAGAAATTACTACAGTAAACCGTCATCACATTCCAAATGGCAAGGACATCCTTTCTCAGATGAGAGGCCAAAACAGCACACGTCCTCACTCAGGCCTAGTAACTGGCCTCTGCCGCTGAGCGTTAGTGAACAGGACACCCGGGGATGATGCCTCATTCCGTCACCAGGTCTATTACAATTAAGAGAATAATCAGTCTTTTTGTGTTTGGGAACATTCATACACATTAAACTGAATCTGCCGTCCAGTTGTCAACCTGGAAATACCAAATGTTACTGTACCAAAAGTTCAGAGACCCCTGTTTCTTTTCCACAGAGACAGACCAGTTGTTAACCAATGTCTAACAGCTGGGCTTTCAACTGTAGAATCATGTGAGTGTACATTATGAAAGTGTCCATTCAGTCAAAATGGGGAACAGAAAAGGGGAAGGGGGAGAAATCAGTGTTCACACTGTCCATTCTGGCTCACTTCTTACCCCTTCTCTTCTTCAGCCCTGTTCATCACCAGCCTCTGTGTCCTCTCCTCCTTCCCTTTCTCCCATAATCCATTCTCCTCTATCAGATTCTTATTCTTCAGCCCACTACCTCTTCTACCTATCACCTCCCAGATGACTACTTCATCACCCCACTCCACCTACCCACCTTCAACCACACCTGGTCTAATTTATCACCTGACAACTTGCACACCTCGCCCCTCCCTCTCACATCTTTATTCTGGCTTCTATCCCCTCACATTCCAGTCCTGATAAAGCTTCTTGACCAAAAATGTCCACTCTATATTCCTTACATACTGAGCGTCTCTAGCAGTTTGTGTGTGTTGCTCTGGATTCCAGCATCTGCAGAATCTCTTGTGCCTTTGTAAAATCCTCCAAACTGACACCAGGTTCTGCCACAGGTCCATTGCATGGATGACGTCTGTGGTCTGTTACCTTTCCTAAACCCAGATGTTCCAGATCAGATCTACAGGCTCTGGCTTTCCCTGTTCCTTCATGCCGGGTAAGAAATAAACTGCTCACAGTGAGGGAAGGGGCATGGGACGTGTGGTGTGGGGGGAACAGGGCGTGGGACATGTGGTGTGGGGACGGGGTGTGGGACATGTGGTGTGTGGGGGGACAGGGCATGGGACGTGTGGTGTGGGGACGGGGCGTGGGACGTGTGGTGTGTGGGGGGGACGGGACGTGGGACGTGTGGTGTGGGGACGGGGCGTGGGACGTGTGGTGTGGGGGAACAGGGCGTGGGACGTGTGGTGTGGGGACGGGGCGTGGGACGTGTGGTGTGGGGGAACAGGGCGTGGGACATGTGGTGTGGGGACGGGGTGTGGGACATGTGGTGTGTGGGGGGACAGGGCATGGGACGTGTGGTGTGGGGACGGGACGTGGGACGTGTGGTGTGTGGGGGGGACGGGACGTGGGACGTGTGGTGTGGGGGGACAGGGCGTGGGACGTGTGGTGTGGGGACAGGGCGTGGGACGTGTGGTGTGGGGGAACAGGGCATGGGACATGCGGTGTGGGGACGGGGTGTGGGACATGCGGTGTGTGGGGGGACAGGGTATGGGACATGTGTGTGGGGGGGACGGGGCGTGGGACATGCGGTGTGGGGACAGGGTATGGGACATGCGGTGTGTGGGGGGACAGGGCGTGGGACGTGTGTGGGGGGGACGGGGCGTGGGACGTGTGGTGTGGGGGAACAGGGCGTGGGACATGTGTGTGGGGGGACGGGGCGTGGGACGTGTGGTGTGGGGGAACAGGGCGTGGGACATGCGGTGTGGGGACAGGGTATGGGACATGCGGTGTGTGGGGGGACAGGGCGTGGGACATGTGTGTGGGGGGACGGGGCGTGGGACGTGTGGTGTGGGGGAACAGGGCGTGGGACATGCGGTGTGGGGACAGGGTATGGGACATGCGGTGTGTGGGGGGACAGGGCATGGGACGTGTGGTGTGGGGGGACAGGGCGTGGGACGTGTGGTGTGGGGACAGTGCGAGGGAAGTGTGGTGGGGGGGACAGGGCGTGGGACGTGTGGTGCAAAGGGGATAGTTTGTGGGAAGTTTGAGGGGGACTGGGTGTGTGATGTGTGGTGTGAGGGACAGGGTGGGAACGTGCGATGTCTTTGATGTCTCTATCCTTGAATCTCCCTTTCCCTTTGTCTCTTCTGCAGTTGTTCTGTGCCCTGTCATTCTCTCACACAATCTCTCCCCTTCACTTCCTTTCTTCTCTCACATTTCCTTCTTCACATTCTGCATCTCACCCTCTCTCATCATCGTCACTCCCTATTGTGTAGGATTATCCATTGTGTGGTCTCTGTGATTTTCCATCTGACTATCCTCCGGGACCTGGAGATGCTGGCTGGCTGGCTGCGAATTTCAATCATCTATATCCTGAGTGGAATTATTGGCAACTTGGCCAGTGCGATATTCCTGCCATACAGAGCAGAGGTATGGGGTTTGTTGGGGGTGAGTGATTGGAGAAGGGATGAGGAAGGGGAAAGCTCAGTAGATGGGCTGTTAGGATGTGTTGGGTGGTGAAGGAATGAGTGTGGGAAAGGGAACAACATGAACAGAGTTTAGAGGGATGTTGGGTGGTCAGCCTGGGAGATCCTCTGCTGCACTCAGCTGTGACAACCAGGCAACAGCTGAACTTGCAGACTGCACCTGAGGTGGCTCATTACTGAGCACTGGTAACTTCCAACTCCTGCCTTCCGCTCCATCACCTCGTAGTCTTGCCTTCATTCCCAGCAAAAGCATCTCTCCAAACCCACCATGGGCACTGGGTATGTCCTGGCTCCCTCTGCTTCCTGAGTGAGGTTGTTAAACATGGAGTGGGCATTGTGAAGATTGAATGTTATTGCAAAACAATGACACACATAGAAACCATCAACTCATTGTTTCTGTGCCGGGTTGAGGAGGTCTTTGGCAATGCTTGGCAGCAGAGATAGAAAGGATCAAAACGTTGCAAAAGTAAGATACCTCAATGGCCATTGAAATTGTGTCAATTACCACATTTAAGAAGGAAATAACAGAATTAAGAAATTGGAACATTTGGAGTAGATGGCCATGATTTTGGAAGAAACATCTGATCCACGATTGACTTCCATTGTTCTCTGGTCAGGCCCTTTTGTGTGTCATTACTTGCATTTAAACAGTAAAATATGTTTTACACATAAAACATCTTAGGAACACTTAGAGACAGAACTTGACGGTGATCCAGAGTAATGCTGGGAATTGCAAGATCTATGGAGCAGGGAGAGGCATGGGAGAGTTGCGGGGAGGTGTTGGTGGGCAAGTTCCAGAGCTTTAGGATGGGTAAAACCACTATGACAAGGAAGGAGAGAAAGGTTCACAGCAGACTCTGTGTAATGCCATCTTGTCTTTCCCTCGCACATTAGGTTGGACCTGCAGGTTCTCAGTTTGGTTTGCTAGCCTGCCTCTTTGTAGAATTGTTTCAGAGCTGGCAGGTTTTGGAGAAGCCATGGAAAGCGTTGATGAAGCAGCTCAGAATCCTAATGGTTCTCTTCGCAGTTGGCTTATTGCCTTGGATTGACAACATTGCCCATATCTTTGGGTTTCTCAGTGGTTTCTTGCTCTCGTTTGCCTTCTTACCATACATTACCTTTGGTCGGGCTGACAAATACAGGAAACGAATATTGATTATTGGCTCCCTGTTGATGTTCGTCGGACTCTCTGCATCTCTGGTGATCTGGTTCTATGCGTATCCCATTTATTGCCAGTGGTGTGAATACCTCACATGTGTCCCATTCACCAGCACATTCTGCGAGAAATATGATCTGGATCACATTGTACACTGAACAAGGATAATCGACAGTACTCCTGGCTGGAGATGATAATGACCTTTTTAAATTCCACAGATCAACCCAGGGAAGCTGTGCCAAACTGGTTACAGGAAGCTAGCAGAAAAGCTTTGTGGATTGACCAGCTGAGGGTATCTGAATATCATTCAACACTGCACTTCTCTACCAATATTTATCCAATGTTTAATAAGACCAATTTACTGTTTGTACTCATTGAATACCTTGCCTCCTACAAAATCTGGAAGTAATATTAAAGTCAGTTTATGAGGAAGTTGAATCACCACTTGCTTGCCAGGGAGTACAACCCTTAAATTTTCCCTGTTCTCACCAACCCACAGCCAGACACCATGTTAACTGAGCATGCACGCTGGACAGGGGAATGGGGTCCACAATGGACAGGGGAATGGTGTCCACAATGGACAGGGGAAGAGAGGTCCACACTGGACAGGGGAAGAAGGGTCCACACTGGGCAGGGAAAAGGGGTCCACGCTGGACAGGGGAAAAGGGGTCCATACTGGATAGGGAAAAGGGATCCACGCTGGACAGGGAAAAGGGGTCCACACTGGACAGGGGAAAAGGGGTCCATACTGGATAGGGGAGAAGGGGTCCACACTGGACAGGGGAAAGGGGGTCCATACTGGACAGTGGAGAAGGGGTCCACGCTGGACAGTGGAGAAGGGGTCCACGCTGGACAGTGGAGAAGGGGTCCACGCTGGACAGTGGAGAAGGGATCCACGCTGGACAGTGGAAAAGGGATCCACGCTGGACAGTGGAAAAGGGGTCCATGCTGCACAATGGAAAAGGGGTCCACACTGGACACGGAAATGGGGTCCACACTGGACACGGAAAAGGGGTCCACACTGGACACGGAAAAGGGGTCCACACTGGACACGGAAAAGGGGTCCACACTGGACACGGAAAAGGGACCCACACTGGACAGGGGGAAAGGGGTCCACGCTGCACAGTGGAAAAGGGGTCCACACTGGACACGGAAAAGGGGTCCACACTGGACAGGGAAAAGGGGTCCACACTGGACACGGAAAAAGGACCCACACTGGACAGGGGGAAAGGGGTCCACGCTGCACAGTGGAAAAGGGGTCCACGCTGGACAGGGAAAAGGGGTCCACGCTGGACACGGAAAAGGGACCCACGCTGGACAGGGGAAAAGGGGTCCACACTGGATAGGGGAGAAGGGGTCCAAACTGGATAGGGGAAAAAGGGTCCATGCTGGACAGGGGAAAAGGGGGTCCACACTCGAAAGAGGAGAAGGGGTCCATACTGGATAGGGGAAAAGGGGTCCACACTGGATTGGGGAAAAGGGGTCCGCACTGGGTAGGGGAAAAGGGGTCCGCACTGGGTAGGGGAAAAGGGGTCCAGGCAGCATCTGTGGAAGTGAATGAATGGTCAATATTTTGGGTTGAGACCATTGTTCAGGATTGGAAAGACATGGCAAATAGGATTGGTGTAGATGGTACAATTGTTGGCGTGGAGATGAGGGACAACAGAGCCTGTTTCTTTGTTGCCCAACACTAGTTTCAGGTAATGAAGCTGAGCAAGAGGGTGATGGTAACTGGTGAGTGTAGAGACCAGGGGGTGTGGGAGGTGACTGGTGAGTGTAGAGACTAGGGGTTTGGGGGGTAATGATATGTGTAGAGACCAGGGGGTGTGGGGGGGCGGTCACTGGTGAGTGTAGAGATCAGGGAGTGACCGTGACTGGTGAGTGTGGAGACCAGGGGGTGCGGGAGGTGACTGGTGAGTGTAGAGACCAGGGGGTGTGGGGGGGCGGTCACTGGTGAGTGTAGAGACCAGGGAGTGACCGTGACTGGTGAGTGTAGAGACCAGGGGGTGACGGTGACTGGTGAGTGTGGAGACCAGGGGGTGACTGGTGAGTGTGGAGACTAGGGGGTGTGGGGGGTGACTGGTGAGTGTAGGGACCAGGGGGTGTGGGGGGTGACTGGTGAGTATAGAGACCAGGGGGTGATGGTGACTGGTGAGTGTAGAGACCAGGGGGTGTGAGTGTGACTGGTGAGTGTAGAGACTTGGGGGGTGTAAGAGGTGACTGGTGAGTGTAGAGACCAGGGGGTGATGGTGATTGGTGAGTGTAGAGACCAGGGGGTGTGAGTGTGACTGGTGAGTGTAGAGACCGGTGGGTGTGGGGGGTGATTGATGAGTCCAGAGACCAGGGGGTGTGGGGGGGGGGTGGTGACTGGTGAGTGTAGAGACCAGGGAGTGACCGTGACTGGTGAGTGTGGAGACCAGGAGGTGCGGGAGGTGACTGGTGAGTGTCGAGACCAGGGTGTGTGGGGCGGCAATCACTGGTGAGTGTAGAGACCAGGGGGTGTGGGAGGTGACTGGTGAGTGTAGAGACCAGGGGGTGTTGGGTGTGACTGGTGAGTGTAGGGACCAGGGGGTGTTGGGGGTGACTGGTGAGTGTAGGGACCAGGGGGTGTGGGGGGTGACTGGTGAGTGTAGAGACCAGGGGGTGACGGTGACTGGTGAGTGTCGAGAGCAGGGTGTGTGGGGTGGCAGTCACTGGTGAATGTAGAGACCAGGGAGTGTGGGGGGTGACTGGTGAGTGTAGAGACCAGGGGGCGTGGGAGTTGACTGGTGAGTGTAGAGACCGGGGGGTGTGTGGGGGCGGTCACTGGTGAGTGTAGAGACCAGGGGGTGACGGTGACTGGTGAGTGTAGAGACCAGGGGGTGACGGTGACTGGTGAGTGTAGAGACCAGGGGGTGTGAGTGTGACTGGTGAGTGTAGAGACCGGGGGGTGTGGGAGGTGACTGGTGAGTGTAGAGACCGGTGGGTGTGGGGGGTGATTGGTGAGTGCAGAGATCAGGAGTTGTGGAGGCAGGTAGTGACTGGTGAGTGTAGAGACCAGGGGGTGACCGTAACTGGTGAGTGTGGAGACCAGGGGTTGCGGGAGGTGACTGGTGAGTGTCGAGACCAGGGTGTGTGGGGTGGCAGTCACTGGTGAGTGTAGAGACCAGGGGGTGTGGGAGGTGACTGGTGAATGTAGAGACCAGGGGGTGTGGGGGGTGACTGTTGAGTGTAGAGACCAGGGGGTGTGGGGGGTGACTAGTGAGTGCAGAGACCCGGGGGTGTGGGAGGTGACTGGTGAGTGTAGAGACCAGGGGGTGTGGGTGTGACTGGTGAGCGTAGAGACCGGTGGGCGTGGGGGGTGATTGGTGAGTGCACAGATCAGGGGTTGTGGGGGGTGGTGGTGACTGGTGAGTGTAGAGATCAGGGAGTGACCGTAACTGGTGAGTGTAGAGACCAGGGGGTGTGGGGGGCGACTGTTGAGTGTAGAGACCAGGGGGTGTGCGGGGGCGGTCACTGGTGAATGTAGAGACCAGGGGATTACAGTAACTGGTGGGTGTAGAGACCAGGGGGTGTGGGGGTGATTGATGAGTGCAGAGATCAGGGGTTGTGGGGGGGTGGTGTTGACTGGTGAGTGTAGAGACCAGGGAGTGACTGTGACTGGTGAGTGTGGAGACCAGGGGGTGACTGGTGAGTGTAGAGACCGTGGAGTGTGGTGTATGACTGGTGAGTGTGGAGACCAGGGGTTGACCTTGACTGGTTGGTGTAGAGACCAGGGGGTGGGGTGGTGACTGGTGAATGTAGAGACCAGGGGGCATGGGAGTTGACTGGTGAGTGTAGAGACCGGGGGGTGTGGGGGGGCGGTCACTGGTGAGTGTAGAGACCAGGGGGTGACGGTGACTGGTGAGTGTAGAGACCAGGGGGTGACAGTGACTGGTGAGTGTAGAGACCAGGGGGTGTGAGTGTGACTGGTGAGTGTGGAGACCAGGGGTTGCAGGAGGTGACTGGTGAGTGTCGAGACCAGGGTGTGTGGGGTGGCAGTCACTGGTGAGTGTAGAGACCAGGGGGTGTGGGAGGTGACTGGTGAATGTAGAGACCAGGGGGTGTGGGGGGTGACTGTTGAGTGTAGAGACCCGGGGGTGTGGGAGGTGACTGGTGAGTGTAGAGACCAGGGGGTGTGAGTGTGACTGGTGAGTGTAGAGACCGGTGGGTGTGGGGGGTGATTGATGAGTGCAGAGATCAGGGGTTGTGGGGGGGGGTGGTGACTGGTGAGTGTAGAGACCAGGGAGTAACCGTAACTGGTGAGTGTGGAGACCAGGAGGTGCGGGAGGTGACTGGTGAGTGTTGAGACCAGGGTGTGTGGGGCAGCAGTCACTGGTGAGTGTAGAGACCAGGGGGTGATGGTGACCGGTGAGTGTAGAGATCAGGGGGTGTGGGGGATGACTGGTGACTGTAGAGACCAGGGGGTGACGGTGACTGGTGAGTGTAGAGACCAGGGGCTGTGAGTGTGTCTGGTGAGTGTAGAGACGGTGGGTGTGGGGGGTGATTGGTGAGTGTAGAGACCAGGGGCTGTGAGTGTGACTGGTGAGTGTAGAGACCGGTGGGTGTGGGGGGTGACTGGTGAGTGTCGAGACCAGGGGGTGTGGGAGGTGACTGGTGAGTGTCGAGACTAGGGCGTGTGGGAGGGGCGGTTACTGGTGAGTGTAGGGACCAGGGGGTGTGGGTGGGTGACTGGTGAGTGTAGAGACCGGGGGTGTGGGGGTTGACTGGTGAGTGTAGAAACCAGGGGGTGTGGGTGTGACTGGTGAGTGTAGAGACTGGTGGGTGTGGGAGGTGACTGGTGAGTGTAGAGACCAGGGGGTGTGAGAGGTGACTGGTGGCTGTAGAGACCAGGGAGTGACCGTGACTGGTGAGTGTGGAGACCAGGAGGTGCGGGAGGTGACTGGTGAGTGTAGAGACCAGGGGGTGTGGGAGGTGACTGGTGAGTGTAGAGACCGGTGGGTGTTGGGGGTGATTGGTGAGTGCACAGACCAGGGGTTGTAGGGGGGGGGGGTGGTGACTGGTGAGTGTAGAGACCAGGGAGTGACCGTAACTGGTGAGTGTGGAGACCAGGGGGTGCGGGAGGTGACTGGTGAGTGTCGAGACCAGGGTGTGTGGGGCGGCAGTCACTGGTGAGTGTAGAGACCAGGGGGTGTGGGTGTGACTGGTGAGTGTCGAGACCAGGGTGTGTGGGGTGACGGTGACTGGTGAGTGTAGAAACCAGGGGGTGTGGGTGGTGACTGGTGAGTGTATAGACCAGGGAGTGACCGTAATTGGTGAGTGTGGAGACCAGGGGGTGCGGGTGTGACTGGTGAGTGTCGAGACCAGGGTGTGTGGGGTGACGGTGACTGGTGAGTGTAGAAACCAGGGGGTGTGGGAGGTGACTGGTGAGTGTCGAGACCAGGGGCTGTGAGTGTGACTGGTGAGTGTAGAGACCAGGGGGTGTGGGAGGTGACTGGTGAGTGTAGAGACCGGTGGGTGTGGGGGGTGATTGGTGAGTGCAGAGATCAGGGGTTGTGGGGTGGGGGTGGTGACTGGTGAGTGTGGAGACCTGGGAGTGACCGTGACTGGTGAGTGTGGAGACCAGAGGGTGCGGGAGGTGACTGGTGAGTGTTGAGACCAGAGTGTGTGGGGCGGCAGTCACTGGTGAGTGTAGAGACCAGGGGGTATGGGAGGTGACTGGTGAATGTAGAGACCAGGGGGTGTGGGGAGTGACTGGTGAGTGTAGAGACCAGGGGGTGTTGGGTGTGACTGGTGAGTGTAGGGACCAGGGGGTGTGGGGTGTGACTGGTGAGTGTAGAAACCAGGGGGTGTGAGTGTGACTGGGGAGTGTGGAGACCAGGGGTGTGGGAGGTGACTGGTGAGTGTAGAGACCAGGGGGTGTGGGAGGTGACTGGTGACTTTAGAGACCAGGGGGTGACAGTGACTGGTGAGTGTAGAGACCAGGATGTATGGGGTGTGACTGGTGAGTGTTGAGACCAGGGGCTGTGGGTGTGACTGGTGAGTGTAGAGACCAGGGGGTGTGGGAGGTGACTGGTGAATGTAGAGACCAGGGGGTCTGGGGGGTGACTGGTGAATGTGGAGACCAGGGGGTGTGGGGCGGCGGTCACTGGTGAGTGTAGAGACCATGGGGTGACGGTGACTGGTGAGCGTAGAGACCGGGGCTATGGGGGGTGACTGGTGAGTGTAGAGACATGGGGGTGTGGGAGTTGACTGGTGACTGTAGAGACCAGCAGGTGACGGTGACTGGTGATTGTAGAGACCAGGGGGTGTGTGCGGTGACTGGTGTGTGTAGAGACCAGGGGGTGTGGGAGGTGACTGGTGAGTGTCAAGACTAGGGTGTGTGGGGGGGGGGTGGTGACTGGTGAGTGTAGGGACCAGGGGGTGTGGGTGGGTGACTGGTGAGTGTAGAGACCGGGGGTGTGGGGGTTGACTGGTGAGTGTAGAGACCAGGGGTTGTGGGGTGGGGGCGTGCGGTGACTGGTGATTGTAGAGACCAGGGGGTGTGTGCGGTGACTGGTGTGTGTAGAGACCAGGGGGTGTGGGAGGTGACTGGTGAGTGTCAAGACTAGGGCGTGTGGGGGGGAGCGGTGACTGGTGAGTGTAGGGACCAGGGGGTGTGGGTGGGTGACTGGTGAGTGTGGAGATCGGTGGGTGTAGGGGGGTGATTGGTGAGTGCAGAGATCAGGGGTTGTGGGGGGGGTGGTGACTGGTGAGTGTAGAGACTAGAGGTTGTGGGGGGGAGGGGCGCCATGACTGGTGAGTGTAGAGACCAGGGGGTGTGGGGTGGGGGCGCGGTGACTGGTGAGTGTCGAGAGCAGGGGGTGTGGGAGGTGACTGGTGAGTGTAGAGACCAGGGGGTGTGGGGGGTGTGGGAGGTGACTAGTGAGTGTAGGGACCAGGGGGTGTGGGTGGGTGACTGGTGAGTGTAGAGACCGGGGGTGTGGGGGTTGACTGGTGAGTGTAGAGACCAGGGGTTGTGGGGTGGGGGGGGGTGGGGTGACTGGTGAGTGTAGAGACCAGGAGGTGTGGGAGGTGACTGGTGAGTGTAGAGACCAGGTGGTTCGGGGGATGAATTGTCTGTATGGAGACCAGGGTAAATCAGGGTGACTAGTGTGTTTGAGACTGGGCGGGTGTCAGGGGTTACTGGTGTGTTTGTCGATCAGGGGACGTGGAGGATGACTGGTCTGTATGGATACGAGTGGATGTGGTGTATGACTGACGTTTGTGGAGACCAGCGTGTTTGTGGGGGTGACTGGTGCGTGTCACTGGAGAAAAGTACTGGTAGGTATGAAAGAGTTTCTTTCCCTCGACAGAGCAAAGTACAACAGGCATCATTGAGACACTTTCGATCAAAAGGCCTGGCTGGCCTAACATGAGGCTCAATACTTTATGCTAAACATCAAACTACAATTCCATACGACCATAAGATCTAGGAACAGAAGTAGGCCATTTGGCTCATCAAGTCTGCTCCACCATTCAATCATGGGCTGATCCAATTCTTCCAGTCATCCTTATTCCCCTGTTTTGTCTCAGTACCCTTTGATCCCCTGTCTGATCAAGAACCTATCTATCTCTACCTTAAGTGCACCCAATCACTTGGCCTCCACAGCCACTCTTGGCAACGAATACCACCCTCTGACTAAAGTAATTTCTTGGCAACCAATACCACCCTCTGACTAAAGTAATTTCTCCACATCTCTGTTTTAAATGGATGTCCTTCAATCCTGAAGTTGTGCCTTCTTGTCCTAGAATCCATATTTACAATGTATCCACAATGCTTTCTTTGAAATTAAACACAAACTTCACACCTCCCAATTTGCACCCACAACACAGATATCTAAGTGAATATTAATCAGCATTGTCTGGGCCTAAACTCATGGGTTTAATGAACCCAAAGCTGCATTTTAAATTAAATTTACAATTTTTATTCAGATTTGAAGATTTGTGGGGAAAGTCATTTGCTAAATGTAAACGTCTAAGCTCAAAAATTGCTCCAACAGGGGTGTACGGATGATTGGCATGTGTGGGAGTGTGGGGGTGACTACTGTATGTAGGAGATCAAGATTTGGGGGGGGGGGTGACCTGTGTGTGCAGACCAGTGGGTGTGGGGGTTGTCTGGTGTGTGGAGAATGGGGTGGGGAGGGGTGACTGGAATGTGTGTGGACAACATGGGGAGAGGGGGTGACTGCTGTGTGTGGGGTGTGACAGGTGTGTGTGTGTGTGTGTGTGCACGTGTGTGTGGAGACCAGTGTGTGTCTGAAAAGTGTCATAAGGTCAGATGATTTTGAATCATCGACCTTAAGGTAAAAGAACCTATAGGGGCAAATGATCATAATATGTTTGAATTCACCCTGAAATTTGAGAAGGGGTAGCTAAAGTCAAATGTATCAGTATTACCATGGAGAAAATGGAATTACAGAGGTATGAGAGAGGAGTTGGCAAGAACTGATTGGGAAAAAAACACTGGCAGGGATGACAGCAGAGCAACAGTGGCTGGAATTTCTGAAAGCAATTTGGAAGGCAGTGGATATATACATCTGAATGAGGAAGAAGTATTCTAAAGGAAAGATAACACAACCATGGCTAACAAGAGAAGTCAAAACCAACATAAAACCCAGAGAGGGCATATGATAGAGCAAATAATTGTGGGGTTGGAGGATTGTGAAGCTTTCAAATACAACAGAAGGCAACTAAAAATGTAATTAAGAAGATAAAGATGGAATATGAAAGTAAGCTCGCCAATAATATTAAAGAAGATACCAAAAGTTTCTTCAGATACATAAAGTGTAAAAGAGAGGCAAGAGAGGTTATCAGACCACTGGAAAATGATGCTGGAGAGGTAGTAATTGGGGACAACAAAATGGCATACGAACTGAATAAGCATCCTTGCATCAATCTTCACTGTGGAAGACACCAGCAGTATGGTAGAAGTTCCAGGTGTCAGGGGTCATGAAGTGTGTGAAGTTACCGTAACTAGAGAGAAGGTTCTTGGGAAACTGAAAAGTCTGAAAGTAGATAAGTAGCCTGGACTGGATGGTTTATGCCCCAGAGTTCTGAAAGAGGTGGCTGAAGAGATTATGGAGGCATTACTAATGATCTTTCAAGAATCACTAGATTTTGGAATGGTTCCAGAAGACTGGAAAATTGCAAATGTCACTCCACTCTTTAAGCAGGGAGAAAGGATGCAGAAATGAAACTATGGGCCAGTTAGTTTGACCTAAGTGGCTGGGAAGATGTTGGAGTTAATAAGTAAGGATGAGGTCTCAGGGTGTTTGGAGGCACATGATAAAATAGGCCATGTTCAGCATGGTTTCCTCAAGAGAAAATCTTGCCTGACAAATCTGCTGGAATTATTTGAAGAAATAACAAGCAGGATAGACAAACGAGAATCAGTTGTTGTATACTTGGATATTCAGAAGGCATTTGACAAGGTGCCACACATGAAGCTGCTTAACAAGCTATGAGCCCGTGGTATTACAGGAAATATTCTAGCATGGGTAAAGCAGTTGCTGATTGGCAGGAGGCAAATATTGGGAATTTTCTGGCTGTCTGCCGGTGACTAGTGGTGTTCCACAAGGTGTCTGTCATGGGACTGATTTATTTTTATGTTATATTTCAATGATGGCACTACTGACAGCTTTTCATCACCAACAGTAAAGGCAGGTAGAGTGGGTGGGACACTGGTACTCCATTGGCAAACCACTTCTGTCTTGGTGGTATTGACAGTCAGCCCAATCCTGCTGTACGCTCTCACCGCCACAGCAAGGACGGCCTGAAGATCCTCCGGAGTGTGGGCCACAAGAGCACAGTCGTCTGCATACTGCAGCTCCAGGACCCACTCTCTATGGAGTTTGGTGGTTGTGTGGAGCCTCCTGATGTCAAAGAGGTTGCCATCTAATCTGACGTCCACTGCCACACGGCTGCTGTCTTCAATCTCGTTGTGGAGAAGCTTGGTAACACATAGGAGGAAGAGATTAAAGAGCACTGGTGCTAGTACACACCCCTGCCTCACCCCGTGCGTACAAGGAAGGGCTCAAACCCTTGTCCTCCTATGGTCACCCGAGCAGTCATCCCATCGTGGAACTGACAGATTTATTGGGACAGCCAAACCTGAGGAGGTCATAACACAAAGACCATGAGACAAAGGAGCAGAAATCGGCCATTCGGCCCATTGAGTCTGCTCTGCCATTTTATCATGAGCTGATCCATTTTCTCCTATTTAGTCCCACTCCCCTGCCTTCTCACCATAACCTTTGATGCCCTGGCTACTCAGATACCTATCAATATCTGCCTTAAATACACCCAATGACTTGGCCTCCACTGCTGCCTGTGGCAACGAATTCCATAGATTCACCACTCTCTGGCTAAAAAAATTTCTTCGCATCTCTGTTCTGAAAGGGTGCCCTTCAATCCTTAAGTCATGCCCTCTCGTACTAGACTCTCCCATCATGGGAAACAACTTTGCCACATGCACTCTGTCAATGCCTTTCAACATTCGATATGTTTCTGTGAGGTGCCCCCTCATTCTTCTAAACTCCAAGGAATACAGTCCAAGAGTGGACAAACGTTCCTCATATGTTAACCCTCTCATTCCTGGAATCATTCTAGTGAATCTTCTCTGTACCCTCTCCAACGTCAGCACATCCTTTCTTAAATAAGGAGCCCAAAACTGCCCACAATACTCCAAGTGAGGTCTTACCAGTGCCTTATACAGCCTCAACATCACATCCCTGCTCCTATACTCTATTCCTCTAGAAATGAATGCCAACATTGCATTCGCCTTCTTCACCACCGACTCAACCTGGAGGTTAACCTTAAGGGTATCCTGCACGAGGACTCCCAAGTCCCGTTGTATCTCAGAACCTTGAATTCTCTCCCCATTTAAATAATAGTCCGCTCGTTTATTTCTTCTGCCAAGTGCATAACCATACACTTTCCAACGTTGTATTTCAAATATCCCATAAGAGCTCTCTTTGCACAGTGTCGAATGCTTTGGAGAGGTCAACAAAGGCCATAAGCAGGTCCTGATGTTGCTCCTGGCACTTTTTCTGAAGCTGCCGGGCTGTGAAGATCATGTCAATCGTGCTCCTGTTCTTCCTAAATCCACACTGCGATTCAGGCAGCATTGACTCGGTGATGTTGCTGATGAGTCTCTGAAGCATCACCTTAGCCAGGACCTTTCCAGCGGCAGAAAGGAGTGATATGCCCCTACTATTGCCGCAGATGGCCTTGACACCCTTGTTCTTATAACTGACAACGATGTTTGCATTTCTCCATTGCTGTGGCATGTTCTCATCAGTCCAGGTCTTGGTGATGTACTGGTAGAGGGTGCGCATACACATGTACCCTCCGTTCTTCAGTAACTCAGCAGGGATATTGTTCTTAAGGGAATGGACAGCTGATTGAACCTCCTGGAAGGTTGGTGGTAGACTGAGGTCGTGGATGGGAGGAAGTTCAGGCAGTTCATCCAGGATGGTGGGGTCTGCGTCAGAGTCCTGATTAAGCAGGGTGTTAAATTGCTCAGCCCACCTCAGCAGAATGATATTCTGATTCTTCAGAAGTGTTAGACCATCTGCTGTTTTCAGGGGAGTAAGGCATCGATTTATTGGGCCGTAGGTGGTTTTGACAGCATTGTAAAAATTATGCATGTTATTATTATCGGCAAAGGACTGGATTTCCTGTGCCTTTTCAGTCCACCACTAATTTTGTATGGCCCGTATTGCCTTTTGCACTTTCCTCCGAGCTGCCTGCCAATGCTGCCTGATGCTGATGGATGAAGGGTTGTCTAAAGTTGTCCAGTGTGCTTTGTGCATGTCCTTAAGCAAGTTGTGGATGGTGTCTGAGTTATTGTCAAACCAGTCTTGGTGGTTTCTTTTCTTATGGCCGATGGATTGGGCTGCTGCCTCATAGAGCGCAGAGCTGATGTAGGTCCACTGTTGTTCCATGGTATTTTCTGAGCTCAGACAAGGTTCCAGCTCCCTTAGTTTCTCAGCTAAGATGCATCGAAACTCACTTCTTGCTTCTGTGTTTCTCAGGCAGTTGCAATTTAGCCACTTTTTATTGGGTTTTTGCAGCCGCAAGGGGGGGACGCACTTTCATATGGAGCTTGGCCACAATCACACGGTGGTCGGTCCAGCACTCTGCACCTCTCATGGCACAGGTGATGAGAACATCCTTGATGTCACTGCGTCTCACAATGATGAAGTCGATCATGTGCCAATGTTTAGAGCGAGGGTGCATCCACGAGGTCTTATATTTTGCCTTCTGCTGGAAGATGGTGTTGGTTATGGTAAGGTTATGCCAGAGCAAAGAGTAAGCAGCCTCATGCCATTTGCATTCACCTTGCCAATACCACGCCTACCTAGCACTCCACTCCATATCCTGTTCTTCTAGAAAGGTTTCCCCCCAGGTGGACAACATCTCCACGGAGTAGGACTGGCCATCAAGAACACCTTTCTACCAAGCCTCACAGAAACACCTGTTGGCATTAGTGAAAGATTAATGACTCTCCATATCCCCCGGCAAAGAAATGTTATGCCATGCTTCTCAGTGCCTATGCACCAACTTTGCCATCTGAGAATGAGGCCAAGGAATGCTCTTAGCAAACATTGGATGAAGCTCTTTGCCGGATCCCTAAGAATGATAGATCCTTTTGCTTGGGGACTTCAACGCTCGGGTGGGACAGAACAACAGGATATGGAGTCTGTATACTGCACGCATTGAAGTATAACACCTACAGTCTTGTATTCACCCTCTTCTATTCTGTCTGCCTTTTACATTGCAACGTATCCTGTTGACTGCAATTTTGCCCTATGAACAGCCTCTTCTCACTATTCCTTTGTTTAGAAACCAACTACCTCATCCTCAGCACTATCGCTCCAGTTCCCATACCCCTGCCAAATTAACTTAGAGCCACCTGTACAGTTCGAGGCATTTGATTCGGTTAATTGGAATTTTCTTTACAGTGTTTTACATAGATTTGGTCTACATGACACAATTATTAAAACTATACAGGCACTATCTGACAATCCTACTGCCAGGATTAAAATCAATAGATATTTATCTAATAGTTTTACCCTGGAAAGGGGCACGAGACAGGGTTGTGCATGGTCACCGCTACTCTTCGCATTATATCTGGAACCATTAGCTCAATTCATCAGACAAAATGAAGATATCAGGAGAATTACTATTAAAGGGACAGAACATAAATTGGCCTGTTACGCGAATGACATTTTGAGCTATCTAGGGCAACCAACATACTCTTTACCTAAATTGATGCAATCCTTTGAACAATATGGGCAATTATCAGGATACAAGACCAACATAGATAAAACCTAACTACTTTCATACAACTATAGCCCACCAAGAGAAATTGAAAGTAGATATCCTTGGGCATGGCAAACAGAGTCCATCAAATATTTGGGCATCATTATGCCAAAAGATTTGCCAAAATTATCAGAATGCAATTATCAGCCTATATATAAAAAAATTAAGAAAGATATAACAAGATGGAACCTAATTCCTTTTCTTGGTCTCAGTTCAAAGATTGAATCTATTAAAATGAATATACTGCCCAGACTACTATATCTCTTTCAGACCCTACCAATAGAGATTAACCAAAATCAATTCAATGAATGGAACAAGATGCTATCAAGATATATATGGCAAGGTAAAAGGCCTAGGGTTTGTCTCAAAACTTTGCAATTAGCCAAGGAAAAGGGGCGATGGGGCCTACTTTCTCTTAGAGATTACTATTTTGCAGCACAGTTGAGAGCTGTGATATGCTGGTGCAACCCATCATATGACGCTCAATGGAAAAACATTGAGGAGAGGGTACTCTCCATCCCCATACAGGCAATTTTGGCTGATAACAACTTACAAAGTTACATAAATACTATTGACAACCCATGGGTGAAATGGACTCTTAAAATATGGAAAACTATTATAAAAAAATAAACCAGAGAGAGACATTGCAATTCTTAAATGGTGTGCATATGACTCAGATTTTATGCCGAACAAACTGGACGCTAGATTTAAGGACCGGACAGCCAAAGGAATAACAGCTATTTGCAATATAATGAAAGAAGGAACACTGTTCAGTTTTGAAATGCTCAAAGAGAAACACTTATTAGAAAAACAAGGCTTTTATCGATATTTACAGATGTGACAGTATGTTAATAGGATGGTTAAAAAATGTAACCAAGGCAAGTACATGTCTGATAGAGCTATTTAGAAAAGCATATAATTCAGACAATGGTAGTAGAATCATTTCAAGCGTGTATAAGGGTTTGTCAAATCTTAAAACACATTTGACTTCATACATTAAAACAAAATGGGAGAAGGAAGGAGGGATAATAATATCTGAGGAACACTGGACAATAATATGGAGGTATCAATAGAAGTGTACCAGTTCACAGAAATGGAGGGAGTTCGGGTGGAAAAACTTGATAAGATATTTTATTACAGCCTCTCAGAAATCCCATTATGATAGCAACCTCCCTGTCTGCTGGAGAAATTGTGGAAATCAAAATGCAAACCATTATCTAACTTCCGGGAATGCCCCGTTATCAAAGACTATTGGAGTGGGATACACAACGCCCTACAAGGCATCTTTAAATGTGAAATTCCCTTAGAAAGTAAGACCATATATTTTGGGTATATACCTCAAGAATGGTTGAAAGATAAATATTTAATGAATATACTGCTGGTGGCTGGTAAAAAGACCCTTACCAGGAAATGGTTATCACAGGAGAGCCCAACTTTAAATGTATGGATGGAGATTACAATGGACATCTACAAAATGGAGAAGATAACAGCATCTGTTATTCATAAGTTGGAACAATTTGATTCATACTGGGAAAAATGGTTTAACTACATAACACCTTATAGGCTTGATTTTATTAGAAACCATAGAAACTACAGCACAGAAAACAGGCCTTTTGGCCCTTCTTGGCTGTGCCGAACCATTTTCTGCCTAGTCCCACTGACCTGCACATGGACCATATCCCTCCATACACCTCCCATCCATGTATCTGTCCAATTTATTCTTAAGTGTTAAAAAAGAACCCGCATTTACCACCTCATCTGGCAGCTCATTCCATACTCCCACCACTCTCTGTGTGAAGAAGCCCCCCCCTAATGTTCCCTTTAAACTTTCTCCCCCCTCACCCTTAACCTATGTCCTCTGGGGTTTTTTTCTCCCCTTGCCTCAGTGGAAAAAGCCTGCTTGCATTCACTCTATCTATACCCATCATAATTTTATATACCTCTATCAAATCTCCCCTCATTCTTCTACGCTCCAGGGAATAAAGTCCTAACCTATTCAACCTTTCTCTGTAACTGAGTTTCTCAAGTCCCGGCAACATCCTTGTAAACCTTCTCTGCACTCTTTCAACCTTATTTATATCCTTCCTGTAATTTGGTGACCAAAATTGAACACAATACTCCAGATTGGGCCTCACCAATGCCTTATACAACCTCATCATAACATTCCAGCTCTTATACTCAATACTTTGATTAATAAAGGCCAATGTACCAAAAGCTCTCTTTACGACCCTATCTACCTGTGACACCACTTTTAAGGAATTTTGTATCTGTATTCCCAGATCCCTCTGTTCTACTGCACTCCTCAGTGCCTTACCATTAACCCTGTATGTTCTACCTTGGTTTGTCCTACCAACGTGCAATACTTCACACTTGTCTGTATTAAACTCCATCTGTCATTTTTCATCCCATTTTTCCAGCTGGTCCAAGTCCCTCTGCAGGCTCTGAAAACCTTCCTCACTGTCTACTACACCTCCAATCTTTGTATCATCAGCAAATTTGCTGATCCAATTTACCACATTATCATCCAGATCATTGATATAGATGACAAATAACAATGGACCCAGCACTGATCCCTGTGGCAGACCACTAGTCACAGGCCTCCACTCGGAGAAGTCAATGAATATCACAAGTCAATGAATATGTTGTAAAAAAAAAGATCACTCCCTACTTTGTACATAGTTTTCTTCTTTTGATTGTTCTTTCTTTCCTCTCCTTTCTATAAGTGTATACCTCAGATAAATATTATGTGGAGATTTGTGACAAATATGACTCTATGATATATATGTACAGTATCTGAAATACATCTTCTGGAATGTTTTGTTTGATGATGAACTTCAATAAAAAATAAATTACGAAAAAAAAGGAAGGAAATTATAGGCCAGTTAGTCGGAGCTCAGTGGTTGGGAAAATGTTGGAGTCTATTATTAGGGATGAGGTTTTGGGGTACTTGGTGACTAATGATAAAATAAGTTGAAGTCAGAGTGGTTTCTGCAAAAGGAAATCTTGGCTGACCAATCTGTTAGAATTCTTTGGGGAAGTAACAAACAGGGTGGACAAAGGAGAGGCAAAGGTGTTCATTTACTTGGATTTTCAGAAGGCATTTGATAAGGTGCCTTATATGAGGCTGCTTAACAAGATAAAATCCTATGGCATTCCAGGAAAGATACTGGCAATAATAGCGGAATGGCTGACAGGCAGGAGGCAGTGAGTGGGAATGAAAGGGGTCTTTTCTGGTTGGTTGCCAGTGACTAGTGGTGTTCCTCAGGGATCAATATTGGGGCCACTACTTTTTAAATTGTTTGCCAGTGATTTGGATAATGGAATTGATGACTTTGTGGTAAAATGTGCGGATATAACGAAGATAGGTGGAGGGGTAGGTAGTGCTGAGGAAGCAATGCGATTGCAGCAGACATAGACAAATTGGAAGAATGGGCAAAAAAGTGGCAGGTGGAATACAGTGTTGGGAAATGTATGATTATGCATTTTTGTAAAAGGAACAATATTGCGGACTGTTATCTAAATGGGGAGAAGGTTCAAAGATCAGAGGTGCGAGGGACTTAGGAATCCCTGTGCATACTCCCAGAAGGTTAATTTACAAGCTGACACTGTGGTAAAGAAGGAAGATGCAATGTTGGCATTTATTTCAAGGGGAATCGAATATAATCGCAAGGAGATAATGCTGAGTCTTTATAAGACACTAGACAGGCCACACTTAGAGTACTGTCAACAGTTTTAGGTCCCATATCTCAGAAAGGATGTGTTGACATTAGAAGGAGTCCAGAGGATCACAAGGATGATTCAGGGAGTAAAGAGGTTAACATTTGAGGAGCATTTGTCAGCTTTGGGCCTGTACTCACAGGAATTTAGAAGAATGCGGGTGGGGGGGGGGGTGTGGGTGTGGGATCTCATTGAAACCTACCAAATTTGAAAAGACTAGATAGGGTGGATGTGGAGAGGATGTTTCCTCTAGTGGGGGTATCCAGAACTAGAGGGTACCACCTCAACTGAGGGGGGATCTTTTAAAACAGAGGTAAGGAGGAATATTTTTAGCCAGAGTATAGTGAATCTGTGGAATGTCCTGCCGCACACTGCGGGGGAGGCCAAGTCCGTCCGGATATTCAAGGAGGAAGTTGATGGTTTCCTGATGGTTCAGGGCATCAAAGGATATGATGAGAAGGCAGGTGTAATGGGGCAGAGTGGGATCCGGGATCAGCCATAATGGAATGGCGAAGCAGACTCAATGGGCTGAATGGCCAAATTCTGCTCCTGTGTCTTATCATCTTATGGATCCTGATGGGAGTTGTTTACAGACCCCCAAAAAGTAGTAAGTATGTGTCCAACAAATTACAACCAAAGAGAGAAAATGCATTCCAAAATGACAATGTTACAATAGTCATGCATGACTTTAATATGTAGGCAGGTTGGGAAAATCAGGTTGGTGCTGGATTTCAGGAGAGGGAATTTCTGGAGTGCCTATGAGATGGCTTTTTAGAGCAGCTCACGGTTCAGCCCGCTAAAGAATCAACCATTCTGTATTGGGTATTAAGCAATGAACCAGAATTGATTAGAGTGTTTAAGGTAAAAGAACCGCCAGTGGAAAGTGATCATAATATGATTGAATTCAACTTGAAATTTGAGAAGGGGTAGCTAAAGTCAGATGTATCAGTATTACAGTGGAGTAAAGGGAATTACAGAGGGATGAGAGAGGAGTTGGTCATAATTGATTGGAAAAGAATACTGGCATGGGATGATGGCAGAGCAGAACAGCTAGAATTTCTGAAAACAATTTGGAAGGCACATGATATATACATCCCAAAGAGGAATAAGTATATTAAAAGAAAGATGATACAATCGTGGCTAATAGAAGAATTCTAGCCAACATAAAAGCCAAGGAGAGGGCATATAATAGAGCAAAAATTAGTGCGGTTCGACAATAGACAATAGGTGCAGGAGTAGGCCATTCGGCCCTTTGAGCCAGCACCGCCATTCACTGTGATCATGGCTGATCATCCACAATCAGTATCCAGTTCCTGCCCTATCCCCATAACCTTTAATTCCGCTATCTTTAAGAGCTCTATCCATCTCTTTCTTGAAAGCATCCAGAGACTTGGCCTCCACAGCCTTCTGGGGCAGAGCATTCCATATATCCACCACTCTCTGGGTGAAAAAGTTTTTCCTCAACTCTGTTCTAAATGGCCTACCCCTTATTCTTAAACTGTGGCCTCTGGTTCTGGACTCACCCATCAGCGGGAACATGCTTCCTGCCTGCAGCGTGTCCAATCCCTTAATAATCTTATATGTTTCAATAAGATCCCCTCTCAGCCTTCTAAATTCCAGAGTATACAAGCCCAGTCGCTCCAATCTTTCGACATATGACAGTCCCACCATCCTGGGAATTAACCTTGTGAACCTATGTTGCACTCCCACAATAGCAAGAGTGTCCTTCCTCAAATCTGGAGACCAAAACTGCACACAGTACTCCAGGTGTGGTCTCACCAGGGCCCTGTACAGCTGCAGAAGGACCTCTTTGCTCTTATACTCAATTCCCCTTGTTATGAAGGCCAGCATGCCATTAGCTTTCTTCACTAGAGAATTGGGAAGCTTTTAAAAGCCAACAGAAGACAACTAAAAAAACTACTGCTGAAGGGTTTCGGCCCAAAACATCAACTGTTCTCTTTTCCATAGATGCTGCCTGGCCTGCTGAGTTCCTTCAGCATCTTGTGTGTGTTGCTTGGATTTCCAGCAACTACACAGTTTCTCACAACACGCTGGAGGAGCTCAGCAGGTCGGGCAGCATCCGTGGAAAAGATCTGTCGACGTTCCAGCCCGAAACATCGACAGATCTTTTCCACGGATGCTGCCCGACCTGCTGAGCTCCTCCAGCGTGTTTTGACCCCAGCTTCTGCAGATTATTTTGTGGTTACACATTTTCTCTTGTTTTTAAAAAAACTAATTAAGAAGGTAAGGATAGAATACAGAAGTAAGCTAGCTAATAATATTAAAGAGGATATCAAAAGTTTCTTCGGATACATAAAGTGTAAAAGAGAGACGAGAGTGAATATCAGACCATTGGAAAATGATGCTGGAGATATATTAATGGGGGATAAGGAAATGGTGGATCAACTGAATAAGTATTTTACATCAGTCTTCACTGTGGAAGACACTAGCAGTATGGTGGAAATTCCAGGTGTCGGGGATATGAAGTGTGCGAAGTTACCATAAATGGAGAGAAGATTCTTGGGAAACTGAAAGGTCTGAAGGTAGATAAGTCAGCTGGACCAGATGGTCTACACCCCAGAGTTCTGAAAGAGGTGGCTGAAGAGATCATGGAGGAATTAGTAATGATCTTTCAAGAATCACTAGATTCTGGAATGGTTCTGGAAGACCGGAAAATTGCAAATGTCACTCCACTCTTCAAGAAGGGAGAGAGGTAGAAGAAGGAAATTATAGGCCAGTTAGTCTGACCTCAGTGGCTGGGAAGATGTTGGAGTCGATCATTAAGGGTGAGAGCTCTGGATACTTGGAGGCACATGATAAAATAAGCTGTAGTCATCATGGTTTCCTCAAAGGAAAATCTTGCCTGACAAATCTACTGGAATTCGTTGAGGAAATGACAAGCAGGATAGACAAAGGAAAATCAGTTGATGTATGTTCTTGGATTTTCAGAAGGCATTTGACAAGGTGGCGCAAATGAGGCTGCTTAACAAGCTATCAGCCCGTGGTATTTTCGGGGGAGTGGGACTGAATGGGAGAATGGATCAGCTCACGATAAAATGGCGGAGCAGACTCAATGGGCTGAATAGCCAACTTCTGCTCCTTTGTCTTATGGTCTTATGGTATTTTTTGGTTGGCTGCCAGGGACTACTAGTCTTCCTCAGGTGTCTGTGTTAGGACTGATTCTTTTTACATTATATGTCAATGATTTTCAGACGATATGAAGATAGCGGGAGGAGAAGGTAGTTTTGAGGAAGTAGAGAGGCTACAGAAGGACTTAGACAAATTAGAATGGGCAAGGAAATGGCAGATGGAATACAGTGTCAGCAAGTGTATGCTCATGCACATTGGTAGAAGAAATGAAAGGGTTGACTATTTTCAGAATGGGGAGAAAGTTCAAAAATCTGAGGTGCAAAGGGATATGGGAGTCCTTGCGCAGGACTCCCTAAAGATTAACTTACAGGTTGAATCAGTGGTGAGGAAGGCAAATGCAATGTTAGCATTAATTTCAAGAGGACTAGAATATAAAAGCAAGGATGTAATGTTGAGACTTTATAAAGCACTGGTGGGTCCTCACTTGGAGTATTGTGAGCAGTTTTGGGCTCCTTATCTTAGAAAGGATGTGCTGAAACTGGAGAGAGTTCAAAGCATATTCACAAAATGGTTCTAGGATTGAAAAGGTTGTCACATGAAGAGTGTTTGATGACTCTGGGTTTCTATTCAGTGGAATTCAGAAGAAAGAGGGGTGACCTCATTGAAACATATTGAATGGTGAAAGGCCTTGATAGAGTGGATGTGGAGAGGATGTTTCCTGTGATGGGATAATCCAAGACCAGAGGACACAGCATCAGAATAAAGGAGCATCCATTTAGAACGGAGATGAGGAGCAATATCTTCACCACAGGCAGCTGTAGAGGCCAAGTCTTTATGTTTATTTAAGCAGAGCTGGATGGATTTTTGATTGATCAGGACATGAAAGGATATGGGGAGAAGGCAGGAGAGGAAAATTGGATCAGACATGATGAAATGTCGGAGCAGACTCAATGGGCCAAATGGCCTAATTCTGCTCCTGTATCTTGTGGTCTTATGGTGTTATGGTCTATATCTGGCCCTCACGCAATGGCTGCTCACTAATGAATCCTGTTCACTGACGAGGTGCAGTCCAACTCTGAACACTGCCGCAACGTGCTGCCATTTTCAAACTTCAGCAGCGGACCTAAATGAAATCATTGCATCTTCTCATGTTCCTGCTCTCTGATTGGGCACAGTCCAACTCTGGTGAGGTTACGATGGAGTATAACCTCCCCAATGACTGATTTCACTTTCCAAAGTGCATGATCTCAGATGTATCTGTATTGAAATCCATTCGCCCATTTCCATAACTGATCAAGATTACAATAAACTTCTTCACGATTTTGTGTAATATGCAAATTTTGTGCAATCTGAAATTACTGATCAAGCTTTGTGCATTTGCATCCAAATCGTTTATATAAATGAAAAACAGTTCCAAACACTGACCTCTGTGGCATACAACTAGTCATTAGCCTCCATTCTGAGAAACAGCCTTCAACCTTTAACAACATTTAAGTTATATTTGGATAGAAAATTTTAGAGGGACACTGTTCCAACATGGGAAAATGGGTCCAGCTCAGGTGGGCATCTTGGTTTGCAAGGATAAGTTGGAATTCTGTGAGTCTACTACATTCAATTCTCCTGATATGACACTTCTCTCCCCAACGTCAATAAGACTGTTTTATGGAACACCTACATACTGTCCTCAGTAGACGTTGTAACCTTCAACCCTTCTCTTTGGCACAATTTCCTGCCTATCTTCAGCCTTCTCCATTGCCAGGCTGAGGCGAAACATATTCATGTGAAAGTGCCAGGCAATGAACAGGAAAAGTCTAGCCACCTAACCATGCCATTTGGTGGTATTATCCCCCACCATCAATATCTTGTGGGCCACCGTTGACCAGAAACTCCGTTTAATCAAACTAGGTGAGAGGTCAAGGCTGGGTATCCTTTAACTCACCTTCTAACACCACAAATCTCCACTTACCTGTTAAAGGAGTAGGATTACCCTTCAGCCCACTGGCCGCTTATCAACTGTTCCCCATTAGAACCAGTGCACATTGTCTGCAGTTTACAGTATACAAAATATGCTGCAGTCACTTTGAAAATCTCCCACCAGAAACAGGACCAGCAGGTGCAGAGGAATACCTCCCCTTGCAGGTTCCAACACGAGCACCATCCTGACTTGAAAATCTATCACCAGTCCTTCACTGTGTTGGAATTGGTTGTTTTTTTTTAATGCTTTAACGAGATAGTAGTTACATTAATAAGGTTTTTAGCAAGACTCAAATTATAGCTTATACTCACGCACAATTTGTATTTGAACTCCTATATTTTCAAAATATATTGTGTTTGTTTCCTCCTACTGGCAGAAAAGCAATATAGCTCTTGCGTAATGGCTTGTCACCTTTTCATTTTTCATTGGTTAAGTGTTAGCACGTGACACACAGGCTGTGACTGTATTTTTAAATTGTTCCTTCCTTATCTAGGAATACTCAAGTATAAAAGTGTCAGGCTCTGTAAAAATCGCCATCTTTGTTCTTTGTCTCCCCTCAGTTTAATATGTTCTATACTTGTTCCTTTAACAAAACTTTAAAATAAACCATTGTGAAGCAATCAAGCTGGCTGGTGGTATAGTGTCATTAGCGCTGGACTTTGGAGCGAAGGATCCTGAGTTTGAACCCAGCTGGCTCCCCAGTCACGCTTTCCATCCGTGCCATCCATGCTGGGTTGAGCTAGCAACTCGAACTCGTAAAAAAGAAATTGCCTGCTACAGAAACATCAACAGCAAAAAGTTGATGGCCTATGCTCTCTCGTGAGTTTAAAAGGCAATTTCCTTTTTTATATTGTGAAGCAACAGGTTTTCACTCATTCTTGGACTTCTAAAAGAAGCAGGGGATCAAAAGATCACCAGATCCCACAATTTCTGGCATAGTTGGCATATGAAAACAGTTTGAAAAATTCTTCAGATAAAGAAGAAACTTATAGTGCACACCTAACAGGAGGTAAGAACATCCTCTTTTCCTGAATTGTCAAGAAATTGCCTGATTCTGCTTCAGTACACAATCTAAAGGAAGTTTAAGAGTGAGAAGAAAATTATACTTTTACCTGTTATTTGTGGTCGATCCATGTTAAATATTCTGGGTTGCAACTCTACTGGGCACAGCTAAATCTCAGTCCGGCTTCATTTAAGATATTCTGGGTTGACCATAAGACACAGGAGCAGAATGAGGCCATTCAGCACATCGAGTCTGCTCTGCCATTCCATCATGGCTGATCCCAGATCCCATTCATCCCATTCAGCTGCCTTCTCACCATATTGTTTGATGCCCTGACCGATCAGGCAATCATTAACTTCAGCCTTGAATATACACTCGGACTTGGCCTCCACCTCAATGAGATCCCCCCTCTCCCCATTCTTCTAAATTCCAGTGAATACAGGCTCAAAGTTGCCAAACGCTCCTCATATGTTAACCTCTCCGTTCCCTCAATCATCCTCATGAATCTCCTCTGGACTGTCTCCAATGGCAACGCATCCTTTTTGAAATATGGGGCCCAAAACTATTGACAATACTCCATATGCGGCCTGACTAGTGTCTTATAAAGGCTCAGCATTATCTGCTTGCTTTTATATTCTATTCCCCTTGAAATAAATGCCAACATATTGTATTTGCAGCCTTTACCACAGATTCAACCTGTAAATTAACCTTCTGGGAGTCTTGAACAGGTACCCCTAAGTCCCTCTGCACCTCTGATGTTTGAATTTTCTCCCCATTTTGATAATATTCTGCACTATTGTTCTTTTTACCAAAATGCATTATCGTACATTTCCCAACACCGTATTGCATCTGCCACTTTTTTAATCATTCTTCCAATTTGTCTAACTCCTGCTGCAATCGCATTACTTTCTCAGCACTACCTACCCCTCCACCTGTCTTCATATCATTCACAGACTTTGCCACAAAGCCATCAATTCCATTATCCAAATCATTGACAAACAATGTGAAAATTAGTGGTCCCAATACCGACCCCTGAAGAACACCTTTAGTCACTGGCAGCCAACCAGAAAAGGCCCCTTTTATTCCTACTTGCTGCCTCCTGCCTGTCAGCCATTTCTCTACCATTGCCAGTATCTTTCCTGTAACACCATAGGGTTTTATCTCGTTAAGCAGCCTCATGTGTGGCACCTTATCAAACACCGTCTGAATATTCAAGTAAATGACATCCACTGCCTCTCCTTTATGCACCCTGCTTGTTACTCCCTTGAGGAATTCTAACAGATTTGTTAGGTGAGATTTCCCCCTCTTGCTCATTTTTGGGCTATATGCTCCAATGATTTTCCGGCGAGTAAGTTCTAATTTTCAGGTGCAGCTGGTCTGTAAGCTGTATTTGAAAAAAATTCGGGCTATAAACTCTATTATATTGTCTAATGACTGTGATTGGTGTCTAACTTGAAGAGTACTCATTAAGATCGAACTTAGAACAGTGGCCAAAGTTGAGAAAATATGGAGTAAGATTCAGAAAGTGCTGTTGAGAAATTAGAAAACCCGGCTGGATGCTAGCAGTATTACCAAAGCTAAGAAAATGTAAACATACTAAGCTACAAGGTTAAACACCAGGAACATGCTGAATTAGAAAATCAAGCTAGGGGGTTCTGGTGACGTCATCGTTCAGAATGGCAGCTTAAATCAACAGCTCCTCCGGAAAAACGGATATTTTGCCCTGTTAATGTATCAAATCTAAGATCTTTCGAACATATCTGAATTGATAGGGGGGCAAGAATAGGAAGAAAGAATGGGGATAAAAAAAAGCACCGCTGCGGAGCCTTTGGAAGAGAACGGTACAATGAGCGGCTCTCCCACACGTGCACGTAGTGGCGAGGCTGACACTGGGCCTAGTGCAAGCAAAGCGGCAAATATGATGAGGATTTTGGAGGAGATACGGGAAGTCCAAAAAAGATATAAAACAACACCTAAATGATATAAAGTCAGAGCTCGCCAATGTCAATCAGGAAATAGCGATGGCAGAGACTCGAATTGAGAAGGTGGAAGATCGCATGCAAAGCGTGGAACAGATACTAGGTAAGACGATAAAAATATTAAATCAACAGGAAAGTAAATTGCTTGACCAGGGGGGAAGATCACGACAGAAAAATATCAGGATTTATAATGTTCCCGAAGGAGCGGAGGGAGTGTCGATGATAGACTTTGTAGGCAAGCTGCTGCGGGAAGCGCTGGAGATTCCCCCGAATATGGAGATGGAAATAGAAAGGGCGCACCGTTCTCTCGCCCAGCGGCCTGCCAGAGACAGACAAAGTAAACCACGATCCATTGTACTTAAACTTCTCCGATTCAAGAGCAAGGCGGAGATTCTACGAAGGGCCTGGGGTAAGAAAAGGGCTTTTTGGAATGGGAAGTTAATATACTTCGATCATGATTACCCCCCGGCGGCCCTACAGAAACAGAAAGAGTATTCTGAAGTGAAACAAGTATTAAAGGAAGAAAAGATTAAATTCCAAACCCCGTACCTTGCTAAACTGAGGGTATTTTACCAAGAAGGGATATGACTGTACCAGACGGTGGAAGAGGTGACTACAGACATGAAGAACAGAGAACTGCCCATTAGCGTGGTCAAACCAAGGGAAGTCTGGCTGAGCAGTTATCCCGATCTGCTTGGGAAATAGTAAGAGAACCGAGAAAGCAGGGGACTGGAACAGGATGCGAGAAGGATATTAGGAAGAGACTGTGAGTTTTCTGAAGACAACCCTCACCTCCTCCAGAAGAGCCATAAGGTTTGGCTAACTTTAAAAATGCTGATAAACTAAACGGAAGCAAAAATAGATGGTGATATACCCTTCTCGAGAAATACATGTTATAATGTGGTTTTTATATTACTGAATTTTTTAAAAATTCATTTATTCATTCCTTTTTCCCCACCTAAATGAGAATATATACATGGGAGGAATACACAGGGAAATCATTTCTGTGTAATGGACATAGTTTTTTTTACCTACTTTTATAGGTACTGCAGCAGGGGCCCTCAACTCACAGGTAGGAGGAGCTATCCCCCACAGCTAGACTTTTCTTCTAGCTCAACCCAGGGTCATCTCGAGACCCCAGCCTTGGAACCACACCTTCGTTACCTTTCTTTTTATTATTCACTTCTCTTGGTTATTGTTTGTTCAGGGAGTAGATCGATTAAGTTACATTCTGCAAATTTTAGTGATATACTAACTTAGAGGGTAAGGCCATATATTTTGGGTATATACCTCAAGAATGGTTGAAAAGAGATAAATATTTAATGAATGTAATGGCTGGTAAAATGACCCTTACCAAGAAATGGTTATCACAGGAGAGCCCAACTTTAAATGTATGGATGGAGATTACAATGGACATCTACAAAATGGAGACGATAACAACATCTGTTAATCATAAATTGGAACAATTTTATTCATACTGGAAAAAATGGTTTAACTACATAACATCTTATAGGCTTGAATTTATTCTCACAATCAATGAATATGTTGTTAAAAAAATCACTCCCTATTCTGTACATAGTTTTCTTCTCTCGATTGTTTTTTCTTTCCTCTTCTTTCTATAAGAGTATACTTCAGATAAATATTATATGGAGATTTGTGACAAATATGATTATATAATACATATGTACAGTGTCTGAAATACATCTTATGCAAATGTTTGTTTGATGATGAAATTCAATAAAAAAATAAATTATTAAAAAAAAAGAAAATCAAGCTAGGAATGAGCAAGTAAATAATTTAACTATTTAGGAACAGTATAACAGAGACGGTAAAAAGTCTGGAGAATGAATCTCTTTGTTCACTGAAGGAGTGAGAAAACAACATGATGTCCTTGAAGAAAGTACCCCTATCAAGTTAGTAGATGGTCTGAGACAGAGTTGCGCTGTACAGCAACGACCTTCGGTAGACAGTTCTACCAACCCAGTGGGCAATGTTAACAGTGATGTCACTGACGTTGGAATGCAGTCCACACTAAATAGCTCCCAGAAACAGTGTCATGTTGAGACTCCAAGGAACTGCAAAATAGGTACAACACTGACTGAGAAGAGACCTTTGGGGCTTAAGTGACAATGTCAGTGATGAGATAATTGGTCTGACAGCAATGTCACGCCTTGCCCCAGTGAAACCTCAGGGAATGAAAACATGCAAAAATGAAAATGGAGATTATGTTAAGAGACAGGAGGTTTACCATCAACCAGCGGAACCAAATGACAAACGGTCTGAAGAAATTCCACATCCTAAAAAAGGAAAGACTTGGGCTGAACTTCAACGAATTAAGAACATATACAAATTGTGTCTATATGATGACATACAAATTTTTGCTACCATGCTGTCTTCTTGGCAAATAAGACAGTTGACATGTTGAGTAGAAGAAACGAAATTTACCTGTGTTTGGGATGTAATTAAGAAATGGTTGGTACACCAATCTCCACGACAGATTGTTTGGAGGAAGGTGGTTGTTTGCAAACAAAGACTTCAGAAGATGTTTCTGAATACGTAGACCGCTATAGGACAGTTTGAATAAATACTCAGGAGTTCAAGTAATAACTGAAGATAATATAGAAGAATCAAGTCAACCTTCATGGATGGTTTGAAACCAGCTGTTGCCAAAACGGTGAAGCGAACAGAAGCAAATTGGAGCGAAGCTGTCATTTCCTGCAGTGACCTGATGCAAGCTGGCAAACAAGTGGAGAAAGTCAAATCAATTTTGTTGTCAGTTAACTCTATGTATGTATATAATGTATATAACCATGTAATATATATAGAAACGAGACAATATTTCTCCAAACCAGGGTGTAAAGCACATAACACAGGATAACTTATAAGGTAAGGATAAAATATACAGATGAATCACATATAAATAACAAACTGAAGTGCATTAATATTAAATATTGTAAGGTAAGGAACAGATTAACCAATGACACTTTGAATACGATGCAGCTGGGAGTTCAGAAGCCTAATGGCCTGCGGAAGAAACAGTTTCCCTTCCTGACCATTCTTGTTCTTATGCATTGTACTCTCCTGCTTGATGGTAGAAAGTCAAAGAGGATGATGGATGGATGGGTGGGATCCTTAGTAATACTAAGGGCCCTACGTATGCAGCACTCCTGATAAATGTCCCCGATGGATGGTAGGGCGATCCCTATGATCCTCTCAGCTGTTCTCACTGTCCTTTGTGGGGTCTTCTGGTCTGACGCTCGACTGCTCCCATACCAGATGGAGATGCTGTTTGTCAGGATCCTCTTAAATGTGCTCCTGTAGAATGCAGTGAAGATGAGGGGGTGGGAACCTTGCTTGCATCAAATTTCTTAGGAAGTGGAGGTGCTGCTGTACCTTCTTGTTCAGGGAGGGGATATTAAGGGACCAGGTGAGGTCATCCGTGATGTGCACTCCCAGAAACTCGGTGCACATAACTCCCCCTACACAGGAGCCATATATTCGCAGAGGGGGAGGGTTTGTCAGCACCTTCCTGAAACCCACAATGATTTCCTTTGTCTTCTCCACGTTCAGGCTTAGCTTGTTCTTCTCACCAGTGAAAAGGACCTTGGCAATTATGGGGATGACTTACAGTGGACTTAAATGCTTGGGTGTATAGACATTAAGAAAGAGGATGTGCTGGAGCTTTTGAAAGGTATTAAGTGAGATAAGTCACTGGGACCAGACAAGATATACCCCAGGCTACAGTGGGAAGTGATGGAGGAGATTGCTGAGCCTCTGGTGATGATCTTTGCATCAGCCATAAGGATGGGAGAAGTACCAGGGGATTGGAGGTTTGCAAATGTTTTTCCCTTGTTCAAGAAAGGGAATAGAGCTAACCCAGGAAATTATAGACCAGTAAGTCTTAATTCAGTGGTGGGCAAGTTGTTGGAGAAGATCCTGAGAGGCAAGATTTATGAGCATTTGGAGAGACATAATCCAATTAGGGATAGTCAGCATGGCTTTGTCAGAGGCAAGTCATGCCTTACGAACCTGTAACAAAACACGTTGATAAAGGTAGACCAGTGGATGTAGTGTATATGGATTTCAGCAAGGCATTTGATAAGGTTACCCATGTGAAGATCATTCAGAAAGTAATGAGGCAGGGGATCTAAGGAGCCCTTGCTTTATGGATCCAGAATTGTCTTGCCCACAGAAGGCAAAGAGTGGTTGTAGATGGTTCATATTCTGTATGGAGGTCAGTGACCAGTAGTGTTCTGCAGGGATCTGTTCTGGGACCCTCCTCTTTGTGATTTTTATAAATGACCTAGATGAGGAAGTAGAAGGGTGAGTTAGTAAGTTTTCTGATGACACAAAAGTTGGGGGTGTTGTGGATAATCTGGAGGGTTATCAGAGGTTACAGCATGACATCGATAGGATGTAGAACTGGGCTGAGAAGTGACAGATGGAGTTTAACCCAGATAAGTGTGAAGTGGTTCATTTCAGTAGGTCAAATTTGAAGACAAACTATAATATTAAACGTAGGACTCTCGGCAGTGTGGAGGATCAGTGAGATCTCAGGGTCCATGTCCATAGGACACTCAAAGGGGCTGCGCAGGTTGACAGTGTTGTTAAGAAGGCATATGGTGTGTTGGCCTTCATCAATCGTAGAAATGAGTTAAACAGCTGTGAGGTAATGTTACAGCTATATAAGACTCTGGTCAGACCCCACTTGGAGTATTGTGTTCAGTTCTGGTCACCTCATTACAGGAAAGATGTAGATACTATAGAGAGAGTGCAGAGGAGACTTACAAGGATGTTGCCTGGATTGGAGAGCGTGCCTTAAGAGAATAGGTTAAGTGAACTTGGCCTTTTCTCCTTGGGGTGATGGAGGATGAGGGGTGACCTGATAGAGGTGTATAAGATTATGAGAGACTATGATGTGGTGGCCATTACAGAGAATTGGATGGCTCAGGGACAGGAATGGTTACTTCAAGTGCTGGGTTTTAGATGTTTCAGAAAGGACAGGGAGGGAAGCAAAGGAGGTGGGGGCATGGCACTGTTGATCAGAGGTAGTGTCATGGCTGCAGAAATGGTGGACATCATGGAGGGATTGTCTATGGAGTCTCTGTGGGTGGAGGTTTGGAACAGGAAGGGGTCAATAACTTTACTGGGTGATTTTATAGGCCGCTCAATAGTAAGACCATAAGACAAAGGAGCAGAAGTAGGCCATTCGGCCCATCGAGTCTGCTCCGCCATTTTATCATGAGCTGATCCATTCTCCTATTTAGTCCCACTCCCCTGCCTTCTCACCATAACCTTTGATGCCCTGGCTATTCAGATACCTATCAATCTCTGCCTTAAATACACCCAATGACTTGGCCTCCATTGCTGCCCGTGGCAACAAATTCCATAGATTCACCACCCTCTGACTAAAAAAATTTCTTCGCATTTCTGTTCTGAATGGGGGCCCTTCAATCCTTAAGTCATGCCCTCTCGTACTAGACTCCCCCATCATGGGAAACAACTTTGCCACATCCACTCTGTCCATGCCTTTCAACATTTGAAATGTTTCTATGAGGTCTCCCCTCATTCTTCTAAACTCCAAAGAATACAGTCCAAGAGCGGACAAATGTTCCTCATATGTTAACCCTCTCATTCCCGGAATTATTCTAGTGAATCTTCTCTGTACCCTCTCCAATGTCAGCACATCCTTTCTTAAATAAGGAGACCAAAACTGCCCACAGTACTCCAAGTGAGGTCTCACCAGCGCCTTACAGAGCATCAACATCACATCCCTGCTCCTATACTCTATTCCTCTAGAAATGAATGCCAACATTGCATTCGCCTTCTTCACTACCGACTCAACCTGGAGGTTAACTTTAAGGGTATCCTGCACGAGGACTCCCAAGTCCCGTTGCATCTCAGAACTTTGAATTCTTTCCCCATTTAAATAATAGTCTGCCCATTTATTTTTTCTGCCAAAGTGCATAACCATACACTTTCCAACATTGTACTTCATTTGCCACTTCTCTGCCCATTCTTCCAACCTATCCAAGTCTCTCTGCAGACTCTCTGTTTCCTCAGCACTACCGGCCCCTCCACCTATCTTTGTATCATCAGCAAACTTAGCCTCAAAGCCATCTATTCCATAATCTAAATCGTTGATGTACAATGTAAAAAGAAACAGCCCCAACACTGATCCCTGCGGAACACCACTGGTAACCGGCAGCCAACCAGAATAGGATCCCTTTATTCCCACTCTCTGTTTCCTGCCAATCAGCCAACGCTCTATCCACGTATGTAACTTTCCCGTAATTCCATGGGCTCTTATCTTGTAGCCTCATGTGTGGCACCTTCTCAAAGGCCTTCTGAAAATCCAAATATACAACATCCACTGCATCTCCCTTATCTAGCCTACTGGTAATTTCCTCAAAAAATTGTAATAGGTTTGTCAGCCAGGATTTTCCTTTAAGGAATCCATGCTGAGTTCTGCCTATCTTGTCATATGCCTCCAGGTACTCTGTAACCTCATCCTTGACAATTGACTCCAACAACTTCCCAACCACCGATGTCAAGCTAATAGGTCTATAATTTCCTTCTTGCTTCCTTGCCCCCTTCTTAAATAGCGGAGTGACATTTGCAATCTTCCAGTCTTCCGGAACCATGCCAGAATCTATTGACTTTGGAAAGATCATCGCTAATGCCTCCGCAATCTCCACAGCTACTTCCTTCAGAACACAAGGGTGCATTCCATCTGGTCCGGGAGATTTATCTACCTTTAGACCATTCAGCTTCCTGAGTACTTTCTCTGTCGTAATTGTGACTGCGCACACTTCTCTTCCCTGCCAGCCTTGAGTGTCCGGTATACTGCTGTCTTCCTCAGTGAAGACTGATGCAAAATACTCATTCAGTTCCTCTGCCATCTCCTTGTCTCCCATTACAATTTCTCCAGCATCATTTTCTATCGGTCCTATATCTACTCTCACCTGTCTTTTACTCTTTATATACTTGAAAAAGCTTTTAGTATCCTCTTTGATATTATTTGCTAGCTTCCTTTCATAGTTAATCTTTTCTCTCTTAATGACCTTCTTGCTTTCCTTTTGTAAGGTTTTAAAAACTTCCCAATCCTCTGTCTTCCCGCTAATTTTTGCTTCCTTGTATGCCCTCTCCTTTGCTTTAACTTTGGCTTTGATTTCTCTTGTCAACCACGGTTGCATCCTTTTTCCACTCAAAAATTTCTTCTTCTTTGGAATATTCCTGTCTTGCACCTTCCTCATTTCTCGCATAAACTCCAGCCACAGCTGCTCTGCTGTCTTTCCCGCCAGTGTCCCTTTCCAGTCAAATTTGGCCAGTTCCTCTCTCATGCCACTGTAATTTCCTTTACTCCACTGAAATACCGACACATCAGATTTCGGCTTCCCTTTTTCAAATTTCACAGTGAACTCAATCATGTTATGATCACTGTCTCCTAAGGGTTCCTTCACCTCAATCTCTCTAATCACCTCCGGTTCATTACACAATACCCAATCCAGTACAGCCGATCCCCTAGTGGGTTCAACAACAAGCTGTTCTAAAAAGCCATCTCGCAGACTTTCTACAAATTCTCTCTCTTGAGATCCAGTGCTGACCTAATTTTCCCAATCTACTCGCATGTTAAAATCCCCCACAATTATCATGACACTGCCCTTCTGATAAGCCTTTTCTATTTCCTGTGGTAATTTGTAGTCCACATCCCTGCAGCTGTTTGGAGACCTATAAATAACTGCCATCAGGGTCCTTTTACCCCTGCGATTTCTTAGCTCAACCCATAAAGATTCTGCACCTTCCAATCCTATATCACCTCTTTCTAATGATTTAATATCATTTCATACCAATAAAGCCACGCCTCCCCTTCTGCCTACCTTCCTATCCTTCCAATACACCGTGTGTCCTTGGACGTTCAGCTCCCAGAGACATGCATCCTTTAGCCAGGTCTCAGTGATGGCCACAATGTCATACCTGCCAATCTGTAGCTGTACAACAAGATCATCCACCTTATTCCTTATGCTGCGTGCATTTAAGTACAACACCTTAAGACCAGTATTTTTGCTTTGATTTCACTGCAACTTTATTGCACTGCAATTCATCCCAATGGCTACAAATTTGCCCCATCACCTGCCTGTCTTTCCTGACATCTTTACTGCTCACTATCTTAGATTTATTTCTGTTTTCCTCTTCCTTCGCTCTATCATTCCAGTTCCCATCCCCCTGCCAAATTAGTTTAAACCCTCCCTAACAGCTCTATTAAACTTTCCCGCCAGGATATTGGTCCCCTTCGGGTTCAGGTGTAACCTGTCCTTTTTGAACAGGTCATTCTTCCCCCAGAAGAGATCACAATTATCCAAGAATCTGAAGCCCTGCCCCCTGCACCAGACTCTCAGCCACGCATTCATCTGCCTGATCTGACTACTCTTGCCCTCGCTAGCACGTGGCACAGGTAGCAATCCCGAGATTACCCTGGAGGTCCTGCTTCTCAGCTTCCTTCCTAACTCCTGGAAATCTCTCTTCAGGACCTCCTCCTTTGTCCTACCTATGTCATTGGTACCAACATGTACCAAGACAACTGGCTGCTCACCCTCCCCCTTTAGAATATTCAGGACCCGATCCGAGACATCTCGTACTCTGGCACCTGGGAGGCAACACACCATGCGGGTATCTCTGTCAGGCTCACAGAATCTCCTGTCTGTTCCCCTGACTATGGAATCCCCTACGACTACTGCATTCCTCTTCTCCCTCCTTCCCTCCTGCACAACAGCGCCAGGCTCAGTGCCAGAGACCCGGTCACCGTCGGCGTTCCCTGTCAGTAACAGGAATATTGAGGAGCAGATAGGGAAACAGATCCTGGAAAGGTGTAATAATAACAGAGTAGTCATAATGGGAGATTTTAATTTCCCAAATATCGATTGGCATCTCCCTAGAGCGAGGGGTTTAGATGGGATGCAGTTCGTTAGGCGTGTTCAGGAAGGTTTCCTGACACAATATGTAGATAAGCCTACAAGAGGAGAGGCTGTACTTGATCTGGTATTGGGAAATGAAACTGGTCAGGTGTCAGATCTCTCAGTGGGAGAGCACTTTGGAAATAGTGATCACAATTATCTCCTTTACAATAGCATTGGAGAGAGATAGGAACAGACAAGTTAGAAAAGTGTTTAATTGGAGTAAGGGGAATTATGAGGCTATCAGGCAGGAAATTGGAAGCTTAAATTGGGAATAGATGTTCTCAGGGAAAAACATGGAACAAATGTGGCAAATGTTCAGGGGTTATTTGTGTGGAATTCTGCATAGGTATGTTCCAATGAGACAGGGAAGTTATGGTAGGGTACAGGAACCGTGGTGTACAAAGGCTGTAATAAATCTAGTCAAGAAGAAAAGAAAAGCTTACAAAAGGTTCAGAGAGTTAGGTAATGTTAGAGATCTAGAAGATTATAAGGCTAACAGGAAGGAGCTTAAAAAGGAAATTAGGAGAGCCAGAAAGGGCCATGAGAAGGCCTTGGCGAGCCGGATTAAGGAAAACCCCAAAGCATTCTACAAATATGTGAAGAACAAGAGGATAAGACATGAAAGAATAGGACCTATCAAGTGTGACAGTGAGAAAGAGTGTAGGGAACCAGAGGAAATAGCAGGGGTACTTAATGAATACTTTACTTCAGTATTCACTATGGAAAAGGATCTTGGTGATTGTGGTGCTGACTTGCAGCAGATTGAAAAGCTTGAGCATGTAGATATTAAGAAAGAGGATGTGCTGGAGCTGTTGGAAAGTATCAAGTTGGATGTCACCGGACAGGACGAGATGTACCCCAGGCTACTGTGGGAGGCGAGGGAGGAGATTGCTGAGCCTCTGGTGATGATCTTTGCATCATCAGTGGGGACAGGAGAGGTTCCGGAGGATTGGAGGGTTGCAGATGTTGTTCCCTTATTCAAGAGAGGGAGTAGAGATAGCCCAGGAAATTATAGACCAGTGAGTCTTACTTCAGTGGTTGGTAAGTTGATGGAGAAGATCCTGAGAGGCAGGATTTATAAACATTTGGAGAGGTATATGTGGCAGACCACAGTACGTGTGCTTGCAACACTGTGTGTCCGACAGAGTGATCAACAGCACTGGGGCTCCACAGGGGACTGTCTTGTCTCCCTTTCTCTTCACCATTTACACCTCGGACTTCAACTACTGCACAGAGTCTTGTCATCTTCAGAAGTTTTCTGATGACTCTGCCATAGTTGGATGCATCAGCAAGGGAGATGAGGCTGAGTACAGGGCTACGGTAGGAAACTTTGTCACATGGTGTGAGCAGAATTATCTGCAGCTTAATGTGAAAAAGACTAAGGAGCTGGTGGTAGACCTGAGGAGAGCTAAGGTACCGGTGACCCCTGTTTCCATCCAGGGGGTCAGTGTGGACATGGTGGAGGATTACAAATACCTGGGGATACGAATTGACAATAAACTGGACTGGTCAAGGAACACTGAGGCTGTCTACAAGAAGGGTCAGATCCGTCTCTATTTCCTGAGGAGACTGAGGTCCTTTAACATCTGCCAGACGATACTGAGGATGTTCTATGAGTCTGTGGTGGCCAGTGCTATCATGTTTGCTGTTGTGTGCTGGGGCAGCAGGCTGAGGGTAGCAGACACCAACAGAATCAACAAACTCATTCGTAAGGCCAGTGATGTTGTGGGGATGGAACTGGACTCTCTGACGGTGGTGTCTGAAAAGAGGATGCTGTCCAAGTTGCATGCCATCTTGGACAATGTCTCCCATCCATTACATAATGTACTGGTTGGGCACAGGAATACATTCAGCCAGACTCATTCCACCGAGATGCAGCACAGAGCGTCATAGGAAGTCATTCCTGCCTGTGGCCATCAAACTTTACAACTCCTCCCTTGGAGGGTCTGACACCCTGAGCCAATAGGCTGGTTCTGGACTTATTTCCTGGCATAATTTACATATTACTATTTAATTATTTATGGTGCAACTGTAACAAAAACCAATTTCCCCCGGGATCAATAAAGTATGACTATGACTATGACTATGCTATTAGGAATAGTCAGCATGGCTTTGTCAAGGGCAGGTCGTGCCTTACGAGCCTGACTGAATCTTTTGAGGATGTGACTAAACACATTGATGAAGGAAGAACAGATATCGTGTATATGGATTTCAGCAAGGCACTTGATAAGGTACCCCATACAAGGCTTATTGAGAAAGTAAGGAGACATGGGATCCAAGGGGACATTGCTTTGTGGATCCAGAACTGGCTTGCCCACAGAAGGCAAAGAGTGGTTGTAGACAGGTCATATTCTGCATGGAGGTCGATGACCAGTGGTGTGCCTCAAGGATCTGTTCTGGGACCCTTACTCTTCATGATTTTTATAAATGACCTGGATGAGGAAGTGGAGGGATGGGTTAGTAAGTTTGCTGATGACACAAAGGTTGGGAGTGTTGTGGATCGTGTGGAGGGTTGTCAGAGGTTACAGTGGGATATCGGTAGGATGCAAAACTGGGCTGAGAAGTGGCAGATGGAGTTCAACCCAGGTAAGTGTGAGGTGGTTCATTTTGGTAGGTCAAATATGATGGCAGAATATAGTATTAATTGTAAGACTCTTGACAGTGTGGAGGATCAAAGGGATCTTGGGGTCCACGTCCATCGGACGCTGGAAGCAGCTGTGCAGGTTGACTCTGTGGTTAAGAAGGTATACGGTGTAGTGGCCTTCCTCAGTCGTGGAATTGAATTTAGAAGCCAATAGGTAATGTTGCAGCTGTATAGGACCCTGGTCAGACCCCACTTGGAGTACTGTGCTCAGTTCTGGTCGCCTCACTACAGGAAGGATATGGAAGCCATAGAAAGGGTGCAGAGGAGATTTACAAGGATGTTGCCTGGATTGGGGAGCATGCCTTATGAAAACAGGTTGAGTGAACTCAGCCTTTTCTCCTTGGAGCGATGGAGGATGAGAGGTGACCTGATAGAGCTGTATAAGATGATGAGAGGCATTGATCATGTGAATAGTCAGAGGCTTTTTCCCAGAGCTGAAATGGTTGACACAAGAGGACATAGGTTTAAGGTGCTGGGGAGTAGGTACAGAGGAAGTATCAGGGGTAAGTTTTTTACTCAGAGAGTGGTGAGTGTGTGGAATTGGCTGCCAGCAATGGTGATGGAAGCGGATATTATAGGGTCTTTTTAGAGACTTTTGGATAGGTACATGGAGCTCAGAAAAATAGAGGGCCTAGTAATAGAGGGTAAGCCTAGTAATTTCTAAGGTAGAGACATGTTCAGCACAACTTTGGGGGCCAAAGGGCCTGTATTGTGCTGTAGGTTTTCTATGTTTCTATTGATTGTGTGGATAGTCAGAGGCTTTTTCCCAGGGCTGAAATGGCTAACATGAAGGGCATAGTTTTAAGGTGCTTGGAAGTAGGTACAAGGGGGATGTCAGAGGTATGTTTTCACACAGAGAGTGGTGGGTGCGTGGAATACACTGCCAGTGAAGGTGGTAGACGCGGATACAATAGGGTCTTTTAAGAGCCTCTTAGATAAGTACATGGAGCTTGGAAAAATAGACGGCTATGTGGTAGGGAAATTTTAGGCAGTTTCTAAAGTAGGTAGCGTGGCTGGTACAACATTGTGGGCTGAAGGGTCTGTAATAGTCATAGTCATACTTTATTGATCCCGGGGGAAATTGGTTTTCGTTACAGTTGCACCATAAGTAATAAATAGTAATAAAACCATAAATAGTTAAATAGTAATATGTAAATTATGCCAGTAAATTATGAAATAAGTCCAGGACCAGCCTATTGGCTCAGGGTGTCTGACCCTCCAAGGGAGGAGTTGTAAAGTTTGATGGCCACAGGCAGGAATGACTTCCTATGACGCTCTGTGTTGCATCTCGGTGGAATGAGTCTCCGGCTGAATGTACTCCTGTGCCCAACCAGCACATTATGTAGTGGATGGGAGACATTGATCAAGATGGTATGCAACTTGGACAGCATCCTCTTTTCAGACACCACCATCAGAGAGTCCAGTTCCATCCCCACAACATCACTGGCCTTACGAATGAGTTTGTTGATTCTGTTGGTATCTGCTACCCTCAGCCTGCTGCCCCAGCACACAACAGCAAACATGATAGCACTGGCCACCACAGACTCGTAGAACATCCTCAGCATCGTCCGACAGATGTTAAAGGACCTCAGTCTCCTCAGGAAATAGAGATGGCTCTGACCCTTCTGGTAGACAGCCTCGTGCTGTAGTTTTCTATGTTTTTACATTTATGTAATCCAGCAGCTGCTCCAATTCCTCGCTATACTCTGTCTCACCATCATTCATGATAAGGCCAACAACTGTTGTGTCACCCACAAACTTAATGACACGATTTGAGCTGGACCCTGAGACACAGTCGTGTATCAACAGTGTGAACAGCAGTGGGCTGGGGACCTCCAGTGCTCAGTGCAATGGGACAAGAGACAGTGCTATCCACACAGACTGACTGTGGCCTTTCTGTTAAGAAAACCCATATCTAGTTGCAGAAGGAGGTGTTGAGACCCAGCGAGGACAGTTTCCCCACCAGTTGCTGGGGTCAGATAGTGTTGAATACCAAACTGAAGTCTGTAAACAGCAATCTGGCATAGGAGACCTTATTTTCCAGGTGGGACAGTGCAAAGTGGAGGATAGAGACTATTGCATCATCAGTGGGTCAACTGTGGACAGAGATAGAGTGGAGATCTTGAGGCTTAGAGTGGACAGAATTAGAGTGGAGATCCTGAGACTTAGAGTGTACAGAATCAGAGTGGAGATCTTGAGGCTTAGAGTGGACAGAATTAGAATGGTGATCTTGAGGCCTCGAGTGGACAGAGTTGGTGGAGAATTTGAGACTTAGACTATAAATCCAACAGACATAGGAGCAGAATTAGGCCATTCAGCCCATCGAATCTTCTCCACCATTTCATCACCTGCCTTCTTGCCATATCCTTTGATGCCCCTAACCGATCAGGAAGCAATCAACTTCCACCTTAAATGTATCCACGGATTTGGTCTCCACTGCAGTCTGTAGCAAAGCATTCACAGAATTACTACTCTCTGGCTAAAAAAATTCCTCCTTACTTCTGGTGTTAAAGGGTCACCCCTCAATTTTGAGGCCGTGCCCTTTAGTTCTGGATACCCTCACCATAGGAAACATCCTCACCACATGCACTCTATCTAGTCCTTTCAACATTCGGTAGGTTTCAATGAGATTTCCGCCCCCCCCCCCAACATTCTTTTAAATTCCAGTGAGTACAGGCCCAAAGAGCTGTAGCTCTTTGAGGCTTCAGTCAGAGAAAGCAAAAAAAAAGCTCTAGGTAAAGTTTTTTCCCTCCCTTTATAACTGCTCAGCCTGGACAGTCGAGACGCCAAGCAGGATAGTGGAATGCTCCTCTTGCGGAATGTGGGACGACAAAGAGACCTCCAGTGTCCCTGACGCCAAGAACTGTGAGAAATGCATCCAGCTGCAGCTTCTAACTATCCGCGTTAAGCGTTGGAGCTGGAACTGGATGAATTCTGGATAACTTGGGAGGCTGAAGGGGCTATCACCCATCAGTAGGACAGAAAGAGAGGTAGTTACTCCCAAGGTGCAGGTCACAGGAGACTGGGTGACAGTCAGGAAGGGGAAAGGGGTTAAGGAGCCAGTGCAGAGTACCCTGTGGCCATCCCCCTCAACAACAGGAATATCACTTTGGATACCATTAGGGTATGACTTAACAGAGGAAAGTCATAGCGATCGGATCTTTGGCACTGAATCAGAGCCTCTAAAGGGAAGGGGGGAAAGAGGCATGCTGTACTGATGGGGGATTCGTTAGTCATGGGAACAGACAGGAGCTTCTGTGGGCAAGAGCGAGATTCCCGGATGGTATGTTGCCTCCTTTGTGCCGGAATCCGGGACGTCTCAGATCGAGTCCTCAGTGAACAGCCAGAGGTCGTAGCCCATGTGGGTATCCGTGACATGGATAGGCCAAGTGATGAGGTTCTGCAAAGGGGTTTCAGGGAGTTAGGAACCAAGTTAAAAGGCAGGACCTCCAAGGTTGTGAACTCAGGATTGCTACCCATGCCATTTGCTTGTGAAGCCAGAACTAAGAAGATTATGTAGTTTAACACGTGGCCGAGGAATTGGTATAGAGGAGAGGGCATAAGATTTTTGGATCATTGGGGTCTCTTCCAGGGAAGGTGGGACCTGTACAGAAGGGATGGTTTGCACCTGAGCTGAAGGGGGACTAATATCCTAGTGGGAAGGTTTCTAATGCTGCACAGTGGGGTTTAATCTAGAGTTGCAGGGGGATGGGAACCCGAGTGCCAGAACAGTTAGTGGAGAGGTTGTGGAGGCAGATGTTGGTAAGACCTCAGACAAAGTCAGGAAACAATAGGTTGAGCATGGTGCGACTAATGTCCTGAACAACATATATTTCAATGCAAGAAGGATCGTAGGAAAGGCGGATAAGCTCAGGGCATGGATCAACAGCTGGAGTTATGACGTTGTAGCCATTAGTGAGACAATTGCAGCCACTAGTGAGAGAGTTGCAGGAGGGGCAGGACTGCTAGCTCAATATTCTGGGGTTCCGTTGTTTTAGACGTGACAGAGCTGAGGGATTAAAGGAGGAGGGGTGACGTTACTAGTCAGGGAAAATGTCACAGCAGTGCTCCATCAGGACAGACTGGAGAACCCAACTAGGGAGGCGCTATAGGTGGAACTGAGAAATAAGAAAGGTATGACCATGTTAATGGGGCTATATTACAGACCACCCAACAGTCCGAGGGATTTAGACAAACAAATTTCTAAAGAGATCACAGACAGTTGCAAGAAACATAGCTTGTTATAGTCGGTGATTTTAACTTTCCACATATTGACCAGGAATCCCACACTGTAAATCAGGTTTATTATCACTGGCATGTGACTTGAAATTTGTTAACTTAACAGCAGCAGTTCAATGCAATACGTAATCTAGCAGAGAGAAAAAATAATAAATTAAATTAAACATAATAAATAAACAAGTAACTCAATTACATATATTGAATAGATTAAAAAAGCATGCAAAAATGAATACTGTATATTTTTTTTAAAAAGTGAGGTGGTGTCCAAAGCTTCAATGTCCATTTAGGAATAAGATGGCAGAGGGGAAGAAGCTGTTCCTGAATCATTGAGTGTGTGCCTTCAGGCTTCTGTACCTCCTACCTGATGGTAACAGTGAGAAAAGGGCATGCCCTGGGTGCTGGAGGTCTTTAATAATGGACGCTGCCTTTCTGAGACACCACTCCCTGAAGATGTCCTGGATACTTTGTAGGCTAGTGCCCAAGATGGAGCTGACTAAATTTACAACCTTCTGTAGCTTCTTTCGGTCCTGTGCAATAGCCCCCCGCCCCCCCACACCAGACAGTGATGCAGCCTGTCAGAATGCTCTCCATGGTACAACTATAGAAGTTTTTGAGTGTATTTGTTGACATACCAAATATCTTCAAACTCCTGATAAAGTATAGCCGCTGTCTTGCCTTCTTTATAACTACATTGATATGTTGGGACCAAGTTAAATCCTTAGAGGTCTTGACACCCAGGAACTTAAAGCTGCTCACTCTCTCCACCTCTGATCCCCCTATGAGGATTGGTATGTGTTCCTTCATCTTACCCTTCCTGAAGTCCACAATCAGCTCCTTTGTCTTACTGACGTTGAGAGCCAGGTTGTTGCTGTGACACCACTCCACTAGTTGGCATATCTCACTCCTGTACACCCTCCTGTCACCACCTGAGATTCTACCAACAATGGTTGTATCATCAGCAAATTTATAGATGTTATTTGAGCAATGCCCAGCCACACAATCATGTGTATATAGAGAGTAGAGCAGTGGGCTAAGCACACACTCCTGAGGTACACCAGTGTTGATTGTCGGCGAGTAGGATATGTTATCACCAATCCATACAGACTGTGGTCTTCCGGTTAGGAAGTCGAGGATCCAATTGCAGAGGGAGGTGCAGAGGCCCAGGTTCTGCAACTTCACAATCAGGATTGTGGGAATGATGGTATTAAATGCTGAGCTATACTCGATGAACAGCATCCTGACGTAGGTGCTTGTGTTGTCTAGGCGATCTAAAGCCATGTGGAGAGCCATTGAGATTGTGTCTGCCGTTGATCTATTGTGGCAATAGGCAAATTGCAATGGGTCCAGGTCCTTGCTGATGCAGGAGTTCAGTCTAGTCATGACCAACCTCTCAAAGCATTTCATCACTGTCAATGTGAGTGCTACTGGGCAACAGTCATTAAGGCAGCCCACATTATTCTTCTCAGGCACTGGTATAATTGTTGCCTTTTTTGGGATAGAGTTTTTCAAATGTGCTCTGGGAAAGTTTGCTTCATCAGTACGTAGAAGTCCCAACAGGAGACCGTACAATACTGGATCTGCTGTTAGGGAATGAGACGGGGCAGGTGACAGAAGTTTGTATAGGGGAACACTTTGCATCCATAATGCCATTAGTTTTAAAGATGAGACTTGTCCATGGGTTGAGATTCTAAATTGGAGATAGGCCTGTTTTGATGGTATCAGAAATGATCTGGCAAATGTAGATTTGGACAGGACAGGTTTTCTGGCAAAAGTGTACATAGTAAGCAGAAGGCCTTCAAAAATGAAATTTTGAGAGTTCAAATCTTGAGGTGCCTGTCAGAATAAAAGGTAAAGATACAACAAGTGTAGGGAACTTTGTTTTTCAAGAGATAGTGAGACAATGTTTAAGAGAAAAAGGAGGCTCATACTAGGTATTAGATTATGAGAACACTCAGTCTTCTTTTATTGTCATTTAGAAATGCATACATGCATTAAGAAATGATACAATGCTTCTCCGGAGTGATATCACAGAAAACAAGACAGACCAAAGACTAACACTGACAGAACCACATAATTATAACATATAGTTACAGCAGTGCAAAGCAATACCATAATTTGATAAAGAACAGACCATAGGCACAGTAAAAAAAATTTCTCAAGTCCCGAGTCGATCGACTCCCGAGGCCCCGATAGCAGGCGGCAAAAGGGAGAAACTCCCTGCCATAAACCTCCAGGCACCGTCAACTTGCCGATACCCTGGAAGCAGCCGACCCCAGCCGACCCTGAGTCCATCCGTCCGAAAACTCCGAGCTTCCGAGCAGCCTCTCCGATACTGCCTTCCGAGCGCCATCCTCTGTCGAGCGCCTTCGACCTCGCCCCGGCCGCTGAAACACGCAAAGCCGAGGATTTCAGGGCCTTCAGCTCCGGAGATTCCAGTTACCATACAGTAGCAGCGGCAGCGAAGTGAGCATTTCAGAAGTTTTCCAGATGTTCCGCTGTGCTCTCACATCTGTCTCCATCAAATCAGGATTGTGCACGGTCCCCTACTTGACAGATAACAGATATTCATCACCGAAGTGGCCGCGCGCGCTGTCTACGCGCCGCCATCTTCTCCCCCCTCCCATGAGGATTTGGCAAGTAGGCAAGTAGGAACAAATGAGGTGCTTATGGAGTATAAGAAATGCAAGAGAACACTTAAGAAAGAAATCAGGAGGCTTAAAAGAAGACATGAACTTGCTCCAGCAGACAAGGTGAAGGAAAGTCCTAAATGATTCTACAGATATGTTAAAAGCAAATGGACTGCAAGAGACAAAATTGGTTCTCTGGAAGATCAGAATGGTAATCTACGTGTGGAGCCAAAACAGATGGGGGAGATCTCAAATGAATTTTTTGCATCTGTATTTACTTGGAGACAGACACAGAGTCTACAGAAGTGAGGCAAAGTGGCATCAACTTCATGGACCCTGTACAGATTACAGAGGAGGAGCTGTTTGCTAACCTGAAGCAAATCAGGGTGGATAAATCCCCAGGGTCTGACAAGATGTTCCCTCGGACCCTACAGGAGACAAGTGCAGAAATTGCCGAGGTCCCAGCAGCGATATTATATCATCCTTAGTAACAGGGGAGGTACCAGAGGATTGGAGGATAGTAAATATTGATCTGCTGTTTAAAAAAGGCTCTAAACGTAAACCAAGAAATTATAGGCCGGTGAGCCTAACATCAGTTGTGGGAAAGTTATTGGAGGGTACGTTATTCTAAAAAACCAGATATAGCATTATTTGGATAGACATGAAATGATTAAGGATAGTCAGCATGGCTTTGTGCATGGTAGGTCACATCTAACCATCTTATAGAGTTTTTCAAGGAAGTTCTAAAATAATCTAAAATTTTCGAGCAATTTCTAAAATAAGTACATGTTCAGCACAGCATTGTGGGCCGAAGGGCCTGTATTGTGCTGTAGGTTTTCTATGTTTCTATGTTTTTCTATGTTTCTAAGTTACTAGGCAGTGGATGTTGTCTAAATGAACTTTAGTAAGCCACTTAACAAGGTCCTGAATGAGAGATCTGTTTCAGCTGAAAAAATGAGCTGAAAAATGGCAGATATAATTTAATGTAGACAAGTGCCAGGTGTTGCACTTTGGGAGGATCGACTAGAGTAGGTCTTATATGGCAAGCAGTAGGTTACTGAGGAGAGCAGTAGAGGATGATCTGGGAACACAGATCTATAATTCCTTGGAAGTGGCTTCACAGGTAGATATATTCATAAAGGATGCTTTTGGCACATTGGCCATCATAAATCAAAGTATTGAGTACAGGAGGTGGGATGTTCTGTTGAAGTTGTATAAAACGTTGGTGAGGCCTAACCTGGAGCGTTGTGTGCAGTTTTGGCAACCTCCCTATAGGAAAGATGAGAAGAAAGTTTAAAGAGTTCAGAGAAAATTTACAAGGAAGTTGCCAAGTCTGGAGGACCTGAGTTATAAGGAAAGATTGAATAGGTTAAGACCTTATTCTTTAGAACATAGAAGATTGAGAAGAGATATGGCAGATATATACAAAATTATGAGAGATATAGATAAGGTAAATACAAGCAGGCTTTCTTCCACTGAGTTTGGGTAGGATTACAACCAGAGGTCATGGTAAAGGCTGAAAGGTGAGTGGTTTAAGGGGAACATGAGGGGAAACTTCTTCACTCAGAGGGTCATGAGAGTGTGGAATGAGCAGCCAGCAAAAGTGCTGCTGTCAGCTTGATTTCAATGTTTAAGAGAAATTTGGATAGGTACATGGTAGGGAGGACCATGGTCCCAGTGCAGGTCGATGGGAGTAGGCAGTCTAAATGGTTTTGGAATGGACTAGATGTGCCAAAGGTCCTGTTCCTGTGCTGTAAGACCATAAGATATAGGGGCAGAATTAAGCCATTTGGCCCATTGAGCCTGCTCCATGGCTGATCTAATTTTTCCTCTCAGCCCCAATTCTCATCCTATATCCCTTCATGCCCTGACCAATCAAGAATCTATCAACCTCTGTCTTAAATATACATAAATACTTGGCCTCCACTGCTGCCTGTGGCAAATAATTCCACAGATTCACCACTCTCTGGCTAAAGAAATTCTTCCTCATCTCCATTCTAAAAGGATGCACCTGTATTTTGAGGCTGTGTCCTCTGGTCTTAGACATTCCCACCAAAGGAAACACCCTCTCCACATCCACTCTATCAAGGCCTTTCACCATTCGATAGGTCTCAATTAACTCACCCCTCATTCTTCTAAATTCCAGTGAATTAGGGCTCAGAGCCATCAAATGAACTTCATATGACAAATAATTCAATCCTGTAATAATTTTCATGAACCTCTTTCCAGTTTCGGCATATCCTTTCTTGGATAAGGGGCCCAAAACTGCACAGAATATTCCAAATGAGGCTTAACCAGTGCTTTATACAGCCTCAACATTACATGCTTGCTTTTATATTCTAGTCCTCTTGAAATGAATGCTAACATCACATTTGCCTTCCTCAACCTGCGAATTACCCTATAGGGAATGCTGCACAAGGACCCCCAAGTTCCTTTGTGCCTCAGAGTTTTGTGCTTTTATTCTATTTAGAAAATAGTCAACCCTTTAATTTCTTCTACCAAAGTGCATGACCATACACTTCCTAGCACTGTATTCCATCTGCCATTTCTTTGCCCATTCTCCTAATTCTTCTAAGTCCTTCTGTAGCCTCCTTATTTCCTCAAGACTACCTGCCCCTCCACCTATCTTCGTATTGTCTGAAAATTTTGCAAAAAAGCCATCAATTCCATCACCCAAATCATTGACATATAACATAAAAAGAATCGATCCCAACACAGATGCCTGTGGGACACCACCAGTCACTGGCAGCCAACCAGGAAAGGCTCCCTTTATTCCCACTCTTCACCTTTTGCCACTGCTTTTTCCTGTAGTACCATAGGTTCATAGCGTGTTAAGCTGCCTCATGTGTGGCATCTTATCAAAGGCCAAGTACACAATATCAACCGATTCTCCTTTGTCTATCCTGCTTGTCATTTCCCAAAGAATTCAACAGATTTGTCAGGCAAAATCTTCCCTTGAGGAAACCATGCTGACTACGGCCTATTTTATCATTTGCCTCCAAGTACCCCACATCCTTAACAATTGACTCCAACATCTTCCCAACCACTGAGGTCAGACTAACTAGCAAATAATTTTCTTTCTTCAACCCCTCTCCCTTCTTGAAGAGTGGAATGACATTTGCAATTTCCCAGTCTTCTGGAACCATTCCAGAATCTAATGACTCTTGAAAGATCATTACTAATGCCTCCACAATCTCTTCAGCAACCTTTTTCAGGACCCTGGGGTGTACACAATCTAGTTCAGGTGACTTATTTAACCTCAGACCTTTCAGTTTCCCAAGAACCTTCTGTCTAGTAATGGCAACTTCACACACTCCATGACCCCTGACACCTGGAACTTCCACCATACTGCTACTGTCTTTCACAGTGAAAACTGATGCAAAATACTTATTCAGTTCATCTGTCATTTCGTTGTCTCCCCCCGCCCCTCCCACCATTACTACCTCTGCAGTATCAAAATGGCTAGCATGAGAGGGCACAGTTTTAAGGTGTTTGGAAGTAGGTACAGAGGAGATGTCAGGGGTAAGTTTTTTACGCAGAGAGTGGTGAGTGTGTGGAATGAGCTGCTGGCGACGGTGGTGGAGGCGGATATGCTAGGGTCTTTTAAGAGACTCCTGCATAGGTACATGGAGCTTAGTAACACAGAGGGCTATGGGTTGCTGAGCAGCCTGTATTGTACTGTAGGTTCTCTACATTTCTATGTTTCTATGTTTTCCAACGGTCCGATATCCACTCTTGCCTGTCTTTTACACTTTATGTATCTGAAGAAACTTTTGATATCCTCTTTAATATTATTGGCTAACTTATTTTCTTATTCCATCTTTACCTTCTTAATGGCTTTTTAGTTGCCTTCTGTTGGTAATTAAACACTTCCTAATCCCCTAACTTCCCACTAACTTTTGCTCCATTATATGCCCCCTCTTTGCCTTTTACGTTGGCTTTGACTTCCCTTGTTAGCCATGGTTATGCCATCTTGTCTTTAGAATACTTCTTCCTTTTTGGGATGCATATATCCTGTGCCTTCCCAATTGCTTCCAGAATTCCAGCCAGTACTACTCTGCCATCATCCCTGCCACTGTTCTTTTCCAATCAGCTTCTGGCAAACCCCTCTGATGCATCTGTAATTCCCTTTACTCCATTGTAAACGATACACCTTACTTTAGCTTTTCCTTCTCAAATTTCAAGGTGAATTCAATCATATTATGATCACTCCCCCCCGCCCCAGGTTATTTTACCTTAAGCTCTCTAATCAATTCTGGTTCTTTGCAAAAAATCCAATCCAAAATAGTTGATCCCCTAGTGGGCTCAATCATGAGCTGCTCTAAAAAGTCATCTCTTAGGCATTCTAGAAGATCCCCCTCTTGGGATCCTGCATCAGCCTGATTTTCCCAATCTATCTGAATATTTTGAGACCCCCCATGAATATTGTAACATTTCCCTTTTAGCATGCATTTTCTACCTCCTGTTGTAACTTGTAGACCACATCCTTATTACTGTTTGGCCGTCTGTATGTAACTCACATCAGAGTCCTTTTACCCTTGCTGTTCTTTAGCTTAATCAACAACAATTCAGCACCTTTTAATCCTATGTCACCTCTTACTAATGATTTAATTTCAGAGCCACACTGCCTCCTTTGCCTTCCCATCTATCCTTTTGATACAGTGTGTATCCTGGGACATTAAGCTCCCAGCTATAATTTTCTTTCAGCTATAATTCAGTGATGCCTCCATCATAGTTATGCCAGGCCTTTTATGGGATTGAGGAGGGGGAAATAATGGATCAGCCATGATTGAATTGCTGAGCAGTCTCGATGGGCCAGATGGCCTAATTCTGTTCCTATGTCTTATGATCTTATTGTACTTGCCAATCTGTAACTGCGCTACAAGTTCATAGATCTTATTCCATATACTGCGCACATTGAAATATAACACCGTTAGTCCTGTAATCTTTTTTGATTTTGTCAACCTTTTACGTTGCAATCATGTTGACTGTAATTTTGCCCTGTCATCAGCCTCACCTTGCTAGGAATCTCACTGTACGTTTCCTCTGTTGTAAACCAACTACCTTATCTTCAGCACTATCTGTTCTCATCCCTCTACCAAATTAGTTTAAACCCACCCAAACTACTCTAGCCAACCTGCCTGTAAGGATATTGGACCCCTTCCGGTTCAGGTGTAACCCACCCAATCTGTACAGGTTATGCCTTCCCCAGAAGCGAACCCAATGATCCAGAAATCTCTACCCCTGCTCCTTGCACCAGTTCCTCAGCCACACATTCACCTCCCAAATCATCCTATTCCTACCCTCACTAGCATGTGGCACAGGTAGCAATCCAAAGATTACCACCCTGGAGGTCCTGTTTCTCAGCTTTCTGCCTAGCTCCCTAAAATCTCTCTTCAGGACCTCCTCACCTTGGTTACCTATGTCATTGGTGCCAATATGTACCAAGACTTTTGGCTGCTCACTCTCGCCCTTGAGAATGCCATGGGCACAATCTGAGACATCTCTGATCCTGGCACCGGGGAGGCAAAATGCCATTCGAGTGTACCCACAGAACCTTGTCTCTGTCCCTCTGACTAAGGAATCTCCCATCAATACTGCAGACCTCTCCACCTCTCTGCTCTTCTAAGCCACAGTGCCAGACTCAGTGCCAGAGACGCGGTCACTGTGGCTCTCCCCAGGCAGCTTGTCCCCCTCAATGGTATCTAAAATTGTATACTTATTATTGAGGGGAATGGTCACGGTTGTACTCTGCACTGGCTGTGCATCTCTCCTCTTACTCTTGACAGTCATCCAGTTACCTGTCTCCTGCAGTCTAGGGGTAACTACATCCTTGTAGCTCCTGTCTATCACCTCCTCATTCTCCTCATTTAGTCGAAGGTCATCCAGCTGCAGCTCCATTTCCATAGTATGTTCTGTCACGTCAGGATCTGTAGCTCAGTGCACCTGGTGCAAATGTGTTTATCTGGGAGTCTAGATACCTCCCAGATAAACAAATAGATGAGAAATGACCAGAGAGAGAGTAACTTACAAGGCAATCTACCTCACCCAAGCCTGATGTCGCCTAAGCCTGATGAACCAAAGCCACTTCAAAGACTGCATCACCGAGAAGAATGGCTGCTCCGCTTGCTCTATGATTATTTCTAATGAATCCATCTTGGTGATTGGTTGCTCCTCAATTCAGAAAAACTGCCGCGAAACTCTGCCTTTAAAATCTCAATTGCCGCCCTGATTAAGAAGTAGCTCTGGTGTGGATTGTCCAACTTGGAGAAAACTGGCTCAAAGCTCTGCTTTTTAAATCTTGTACTTCTATATGACTCTGAGTCTATGGGGATTGCCATAACATATTGACTCTGACCAAAGAACACACTTCACTAGAGATCTCTGTCAAGAACTACGTTGACAGATGAACATTGAATGGTCCTTTCATTGCCCACATCATCCAGAGTCATCGGGACAAGTTGAAAGAATGAATGGTGTCATCAAACAATGGCTGACTAAGTATTTTGAGGAAGAAGTACCACAGCCTACAGCTCTTCCTTTAGTTTTATGCTGCATCAGAGCAACTCCAAACAATGATATAAATCTAAGTACATTTGAAGTGGTAACAGGGTGACCTACAGGGAGCTTTCACTCTCAGAGAAGTGATATGCACATTATGGCAGATAGTTTAGTTGAGTATTGTGCAAAAGTAACAGAAGCTGTTCGTTCTGCTTCTCAACAGGTTTCTGCTGCTCGGATTGGTCCATCAAATGGAGGATGCATGCTGATTCCTGGTGAACGGGTCCTGGTTAAGAAGCCACTGGGACTTGGTAGGGAGGTCCTTACAAAGTACCATCAATTACCAATTCAACAGCCAGGGCAGAAGGTAAAAGTAGGCAGATACACGCCAGCCACTGCAGTGAGCTAAAGTGACACCAGATTAAGACAAGTGCTGTGCACACATATAATTATTAGACATTAAGGATTTTATTTTGATGTTTGTTATTGTTATATGTTTACTTACTCCCCCTACCCATGATGTGCTGGTTGAAACAACTCATAATGTATACTTACGGCTGCTACATGAATACGTGGATGTTGTTAATGATTCGAATTGTTGAGTATGTCAATACATACCACAATGATTACCTGACTGGCAGACCACAGTACGTGTGCTTGCAACACTGTGTGTCTGACAGAGTGATCAGCAGCACTGGGGCTCCACAGGGGACTGTCTTGTCTCCCTTTCTCTTCACCATTTACACCTCGGACTTCAACTACTGCACAGAGTCTCGTCATCTTCAGAAGTTTTCGGATGACTCTGCCATAGTTGGATGCATCAGCAAGGGAGATGAGGCTGAGTACAGGGCTACGGTAGGAAACTTTGTCACATGGTGTGAGCAGAATTATCTGCAGCTTAATGTGAAAAAGACTAAGGAGCTGGTGGTAGACCTGAGGAGAGCTAAGGTACCGGTGACCCCTGTTTCCATCCAGGGGGTCAGTGTGGACATGGTGGAGGATTACAAATACCTGGGGATACGAATTGACAATAAACTGGACTGGTCAAAGAACACTGAGGCTGTCTACAAGAAGGGTCAGAGCCGTCTCTATTTCCTGAGGAGACTGAAGTCCTTTAACATCTGCCAGACGATGCTGAGGATGTTCTACGAGTCTGTGGTGGCCAGTGCTATCATGTTTGCTGTTGTGTGCTGGGGCAGCAGGCTGAGGGTAGCAGACACCAACAGAATCAACAAACTCATTCGTAAGGCCAGTGATGTTGTGGGGATGGAACTGGACTCTCTGACGGTGGTGTCTGAAAAGAGGACGCTGTCTAAGTTGCATGCCATCTTGGTCAATGTCTCCCATCCACTACATAATGTACTGGTTGGGCACAGGAGTACATTCAGCCAGAGACTCATTCCACCGAGATGCAACACAGAGTGTCATAGGAAGTCATTCCTGCCTGTGGCCATCAAACTTTACAACTCCTTCCTTGGAGGGTCAGACACCCTGAGCCAATAGGCTGGTCCTGGACTTATTTCCTGGCATAATTTACATATTACTATTTAACTATTTATGGTTTTATTACTATTTAATTACTTATGGTGCAACTGTAACGAAAACCAATTTCCCCCGGGATCAATAAAGTATGACTATGACTATGACTATGAAAGTATTCACCAATGCTAGGCATTCCTGCAGACCCACAGCAAGTATGTTTCCTTTTTACTAAGCATTCCAGAGATGGCAATGTAAGTACTTTTCCTGTCGTTCATTATTCTGACAAGGGATATGAGTACACAATGGCCAACCCACACAAATCGTCTTACACTGAGTTACTTATGTTAAGATGATCAACATGATTTAAGAATTGACACATCTGACCCTATTCATATTATAGCTGTGGACATAACCATCTCTATTCATGGCAAAGCTAACCAATCTTATCATGTGTTTACCATAAAAGTTGCTTTTAGCTCGAGTTCAGAAGGTACCATTCCAGTAGGGCACAGCTCTTCTCCTAGCAGTTCAGGGAGAGATCTTGTGCGGTTATGGGCAAGGAATGTTGCTCCTGCATACTTGACGACTCCAAAGATATAACTAATTTGGCTGACCACATTATAAAGAAGTTGCTAAATTACATGAAGCTGGTGGATGGGATTTCTTTAATTGGATTCATTTCAGTCTTGGAAGCTGGGGTTGCTCAATATTAAAAGTCATAATATTCATATTAATATACATTAGCATCATCTACATTATAGTGTTTGTTTGAAGGTGATCATCACTAGAATAATCCAAACTGTGTTCCTGATATATCCAAACATAATGTAATGCTAGAAAATATCTTTAAGAACATATACATATACTCTTTGATACTATAAAACTGAAGTAGTTTTTGATTACTTTGTAACGTAGATATTTTAAATTTTTTTGCCCTTGGATTTTCAGATGTGGTCATTCTAAATGCTGATTTATAATCAAAGGAATTTTGTTGTAATGGGTTGTTTTTTGTATCCTCTAACGAGGTATTAGTTGAATTAATAAGGTTTTTACCAAGACTGAAATCACAGTTTTTACTATCACAGTAAACACAGAGGCTGTGTACAAGAAGGGCAAGAATTTCATCTCCTTCCTGAGCAAGCTGAAGTCCTTTGGAGTACACAGGTCTCTCCTTTACGTGTTCTACCAGTCTGGTGTCATCAGTACAATCTTCTATGTGGTGGTGTGCTGGACATTGGCATCAACACAAGTGATGCCAACAGGCTCAATAAACTGATTAGAAAGTTTGGTTTTGTCATAGGAATCAAACTGGATACACTGGAGGCTGTGGTAGAACAAAGGACCTGAAGGGAAATCCTGGCAATTCTGGACAATGTTTCTCACCCTCCGCATGCCACCTTGGCTGGACAGAGGAGCACTTACAGTAATAGACTAAGACAACTGCACTGATCCAAAGAGTGCTGTATGAAATCATTCTTACTCTCAGCCATTAGGCTCTATAATGAGTCAACCTATAGCCGGGGAAGTGATGACTCCCTCCTGTTAGACTGTTTAAAATAAGTTATTTTTATTTATTCTTCTTATTTCTCTTCTAATATTATATATCTGTAAACTTGTAATGCTACTGCGACACTGTAAATTTCTTTAGGATCAATAAGGTATCTATCTGTCTAACACACAATTTGTATCTTTTAACTCACAATATGGTGTTTGTCTCCACCCACTGGTGGTAAATGGGTATAGCAGTTACATAATGGTTTGTCACCTTTTCATTTTTCACTGGCTGTGTTCACATGACACGTGCAGTGACCGTGTATTTTTTAAATTGGTTTTTCCTTATTTTAGGAATTCATCTTGTTCAAGTATTAAGGTGTCAGGCTCTGCAAAAATCACCATCTTTGTTCTTTTTCTTTGTCTTCATATGCTCTGTATTTATTCCTTTGTTTAAACTTTAAAATAAACAGTTGTGAAGCAACAAGTCTTCACTCATTCTTGGACTCCCAAAAGAACCTGGGGATCAAAAAAAAATGACAAGATCCCACGCCATCATTGGATCTAACCCTCGGCACACCTGACCCAACTCCACTCTGGGACCTCCTTCATCAGCGAGAATCTTGCAGTTCAGAGAGGCAACTGATCTCTGTCTCCTCAAGCAAAATTATGGATGGACCACAGATGCTGGCTTACAAGCAATGCCCTGTTCCCAGAATTAATCAAAAGAGAATCTCCCCTCAGCCTGTTCAATAATCCCAGTCTTTCCAAACTTTACTCACAGCTGCACTTTACCAGTCCTGGCAATATCTTTTCAAATTCCCTCAGTACTCTCTGAAGTGCAGTTGCACTTTCCTGTTAAGTGGTGAAGAGAACTGTACACAAACTCAAGCTGAGATCTGACTAGTGTTGTGTACATCCCCTACTCCTACGGCTCATAAAGGAAAGTATCCCAATGACAAAGTATTTGGTATCTGCCTTACAGCAGGTGATGGTAAAATCAATAGTATTGATAAACAATCACTGTCACCAGAGAAACGGTATTAGACAAATCAATATTGAAGTTTCCTGCCTTGTTCGATTAGATTTCAGCACCTTAAAAGAATTAGCTGCAGATAAGTTAGATGAATTAGTTGTAATCTTCCCTAGAATCTAAAAATCTAGATTCTCTAGATTTCTAAATTAGTAGGATTTGGACTAGTATACAAAAGCAAGGATGTTATACTGAGGCTTTATAACGCACTGGTCAGACCAGATTTGGAGTACTGTGAGTAGTTTTGGGCCCCTAATCTTAAAAAAAGAGATGTGCTGGCATTGGAGAGGGTCCACAGGAGGTTTATGACAAGAATCCTGAGAATGAAAAGGTTAACATATGATGAGCGTTTGATGTCTCCTGCCTGTATTTGCTGGAGTTTAGGAGAATGAGTGTGGGGGGGGGGGAGAAATCTTATTGAAACTTAACGAATATTGAAAGGCCTGGATAAAGTGAATGTCCAGAGAATGTATGGTACAGGCCCTTCAGCCCACAAAGTTGTGCTGATGACTTAACCTACCGTAAGATCAATTTAATCCTCCCATCTCGCATGACCCAATATTTTTCTATCATCTCTTAAATGTCCCGAATGTATCTGCCTCTGCCACCATGCCTGGCAGCGTGTTTCACACACCCACCACTCTCTATTGACATCAGACTTGCATCTGGTGGGTCTAGGACCACACCCTCAGGATACACTGTATGTTATGTGTCTGCATAATGTCACACCTCATTCCACTACTTTCCAAAACCAATTTGGCCAATCTTTCCCTGTAGCTCAAGCCCTCTAGTCCTAGCAATATCCTAGTAAATCTTTTCTGCATTTTTTCCAGTTTAACTAAGTCCTAAAATGGGGTGACCAGAATGTACACAATACTCCAAGTGCGGCCTCACCAATGACCTGACATAATGCCCCTACTCCTGCACTGAATATCTCTTCCTCAAAGGGTGAAGCAGGGAGAGTATCTTACACACGAAGGTAGAGACTTGATAATTAAGTAGGTGAAGAGTTACTCTGAAGAGAGAGCCTGTCCTGGGTTCAGCTGTGAGCACTGAATGGTAAAGGAGGCTCAAGTGGTCTGTGAGAGCTGTTGGGGAGGGTTTAAACTAGTTTGGCGGGGGGGGTGGGAATCAGAATGGGAGTGCGGAGATTAGGGTAGAAGGACAAGGGTATGATGCTATGTGTTCTGAGTTGGTGAGGAAGGACAGGCAGGGGACAAAACATGAATGTAGCCAGTTCGAGGGGTTGAAATGTGTCTATTTCAATGCTAGGAGTATTAGGAATAAAGAGGATAAACTTAGAGCATGGATCAGTACATGGAATGTCGACTGCACAGGGAGAGTCCACTATGTCGGTATGGGTGGAAGTCAGAAATAGGAAGGGATCAATCACTGTGCTGGGAGTAGTCTATCCCAGATAGCCCTCGGGACACCGAGGAGCAGATAAGCAGGCAGATTTTAGAATGGTGAAAGAAATACAGGGTTGTAGTTATGGATGATTTCAACTACCCTCATATTGACTGGCACCTCCTGACTGCAAGGGGTAGGGATATAACCATATAACAATTACAGCACGAAAACAGGCCATCTCGGCCCTTCTAGTCAGTGCTGAACTCTTACACTCACCTAGTTCCACAGACCTGCACTCAGCCCATAACCCTCCATTTCTTTCCTGTCCATATATCTATCCAATTTAACTTTAAACAACAACATCGAACCTGCCTCAACCACTTCTGCTGGAAGCTCGTTCCACACAGCTACCACTCTCTGAGTAAAGAAGTTCCCCCTCATGTTACCCCTAAACTTTTGCCCTTTAACTCTCAACTCACATCCTCTTGTTTGAATCTCCCCCACTCTCAGTGGAAAAAGCCTATCCATGTCAACTCTATCTATCCCTCTCATAATTTTAAACACCTCTATCAAGTCCCCCCTCAACCTTCTACACTCCAAAGAATAAAGACCCAACTTGTTCAACCTTTCTCTGTAACTTAGGAGATGAAACCCAGGTAACATTCTAGTAAATCTTCTCTGTACTCTCTCTATTTTCTTGACATCTTTCCTATAATTCAGTGGCCAGAACTGTATACAATACTCCAAATTTGGCCTTACCAGTGCCTTGTACAATTTCAACATTACATCCCAACTCCTATACTCAATGCTCTGATTAATAAAGGCCAGCATACCAAAAGTTTTCTTCACCACCCTATCCACATGAGATTCCACCTTCAGGGAACTATGCAACATTATTCCTAGATCCCTCTGTTCTACAGGATTCTTCAATGCCCAACCATTTACCATGTATGTCCTATTTTGATTAGTCCTACCAAAATGTAGCACGTCACATTTATCAGCATTAAACTCCATCTGCCATCTTTCAGCCCACTCTTCTAACTCACCTAAATCTCTCTGCAGACTTTGAAAACCTACTTCATTATCCACAACTCCACCTATCTTAATATCATCTGCATACTTACTAATCCAATTTACCACCCCATCATCCAGGTCATTAATGTATATAACAAACAACATTGGACCCAGTACAGATCCCTGAGACACACTGCTAGACACCAGCCTCCAATCTGACAAACAGCTATTCACCACTACTCTCTGGCGTCTCCCATCCAGCCATTGCTGAATCCAGTTTACTACTTCAATATTAATACCTAACGATTGAACCTTCCTAACTAACCTTCCATGTGGAACCTTGTCAAAGGCCTTACTGAAGTCCATATAGGCAACATCCACCGCTTTACGCTCATCAACTTTCCTAGTAACCTTTTCAAAAAATTCAATAAGATTTGTCAAACATGACCTTCCACGCAAATCCATGTTGACTGTTCCTAATCAGACCCTGTCCATCCAGATATTTATATATACCATCTCAAAGAATACTTTCCATCAATTTACCCACCACTGACATCAAACTCACAGGCTGATAATTGCTAGGTTTACTCTTAGAACCCTTTTTAAACAATGGAACAACATGAGCAATATGCCAATCCTCTGGCACCATCCCCGTTTCTAAGGACATTTGAAATATTTCTGTCAGAGCCCCTGCTATTTCCACACTAACGTCCCTCAAGGTCCTAGGGAATATCCTGTCAGGACCCGGAGATATCCACTTTTATATTCCTTAAAAGTGCCAGTATTTCCTCTTCTTTAATCATCATAGTTTCCACAACTACCCTACTTGTTTCCCTTACCTTACACAATTCAATATCCTTCTCCTTAGTGAATACCAAAGAAAAGAAATTGTTCAAAATCTCCCCCATCTCTTTTGGCTCCGCACATAGCCGTCACTCTGATTCTCTAAGGGACCAATTTTATCCCTCACTATCCTTTTGCTATCAATATAACTAGAAACCCTTTGGATTTATTTTCACCTTACATGCCAAAGCATCCTCATATCTTCTTTTAGCTTTTCTACTTTCTTTCTTAAGATTCTTTTTACATTCTTTATATTCCTCGAGCACCTCATTTACTCTAAGTTGCCTATATTTATTGTAGGTCTCTCTCTTTTTCCGAACCAAGTTTCCAATATCCCTTGAAAACCATGGCTCTCTCAAACTCTTAGCCTTTCCTTTCAACCTAACAGGAACATAAATATTCTGTACCCTCAAAATTTCACCTTTAAATGACCTACATTTCTCTATTACATCCTTCCCATAAAACAAATTGTCCCATCCACTCCTTCTAAATACTTCCGCATCTCCTCAAAGTTAGCCATTTTCCAATCAAAAATCTCAACCCTGGGTCCAGTCCTATCCTTCTCCATAATTATATTGAAACTAATGGCATTGTGATCACTGCTATTAGTGCTCCCAACACATACCTCCGTCACATGACCTATCTCATTCCCTAACAGGAGATCCAACACTGCCCCTTCTCTAGTTGGTACCTCTATGTATTGCTGCAAAAAACTATCCTGCACACATTTTACAAACTCCAAACCATGGGGCTGAATCTGTCAGGTGTGTTCGAGAAGGATTCCTGACACAGTATGTGGACCGGCCGACGAGAGGAGAGGCCGTACTGGATCTAGTCCTGGGTAATGAACCTGGTCAGGTGGCAGACCTCTTGGTGGGGGAGCATTTTGGTGAGAGTGACCACAACTCCCTGAGCTTCAGCATCGCTATGGAAAAGGATAAAAACAGATAAAATGGGAAAGTGCTTAACTGGGGAAGGGCTAACTATGAAAGGATGAGGCAGGAACTAGCAAGAGTAAATTGGAAACGGATATTCAAGGGTGAAAGCACAGAAGTAATGTGGAGGAAGTTTAGGGACCATTGTACTGGGTTCAGGACAGGTTTGTCCCACTGAGACAAGGAAAAAATGGTAGGAAAAGGGAACCCTGGCTGATGAAACACATGAGGCAGCCCATCAAGAGGAAGAAGGAAGCATATGTTAGATATAAGAAGCAGGAAGCAGGAGGGGCTCATGAGAAATATAGGGTAGCCAGGAAGGAGCTTAAGAAAGGACTTAGGAGAGCTCGAAGGGGGCATAAGAAGGCATTGGCATGTAGGACTAAGGAGAACCCCAAGATGTTCTATGCGTATGTGAAGAACAGAAGGATGATAAGAATGAAGGTGGGGCTTCTAAAGGATAAAGAAGGCAACACGTTCCTGGAAGCAGAGGAGGTTGGGGAGGTCCTAAATGAATACATTGCTTCAGTATTCACAAATGAAAAGGACCTTGATCAGGGTGAGGTCGAAATAGAACAGGCCTGTGTGCTGGACAATGTGGAGATTAAGGAAGAAGAAGTGTGGGATCTTCTTAAAAGCATCAAGATTGATAAGTCCCCAGGGCTGGACATGATATACCCCAGGTTGCTGTGGGAGGTGAGAGAAGAGATCTCTGTAGCAGTAGCTATGATCTTTGAATTCTCTTTGGCTGCAGGGGAGGTGCCGGAGGATTGGAGAATGGCAGGTGTAGTTCCCTTGCTTAAAAAAGGTACTAGGGAGAATCCTGGGAACTATAGACCAGTGAGTCTTATGTTGGTGGTCTGCAAACTATTGGAAAGGATTCCTAAGGATAGGATTTCTGAGCATTCGGAGAAGTACAGACTACTCAGGGATAGTCATCATGGCTTTGTGAATGGAATATTGTGCCTCACGAACCTAATTGAGTTTTTTGAAGAGGTAACAAAAGAAATTGATGAGGGTAGGGCAGTAGATGTAGTCTACATGGATTTTAGCAAGGCATTTGGCAAGGTCTCCCACGAGAGACTCGTCCAGAAAGTCATGAGGCATGGAATCAGAGGAACCTTGGCTGCTTGGATAAAAAATTGGCTCAGAGGAAGAAAGCAGAGGGTAGTAGTGGAAGGAAAGTATTCTGCCTGGAGGTCGGTGACTAGTGGAGTGCGGCAAGGATCTGTCCTGGGACCCCTGCTCGTTGTGATTTTTATAAATGACCTGGGTGGAGAGGCGGAAGGATGAGTGATTAAGTTTGTGGATGACATGAAGATTGGAGGAGTTGTGGATGGAGCTGTAGGTTGTCGAAGGTTACAAGAGGATATAGACAGGATGCAGAGTTGGGCAGAAAAGTGGTAGATGGAGTTCAATCCGGATAAGTGCGATGTGATGCATTTTGGAAGGACAAACCAGAGGGCTGAGTACAGGGTTAATGGTCGGTTACTTAAGAGTGTGGATGAACAGAGGGACCTTGGGGTTCAAATCCATACATCCCTCAGGGCCGCTGCACAGGTTGATAGGATAGTTAAGAAGGCCTGTGGGGTGCTAGGCTTCATTAATAGGGGGACTGAGTTCAAGAGTAGAGAGGTCATGTTGCAACTCTACATATCTCTGGTGAGACCACACAAGAGTATTGTGTTCAGTTCTGGTCACCTCATTATAGGAAGGACGTGGAAGCTATGGAGAGGGTGCAGAGGAGATTTACCAGGATGCTGCCTGGATTGGAAAACAAGTCTTATGAGGCAAGGTTAGCAGAGCTGGGACTTTTCTCTTTGGAGCATAGAAGGATGAGTGGGGACTTGATAGAGGTCTACAAGATTATGAGAGGAATAGATAGGGTGAATAGCCAGTGCCTGTATCCCAGGGCACGAATAGCAAACACCAGAGGGCATATGTACAAAGTTAAGGGAGGGAAGTTTAGGGGAGACATCAGGAGTAAGTTTTTTACACAGAGGGTTGTGGGTGCCTGGAACGACTTGCCAGGGATGGTGGTGGAGGCTAAAACATTAGGAGTATTTAAGAGCCTCTTGGACAGGCACATGGATGAAAGAAAAATAGAGGGTTACGAGGTAGTGTGGGTTTAGTATTTTTGTTTTAAGGAATATATGGGTCGACAGAACATCGAGGGCCGAAGGTCCTGTACTGTGCTGTAGTATTCTAGTGTCTAGTGGTATCCTCCTGCATCAAATTCATATGTGACCTACAGGGATATAGAATCAAGCCTGAGTGCTGGGATCAAACGGTGCTGCTCTTTCTCAGCCAACATAGATCTGAAGAAGTCATACAATGGCTACAGAAGGAGGAGACTCGCTAGTTCCATTATGGCCTTTTTCCATAACCTTTGTTCTTTTTCTCCAACTCACTCTCAGAGGCATTTGTAGAACCTGGCTTCATTATCTTGAGGCCGTGAAATCCAAATTCCAATTGGAATTGGAACAGAATAGAATAGAACTTTATTGTTATTGCTCAGGACAACAAGATCACACTGCTACTCCAGTCCGTGCAAAACAGATATTTATAATGCATGTGATATAGCTTAATTAAAAAAGAATAATATCCATATTTGCATGCAATAAGTGACTTTGATGGTCTGTACCACTCAAAAGCCATTGGCAAGTTGGGGTGTGGCATTATTCAGCTGCACAACAGCCCTCGGGAAGAAGTTGTTTTTCAGTCTAACTGTCTTGGCTAAGATGTTTCTGCATCTCCTACCAGATAGCAGGCGATTGAGCAGACGGTGTCCAGGATGGCATGATGGGTCTTTAATGATGTTATGAGTGCACCGTAGGCATCGAGAGTTGTGGATTGTCTCCAAGTCCGGTAGTTGAGTCCCAGTGATGTGCAGAGCCGTCCTAATCACCCGCTGGAGTGCTTTGTGATCTGTCTTGCTGCAGCCAGAATAGCATACTGTCATTCCATATGTCAGTACGCTCTCTATCGCACATCGATAAAAGTTGGCCAGCAATTTTTGAGACAGATTAGCTCTCCTTAAGCAGCTCAGGTAGTATATTGCTGTTGTGCTTTTCCTACTCTTGAGGTTGTGTTGATGGACCAAGAGCTCCTCGATGATATTCATCAACAAAAACTTGAAATTACACTATTTCACCATTTCCAGTAAAACAGGGTAACCACCACCACTTCATCATTTATGAATAGCAGGGCTCGCTTGGTACCTCTTGCTTTCCTGAAGTTAATTATCACTACTTTTGTCTTTGTGATGTTGAGTGATAGGTTGTGCTTCCTGCTCCAACAGGACAGACAGCACTTCCACTCTAGATGCAGATTCGTTATTGTTTGTCATTAGGCCAATCACAGCTGCTGTCATCTGCAAATTTGATGATTGAGTATGTAGCATCAGCAGGAATGCGGTCATAGGTGAAGAGGGAGTAGAGAAGAGGGCTCAGTACACAGCCCTGTGTTCAGGGTTGATGGGGGGGTGATGACGTGCGCTCATCTAGCTTCATTGTCTGGGTACGATTAGTGAGCAAGTCCAAGGTCCAGTTATAGATTGTTGTGCTAAGAGCTAGATTGTGGAGCTTGACTATCAGCTTGTTAAAGTCTGAGCTGTAATCAATAAAAGCACCCTTACATAGGCGTCTTTGTGCTTCTGGTGTTCCAAGACAGTATAAAAGGAGATAGAAATGGTGTCTTCAGTTGATCTATTCACCTTGAAGGCAAACTGGTCCAAGGTAACTGGAATTGTGTCCTTGATGTGGGACGTGACAGATCCATGGCTGCGTGGCTAGGAACACCTCCAATGGCATATATAACTTTGCTGATGATACAACCATTGTGAGCAGAATCTCAGGTGGAGACAAAAGGGTGTACAGGAGCGAGATATACTACCTAGTTGAGTGGTGTCATAGCAGCAACCTTGCACTCAATATCAGTGAGATCGAAGAACTGACTGTGGACTTCAGAAAGGGTAGGACGAGGGATCAGGAGTGGAGAGAGTGAGCAATTTCAAGTAGATAGATGTCAATATCTCTGGGGACCTAACTTGGTCCCAACATATCGATTCAGCTATAAAGAAGGCAAGACAGTGACTATACTTCATTAGGAGTTTGAGGAGATTTGGTTTCTTACCTAAAATATTTGAAAACTTCTACAGATGCATCACTGTCTGGTATGAGGGGGCTAGTGCGCAGGATTGAAGTAAACTGTAAAGAGTTGTAAAATTAGTCAGCTCACTGTTACCATCAGGAAAGAGGTACAGAAGCCTGAAGGAACACATTCAGTGATTCAGGATCAGCTGCTTCCCTTCTACCATCTAATTCATAAATGGACATTGAACCTATGAACAGGGGGGAGGGAATCAAATTAAGGAGACTAGGAGGGGGGAGGTTGATGTAGGGGAAAAAGAAGAAAATAATGAAGTTGTTTGCACCATTAGGGATAAACAAAGAGTGGGAGGTGGAGAGTTTCTTAAATGCATCTATTTTAATGCTAGGAGCATTGTAAGAAAGGTGGATGAGCTTAGAGCATGGATTGATACCTGGAAATATGATGATGTAGCTATTAGTGAAACGTGGTTGCAGGAGGGGTGTGATTGGCAATTGCTTCAGGTGTGATAGAATAGGAGGGGCAAGAGGGGGAGGTGTTGCATTGCTTGTCAGAGATTATATCACAGCGGTGCTCTGGCAGGATAGATTAATGGACTCATCTAGGGAGGCTACTTGGGTGGAATTGAGGAATAGGAAAGGTGTAGTGACGCTTATAGGGGTGTATTATAGACCACCTAATGGGAACCGAGAACTGGAGGAGCAGATTTGTAAGGAGGTAACAGATATTTGTAGTAAGCACAAGGTTGTGATTGTGGGAGATTTTAATTTTCCACACATAGACTGGGAAGCCCATACAGTAAAAGGGCTGGATGGTTTGGAGTTTGTAAACTGAGTGCAGGATAGTTTTTTGCAGCAATACATAAAGGTACCAGCTAGAGAAGGGGCAGTGTTGGATCTCCTGTTAGGGAATGAGACAGGGCAGGTGACAGAGGTTTGTGTTGGGGAGCACTTCGGGTCCAGTGATCACAATACAATTAGTTTCAGTGTAATTATGGAGGAGGATAGGACTGGACCTAGGATTGAGATTTTTGATTGGAGAAAGGCTAACTTTGAGGAGATACGAAACGATTTAGAAAGAGTGGATTGGGAAAATTTGTTTTATGGGAAGGATGTAACAGAAAAATGGAGGTCATTTAAAGATGAAATTTTGAGGGTTCAGAATCTTTATGTTCCTGTTAAGTTGAAAGGAAAGTTTAAAAGTTTGAGAGAGCCATGGTTTTCAAGAGATATTAGAAACTTGGTTCAGAAAAAGAGAGGGATCTTCAATAAATATAGGCAGCTTGGAGTTAATGAGGTACTCAAAGAATATAAGTAATGTAAAAAGAATCTTAAGAAAGAAATTAGAAGAGCTAAAAGAAGATACAAGGTTGCTTTGGCAAGTAAGATGAAAATAAATCCAAAGGGTTTCTACAGTTATGTTAGTGGCAAAAGGATAGTGAGGGATAAAATTGGTCCCTTGGAGAATCAGAGTGGACGACTATGTGCGGAGCCAAAAGAGATGGGGGAGATTTTGAACAATTTCTTTTCTTTGGTATTCACTCAGGAGAAGGATATTGAATTGTGTCAGGTAAAGGAAATAAGTAGGGTAGTTATGGAAAGTATGGCAATTAAAGAAGAGGAAGTACTGGCACTTTTAAGGAATATAAAAGTGGATAAGTCTCCAGGTCCGGACAAGATATTCTCTAGGACTTTGTGGGAAGTTAGTGTAGAAGTAGCAGGGGCTCTGACAGAAATATTTCAAATGTCATTAGAAACGGAGATGGTGCCAGAGGATTGGCGTATTGCTCATGTGGTTCCATTGTTTAAAAAGGGTTCTAAGAGTAAACCTAGCAATTATCGGCCTGTGAGTTTGAGGTCAGTGGTGGGTAAATTGATGGAAAGCATTCTTAGAGATGGTATATATAATTTTCTGGATAGACAGGGTCTGATTAGGAACAGTCAACATGGATTTGTGCGTGGAAGGTCATGTTTGACAAATCTTATTGAATTTTTTGATGAGATTACTAAGAAGGTTGACGAGGGTAAAGCGGTCGATGTTGTCCATGGAAGGTTAGTTAGGAAGGTTCAATTGTCAGGCATTAATATTGAAGTAGTAAAATGGATTCAACAGTGGCTAGATGGGAGATGCCAGAGAGTAATGGTGGATAACTGTGTGTCAGATTGGAGGACAGTGTGTAGCAGTGTGCCTCAGGGATCTGTACTGGGTCCAATGTTGTTTGTTATATACATTAATGATCTGGATGATGGGGTGGTAAATTGGATTAGTAAATATGCAGATGATACTAAGATAGGTGGTGTTATGGATAATGAAGTAGGTTTTCAAAGCTTGCAGAGAGATTTAGCCCAGTTAGAAGAGTGGGCTGAAAGATGGCAGATGGAGTTTAATGCTGAAAAATGTGAGGTGCTACATTTTGGTAGAACTAATCAAAATAGGACATACATGGTAAATGGTAGGGCATTGAAGAATGCTTTAGAACAGAGGGATCTAGGAATAATGTTGCATAGTTCCCTGAAGATGGAATCTCATGTGGATAGGGTGGTGAAGAAAGCTTTTGGTTTGCCGGCCTTTATTAATCAGAGCATTGAGTATAGGAGTTGGGATGTAGTGTTGAATTTGTATAAGGCATTGGTAAGGCCAAATCTGGAGTATTGTATACAGTTCTGGTCACCGAATTATAGGAAAGATGTCAATAAAATTGAGAGAGTACAGAGGAGGTTTACTAAAATTTTGCCTGGGTTTCATCTCCTAAGTTACAGAGAAAGGTTGAACAAGTTAGGTCTTTATTCTTTGGAGCGTAGAACGTTGAGGGGGGACTTGATAGAGGTGTTTAAAATTATGAGGGGGATTGATAGAGTTGACGTGAATAGGCTTTTTCCATTGGGAGTGGGGAAGATTCAAACAAGAGGGCATGGGTTGAGAATTAGAGGACAAAAGTTTAGGGGTAACATGAGGGGGAACTTCTTTACTCAGAGAGTGGTAGCTGTGAGGAACGAGCTTCCAGCAGAAGTGGTTGAGGCAGGTTCGATGTTGTCGTTTAAAGTTAAATTGGATAGATATATGGACAGGAAAGGAATGGAGGGTTATGGGCTGATTGCAGGTTGGTGGAACTAGGATAGGGTAAGAGTTCAGCACGGACTATAAGGGCTGAGATGGCCTGTTTCCATGCTGTAATTGTTATATGGTTATATGGTTATATAACACTGCCTCACTACTTTTTTTATTTCTGTTTTTGCACTATTGATTTAACTAACTTAATATACATATACCATACTTACTGTAATTCATTTTTTCTCTATATTTATCATACTTTGTACAGCTGCTGGTAATATTAAACATGACTCTGATTCTTTCCAAGCACTTAGGTTGGCTGCTTTTCTGAGGAAGCAAGTGTGGACAAAATCCACAAAGCAAAGCCTGGTTTTCATGATGGGCTGAGCTGTGTCCTTAACTCTCTGTAACATCTTGTGGCCTTGAGCAGAGCAGTTGTCATATAAAACTGCGATGCATCAGAATAGGATGATTTCTATGATGTATCTGTAAAAGCTGGTGAGGGTCAACAGGGCCATGTTTAATTTCCTTAGCCCTCTGAAGAATTTGAGGCACTGATATGCTTTCTTGGTCAAAGCATCTCCATGGATAGACCAGGAAAAGGTTTTGGTGATGTTCACACACTGGAACTTGAAGCTCTCAACCCAAGTTCTCTACCTCCTTTCAGTACTATGTTTTGTCATTATTTGAGATACAACCCACTACAGTGATGTCATCTGCAATCTGGCCACACAGTGGTGAGTCTGTTGAGAGCAAAGTGGGGGCTCAGGATGGTTTGTGGGTTACCAGTGCTGGGGATAATCGTTGCAGAGGTGTTGCTGCTAATGCTTACTGATAGCGGCCTGTTGGTCAGGAAGTCAAGGATCAAGTTGAAAAGGAAGTTTCTGAGTCCTAGATCTAGGAATTTAGAGATGAGTTTGTTTGGAATTATGATATTGATATAGTCAATGAATAGTATTGTGATGTAGGTGTCTTTGTTATCCAGATGCTCCAGAGGTTAGTGGAGGGCCAGGGAGATGGTGTCTTTCATGGATGTGTTTCAGCTGTAGGTGAATTGCAGTGTGTCAAGGTGTCTGGGAGACTGGTTTTACTGTGTGCCATAATCAGACTCTCAAAGCAATTCATGGTGGTGCTTGATAGACCTGGACAATGACGATGTATATTGTATCTTTTTTAAAATATTCTCATGGCTTCAACTTAAGTATTCAGTTCATATCTGGTCATGAAGATATGGGGAGGATGTAGAGACCATAAGGTGTAAGCACAGAATTAGGCCATATGGCCCATTGGGTTTGCTCTGCCATTTCATCATGGCTGATCCAATTTTCCTCTCAGCTCCAATCTCCTGCCTTCTCTCTGTTTCCCTTCAGGCTCTGACCAATCAAGTATTTATCAACCTCTGCTTTAAATATACATGAAGACTAGACCTCCACGGCTGCCTGTGGCAAAAGAATTTCACAGGTTCATCGTTTTCCCACTGAAGAAATTCCTCCCTATCTCTGTTCTAAAAGGATGCTCCTCTATTCTCAGGCCATGTCCTCTAGTCTTAAACTCTCCCACCATAGGAAGTATCCTCTCCTCATCCACTCTATCAAGGCCTTTCACTGTTCGATAGGTTTCAATGAGGTCACCCTTCATTCTTTTGAATTCCAGTGAATACAGGCCAAGAACCATCAAACAGTCTTCATATGACAAGCCATTCAATCCTGGAATCGTTCATGTGAACCTCCTTTGAACCCTCTCCAGTTTCAGCACATCCTATCTAAGATAAGGTGCCCAAAACTGCTCAGAATACTCCAAGCAAGGAGTCACCAGTGCTTTATAAAGTCTCAACATTACATCTTTGTTTTTATATTCAAGTCCTCTTGAAATGAATGCTAACATCGCATTTGCCTTCCTCACCACAGACTCAACCTGCAAATTAATCTTCAGGGAATCCTGCACAAGTACTCCCAAGTCTCATTGCTCCTCAGAGTTTTGTATTTTCTCTCCGCTTAGAAAATAGTCAACTCTTTCATTTCTTCTACCAAAGTGCATGATCATACACTTCCCGTCACTGTATTCCATCTGCCATTTCTTTGCCCATTTTCCTAATCTGTCTAGGTCCTTTTGCAGTTTCTCTACTTCCTCAAAACTCCCTGCTCCTCCACCTATCTTCATGTCATCTGCAAACTTTGCAATAAAACCTTCAATTCTATCATCCAAAACACTAACATATAATGTAAAAAGAATCGGTCCCAACACTACTAGTCATCAGTAGCCAACCAGGAAATATTTCCTTTGTTCTCGCTCTTTGCCTCCTGCCAATCAGCCACTGCTTTAACCATGGTAAAAGATTTCCTGTATTACCATGGGTATGTAGCTTGTTAAGCTACAAGGTGCCTCATGTCTGGCAGCTTGTCAAAAACCTTCTGAAAATCCAAATATACATCAAACAATTCTCCTTTGTTTATCCTGCTTGTTATTTCTTCAAAGATTTCCACAGACTTGTCAGGCAAGATTTTTCCTTGAGGAAACTGTACCGACTAAGGCCTATTTTATCAGGTGCCTCCAAGTACCCTGAGACCTCATCCTTAATAATTGACTCCAACATCTTCCCAATCACTGAAGTCGGATTAACAAGTCTATAGTTTCCTTTCTTCTGCCTCTCTCCCTTAGAGTGACATTTGCATTTTCCCAGTCTTCTGGAACTATTCCAGAATCCGGTGACTCTTGAAAGATCATTACTAATGCCTCCACAATCTCTTCAGCCACCTCTTTCAGAGCCCTGGAGTGTACACCATCTGGTCCAGTTTCCCAAGCACCTTCTCTCTAATGATGGTAACTTCACACACTTCATGAGCCCTGATATCGGGAACTTCCACCATATTGCAAATGTCTTCCACAGTGAAGACTGATGCAAAATACTTATTCAATTTGTCCACCATTTCCTTGGCCCCATTACTACCACTCCAGCATCTTCTCCAGTGGTCCGATAACCACTCTTGCCTCTCCTTTACACTTTATGTATTTGAAGAAACTTATGGTAACTTTAATATTATTGCTAGCTTATTTACATATTCCATCTTTACCTTAATGACTTTTTAAGTTGACTTCTGTTGCTTTTTAAAAGGTTTCCAATCCTCTAACTTCCAACTAATTTTTGCTCTATTATATGCCCTTTCTTTGGCTTTTATGTTGGCTTTGACTTCTCTTATTAGCCACAATTATGTCGTTTTGCCTTTAGAATACTTTCAAAAAAGTGCTGGTGAACGCAGCAGGCCAGGCAGCATCTATAGGAAGAGATACGGTCGACGTTTTGGGCCGAGGTGCTTCGTCAGGACTAACTGGAGGAAGAGATAGTAACAGATTTGAAAGTGGGAGGGGGAGGGGGAGATCCAAAATGATAGGAGAAGACAGGAGGAGGAGGGATGGAGCCAAGATCTGGAAAGTTGATTGGCAAAAGCAATACAAGGCTGGAGAAGGGAGAGGATCATGGGACGGGAGGCCAAGGGAGAAAGAAAGGGGGAAGGGGGGAAAGCCCAGAGGATGGGCAAGGAGTTACAGTGAGAGGGACAGAGGGAGAAAAAAGAGAGAAAAAAGGGGAAAAATAAAAATAAAAAAATAAAAAAATAAATAAGGGATGGGGCACGAAGGGGAGGTGGGGCAGTAATGGAAGTTAGAGAAGTCAATGTTCATGCCATCCCTTATTTATTTATTTTCCCCTTTTTTTCTCTCTTTTTTCTCCCTCTGTCCCTCTCACTATAACTCCTTGCCCACAGGTGATCCAGTTTCCTCCCAAGGTCCAAAGACTGGTAGACTGGTAGGTTAATTGGTCATTGTAAATTGTCCCATGATTAGGCTAGGGTTAAGTGCGGGGTTCCTGGGAAGCATGGCTTGAAGAGCCAGAAAAGCCTATTCCATTCTGTATCTCAATAAAAAAATTAATAATGACATGAGGAATAAGTTGCAAACTCTTCAATATATTGCAGGGTGACTTACAAATTGCTCAGGCTATGAACAGTTGTCAGGACCAGAACCCTGTTGTAACCTGGGAGGACTTGTACAATGATTTTTGCACACTCATCACTTTATTATGGCATAATTTTTGAACAACATCTTTATTCAATATGATCTCCCCTCATTCTTTCCTACAAAACACAATACCCCTATAAATTTCATCTCATTCCCATTCTGTCAGCTTGCTTGTATCCAACTAACAGCACTGTAGTTCACACTACTAAGTTTCAAGTCATCTGGAAGTTTGAAAATGCCGGTTTCTAAAGCAAAGACCCCGATATCAATCCTTGTGTAATGCCACAAGTGGATTGGAGGGGGATACTGGTGAGGATGACGGTAGAAAAGAGGTGGCTGGAATTTCTGGAAATAGTTCACAAGGCGCAGGATAGGTATGTCCAACAGAAGAAGAAATTCTCAAATGGCAGGGGGAAGCAGCTGTGGCTGACAAGGGAAGTTAAGGACTGCATAAAAGCCGAGGAAAAGGCATATAAAGTAGCAAAAGTGAATGGGAAGTTGGATAATTGGGAAGCTTTTAAAATCCAACAAAAGGCAATTAATAAAAGCTATCAGAAGAGAAAATGTGAAATATGAAAACAAACCAGTCGATAGTATAAAGCAAGGAACTACAATTTTTTCAGTTATATGAAGAATAGAAGGGAGGTGAGTGTTGATATTGGACCATTGGAAAATGATGCTGGTGAGGTAGTAATGGGGGACAAAGAAATAACAGATGAACTTAATAAGTACTTTGCTTCAGTCTTTACTGTGGAAGACACGAGCAGTGTGCCAGAGGTCTGTGAGAGTCAGGCAGTAGAAGTGCCATTGCTATTAGAAAGGAAAAATTGCTAGGCAAACACAAAGGTCTTAAGGTGGATAAATCACCTGGACCAGATGGACTACATCCCAGAGTCCTGAACATAGAACATAGAAATCAACAGCACATTACTTCGGCCCACAATGTCATACCAACCATGTAACCTACTCTAAAAACTGCCTAAAATCACCCTACCGCATAGCTTTTCAAAAGCTCCAGCACGTCCTCTTTCTTAATGTCTATATGCTCAAGTGTTTCAGTCCGCTGCAAATCATCCTCACAATTGCCAAGGTCCTTTTCCCCGGTGAATACTGAAGCAAAGTATTCATTAAGTACCTCAGCTACCTCCTCTGACTCCATGCCCATGTATCCACTATCGCACCTGATTGGTCCTATTCTCATGTGGTTCATCCTCTTGCCTTACACATACTTGTAGAATGCCTTGAGATTTTCCTTAATCCTGCTCGCCAAGGCCTTCTCAAGGCCCCTTCTAGCTCTCCTAATTTCATTCTTCAGTTCTTTCCTGGCAACCTTGTAATTTTCTAGAACTCTATCAGTACCTAGTTTCTCGAACATTTCATAAGATCTTTTTCTTCTTAACTAGATTTTTCACATCCTTTGTCCACCATGGTTCTTTTATCCTACCATCCCTTTCCCACCTCAATGGAACATACCTATGCAGAATGCCATGCAAATGTTCCCCGAACATTTGCCAGATTTTGCTGTACATTTCCCTGAGAACATCTGCTTCCAAGTTCCTGCCTAATAGCATCATACTTCCCCTATACCAATTAAATGTTTTCCCAAATTGTCTGTTCCTATCCCTCTCTAGTGCTATGGTAAAGGAGATAGAGTTGTGATCACTATCTCCAAAATGCTCTCCCACCAAGATCTGACAATGGGTTCATTTCTCAAAAAACAGTTCAAGTACAGCCTCTCCTCTAGTTGACTTATCTACATATTGTGTCAGGAAACTTTCCTGAACACACCTAACAAACTCCACCCCATCTAAACCCCATGTTCTAAGGAGATGACAGTCAATGTTGGGAAAGTTAAAATCTCCCATCACAACAACCCTAATATTATTGAACCATTCCAGAATCTGCCTCCCCATCTGCTACTTGATGTCCCTGTTACTATTGAGGGCTTTATAAAAAAAACACCCGGTAGAGTTATTGCCCCCTTTCTGTTTATGACTTTCATCCTCACTGACTCAGTAGATAATCCATGACTTCCTCCTTTTCTGCAGCTGTGACACTATCGCTGATTAGCAATGCCACGCCCGCACCTCTTTTGCCTCCCTCCCTGTTCGTTTTGAAACATCTAAAGCCTGGCACACTCAGCAGCCATTCCTGCCCCTGAGACATCCAAGTCTCTGGAATAGTCACAACATCATAGATCCACGTATTGATCCACACTCTAAGTTGTGTTGGGCACGTGGCCAAGTGGCTAAAGCGATCGTCTAGTGATCTGAAGGTCGCTAGTTCGAGCCTCATCTGTGGCAGCGTGTTTGTGTACTTGAGCAAGGCACTTAACCACACATTGCTCTAGTCTGTGTGAGGACTGGTTCCCCACACAGACTTCCAATCTGCGCCTTGTAAGGCATGAAAATGCCCGACGCAGGCCTCTCATGGTCTGAGTCAACGTTCCCTCCCCCCTAAGTTCATCCGCCTTGTTTATGATGCTCCTTGCTGAAGTGATAATGGATGATCATGATCTTTCAAGAATCACTTGATGGTGGCATGGTCCTAGAGGACTGGAAGCCAAAAGAGAGGAAATTATAGACCAGTCTGGCTAAACTCAGTGGATGGGAAAGTGTTGGAGTCTATTATTAGGGACGAAGTTTCAGAGTACTTGGGGACTAATGATAAAATAAGTCAAAGTCAGCATGATGTCTATAAAGGGAAATATTGCCTTACAAATCTGTTGGAATTCTTCAAAGAAGTAACAAGCAGGGTGGACAAAGGAGAAGCAGTGGTGTCATTTACTTAGATTTTCAGAAGGTATTTGGTAAGGTGTCACACATGAGGCTGCTTAACAAGGTGAAATCCTATGGTGTTACAGGAAAGATACTGGCATGGATAGAAGAATAGCTGACAGGCAGGAGGCAGCAAGTGGGAATAATTGAGCCTTTTTACGTTGGCTGCTGGTTATGAGTGGTGTTCCTCAGGGGTCAGTATTGGGATCGCTACTTCTCACATTGGTTGTCAATGATTTAGATGATGGAGTTGATGACTTTGTGGCAAAGTTTGCAGATGATACGAAGATAGGTGAAGCAATAGGTAGTGCTGAGGAAGCAATGCGATTGTAGCAGGACTTAGACAAATTGGAAGAATGGGCAAAAAAATGACAGTGTTGGGAAATGTATGATAATGCGTTTTGGTAAAGGAAATTATAGTGCAGACTATTATCCAAATGGGGAGAAAATTCAAACATCAGAGGTGCAAAGGGACTTAGGAGTCCTCATGCAAGACTCCCAGATGGTTAATTCACAGGTTGAGTCTGTGGTAAAGAAGTCAACTGCAATGTTGGCATTTATTTCAAGGAGAATATAAAAACATGGAGATAATGCTGAAGCAGTATAAGACAGTAGTCGGGCTGCACGGACTATTGTTAACAGTTCTGGGCCCCTTATCTCAGAAAGGATATGTTGAGAGAGTCCAGAGGAAGTTTACAAGGATGATTCTGGAAATGAAGAGGTTAACATATGTGGAGCATTTAGCAGCTTTGAAACTATACACACTGGAATTTAGAAGAATACGTGGGGATCTCATTGAAACCTTTGATAAGGTCCCACATAGGCGGTTAGTGGGCAAAATTAGAGCACAAGGTATTGGGGGTAGGGTACTGACATGGATAGAAAATTGGTCGGCAGACAGGAAATAAAGAGTAGGGATTAACAGGTCCTTTTCAGAATGGCAGGCAGTGCCTATTGGGGTACCGCAAGGCTCGGTGCTGGGACCGCAGCTATTTACAATATATATTAATGATTTAGATGAAGGAATTAAAAGTAACATTAGCAAATTTGCAGATGACACAAAGCTGGGTGACGGTGTGAAATGTGAGGAGGATGTTATGAGAATGCAGGGTGACTTGGACAGAGTAGGTGAGTGGACAGATGCAGTTTAATGTGGATAAATGTGAGGTTATCCACTTTGGTGGCAAGAACAGGAAGGCAGATTACTATCTGAATGGTGTCAAGTTAGGAAAAGGAGAAGTACAACGCAATCTGGGTGTCCTTGTTCATCAGTCACTGAAAGTATACAGGTACAGCAGGCAGTGAAGAAAGCTAATGGCATGTTGGCCTTCATAACAAGGGGAGTTGAGTATAGGAGCAAAGAGATCCTTCTGCAGTTGTACAAGGCCCTGTTGAGACCCCACCTGGAGTATTGTGTGCAGTTTTGGTCTCCAAATTTGAGGAAGGACATTCTTGCTATGGAGGTAGTGCAGTGTAGGTTCACTGGGTTAATTCCAGGGATGGTAGGAATGTCATATGTTGAAGGATTGGAGCGAATGGGCTTGTATACACTGGAATTTAGAAGGATGAGAGGGGATCTGATTGAAACATATAAGATTATTAAGGGATCGGACACGCTAGAGGCAGGAAACATGTTCCCGATGTTGGGGGAGAACCAGAGCCCACAGTTTAAGAATAAGGGGTAGACCATTTAGAATGGAGTTGAGGAAAAACTTTTTCACACAGAGGGTTGTGGATCTGTGGAATACTCTGCCTCAGAAGGCTGTGGAGGCCAATTCTCTGGATTCTTTCAAGAAAGAGTTAGATAGAGCTCTTAAAGATAGCAGAGTCAAGGGATATGAGGAGAAGGCAGGAACAGGGTACTGGTTGTGGATGATCAGCCGTGATCACAGTGAATGGCGGTGCTGGCTCAAAGGGCCTAATGGCCTGCTCCTATTGTCTATTGAAACCTACTGACTGTTTAAAAGATTAGATGCAGTGGATCTGGAGAGGATGTTTCCTATGGTGAGGGTATTCAGACCTAGAGGGCACAGCCTCAAAATCGAGGGCAACCTTTTAGAACAGAAGGAGGAATATTTTAGCCAAAGAGTAACCTGTGGAATACCCTGTTACAGACTGCGGTGGAGGCCAAGTCCATGTGTATCTTTAAAGCGGAAGTTGATAGATTCCTGATTGGTCAGGACATCAAGAGTGTGGGATCTAGGATCCGCCATGATGAAATGGCAATGAGAGTCGAGGGACTGAATGGCCCAATTCTGTTCTTGTGTCTTATTGCCACTGTTCAGTCAGAAGCAGTTAATCACCATTACTCAGACCATGGTGTTCGTCCCTGCACTGTGTTTCCTGGCACATCATTAAAAGTGAGAGGCTGAATGGATACTGCTGAATCCTAAACGAGAGATCTTGATAAAGGGGCTGCTTTCTATGGAGGCTGCCTGGCCTGCAGAGGCGCTCCAACATTTTGAGCGAGTCACCCTACAGTGCTCGTGCTCGTGCCCGCGCCCGCAACCGTGCACACCACAGCAGTGCAGTCGCACGTGGTCTAGAAAGGAGGCGGAGCCTGCGACAAGGCGGAGCTCCTATTAGGCGGAGCCCTCTGCCGACACATCCTCCTGTTATTATCCACGTTAGCCTATCCCATTTCAACGTGACCAGTCGTTAAACATTTTGATTGGTCAGCAGTGGCGTCCGGGACGACGTCCCATGACATCACTATGCGTCTACGTAAAGCGGCGGCGACTGAGCGGCCCGGCTTCTGGGTGCAGCGGTGATGGATGCGGATGCAGGTTGTGCGGCTGCCGCTGCTCCGGCTCCGGCTCCGGCTCCGGCTCCGGCTCCGGCTCCGGCTCCGGCTCCGGCTGCCGAGACGCCAGTACTCTCCGCAGCGTCCCCCGCGCAGTCCCCAGCTCCGGGCAACCAGCGCCTCCTGTTCGTCGATGACTTGGTGTCTGGCACCTACAAGGGGGCCTTGCGGCATGGCATCGTCGGCCTGATTCACGGCGAGGTGAGCAGTGGCGAGAGCTCGGACACGGACGAGGAGGGAACTGGCCGCGAGCGGCCGCTCAAGAAGGGCTACGTGCGGGTGCAGTGGTACCCGGAGGGAGGCAAGCAGGACGTGAAGGAAGTCAAGGTGCGTTGATAACGGGTGTGGGCGGGTGGGCCAGAGGGAGGGGCTGGCGCTCGGTGTTGCAGTGCCTAGCCCACGAGGTGTTCCTGCAGACGCTCGGCCGAGAGTACCCTGAAGCCTAGAATCTGAGTGTGGTGGTACAGAAGCAGAATTTTAGCTCATCTAGTTGATGCCGCTGTCAGATTGGGCCGCGATTGAATTTCCTCTTTACGATGAGTGGGCATAAATATGGGTGAACGAGGTAACCTCAGTGGTGAGCATTACTTATGCCGTTAAAGGTTATGACATTGCTCAATGAAGAAATATAGCTGCGTGCCTTTCAGATCATTTTGTAAATCGGGGACTGTTAGGGATAAACAGTAACTGCTAGTATTGATAGGGAAGCCCATGTCCTCTGAGAATAGAAAGCAGAAACTTGAGTTTTTGAAGGCAGTATTTTTTTTAGAATAATGGGCATGGTGCCACTGGATATGATGCAGTTTGTGCATCAGCTTGTTTGTGTTGTTGGTCCTCATGCTGTTTGTCTAAGAGACTTTTGTTAAATTTATGCTTCTCGAAGTATTTTTTTATGTCGTCATTTGGGCTAATACATTCTAGTCTGTGAGATGAATAGATTGGGTTACCTCATTGCAGTGAAATTGAAAGGTGAATGCAGAACTATGCAAGAAGTCCAGGTATGACCCATGGAAGGCTATCTTAAGACAAAAAAACAATTCCGATTAAGATTAGAGACAGAATCGGATGCATGTCAGCTTGGCCATTATTTTCTACAAAGCGAAACCTGACATGATGCTTCATTCCCAGATGAGCTAAACATCTTTTATGCATGCTTTGAAATGGAGAGCAAAACTACATGTTTGCAAATCCTTACAGCTTCTGGTGACTCTGTGATCTGTCTTGGAGGCTGACAGTATTTTTCAAGGGGTGAGCCCTTGCAACAGGCCTTGATGGTGAAGGTGGTAGGCCAACCAACTGGCTGGAGTGTTCAAGGGCATCGTCAATCTCACTGCTGTAGTCGGTTACCCAGCTGCTTCAAAAGGGTGACAATCATATCGGTGCCCAAGAAGAGCAGGGTGACTGTTGCACCCACTTCTGCTATGATGAAGTGCTTTGAGAGGTTGGTCCTGGCTAGAATCGACTCTGAGCAAGGACCTGAACCTGCTGCAATTAGCCTATTGCCACAAAAGGTCTACAGCAGATGCAATCTCATTGACTCTCCACTCAGCCTTTGATTACCTGGACAATACAAATACTTACGTCATTATGCTGTTTATTGTCTACTGCTCAGTGTTTAACACAATCATTCCTACAGGTCTGATCGAAAAGCTCTGAAGCCTGGGCCCTCTGTACCTCCCTCTGCAACTGAATCCTTGACCTCACCGGGAGACAAACAGCCTGTGGATTGGCAGTAACATCTCCACCTAGCTGATAATCAACACTGGCACACCTCAAGGATGTCTGCTTAACCCATTGTTCTACTCTCTCTCTACACCCATGACTGTGTGGCTAGGCACAACTCAAATGCTATTGATAAATTTGCTGATGACACAACTATTGACAGAATTTAAGATGGTGATGAGAAGGCGTACAGGAGTGAGTGCTTTACAGCAGCAACCTTCCATTCAATGTCAGTAAAATTGATTGTGGACTTCAGGAAGGGGTAGTCGAGAGGACTCTCACCAGTCCTCATCAAGGGACCTGCAGTGGAAAGGGTGGGAAGTTTCAAGTTCCTAGGTGTCAACATCTCTGAAGATCTATCCTATGCTCAACATATTGATACAGTTACAAAGAAGGCACAACAGCAGCTATATTTCATTAGGAATTTGAGGAGACTTAATATGTAACCAAAGAGACTCTCAGATTTCTACAAATGTACTGCGGAGAGCATTCTAGCTGATTGCATCACAGCCTGGTATGGAGAGGCCAGTGCACAGGATCAGAATTATAAACTCAGCCAGTTCCATCATGGGTGCTAGCCTCCCCAGCGTCCAGGGCATGTTCAAAAGGTGATGCCTCAAAAAGACGGCATCCATCTTTAAAGACCCCCATCCCTCCAACCAGGACATGCCTCCTTCTCATTGCTGCCATCAAGGAAGGACGTACAGGAGGCTGAAGTCACACACTCAGTTCAGGAACAGCTTCTTCCCCTGCACCATCAGATTTCTGAATGGACAATACACCCATGAACACAACCTCACTATTTTCCTTCTCTTTTTGCACTAATTTAATTTATATTTCTTTTTGTGCTTATTGTAATTCATAGTTTTATTGCAATGTATTGTTGCTGCAAAACAAGTTTCACGACTAACGCCAGTGATATTAAACCTGATTCAGATTATGTGAGGATTTTGGGCTTGGAATTTGCACTAAATAGGCAAGTTGATAGTCCCCATTAAGACTAATGCTACTGGCAATGCACACATGGTGTCACCTGTACAGTACAACCCAGTGCAACCTTCAGTTTACGCAAAGATAAGTGCTAATCTTTGCATCAAGTAATTTGCTGACATTGGAAGACTTCTTTCTCTCCACTCCAATTAGTAATGAAATATGTCGCCTACCTTGTTTTGAGAGTTTGATAAAATAGTACAAAAGTCTGACAAAACAAGACTGTTAGCTCTAATTCTGTTTCCCCATCCTTGTTTCCTTTCAATTGCAAGTCCAGACCGGCAAGGCTAGATTCCTTCCCAAGACATTGGATGAACCAGTTAGGATTCTGCAAGTACACTGCTTATCGATTCAATTTCCAGATTTAAATAAAATCATAATCTCAATTTCTATGGTGGGATTTGGACATCCAATATCTGGATGTTTAGTCTAGGCCTTTGGATCACCCGTCTCTTTGCATCTCCAGTCTTGCAAGTTGCTGATTAGGTTTTTAATTTTTTTTTAATTTTTAAAAAAGTATTTCACAACCTTTGTCTAAATTTAGCTGCTGTGTCCGTCTTATTTCGTTTATTCTGGTTCGAAGTTGGCATCAGTAAAATAACTTCAGTACGTAAATGTGTATGGGCATCAGAGCATCCACATTTGTGGCTTTACGATAATCATAATTGCACATTCTCATTAATGATAACTTCATTAACAAAATCTGAAGGATATAAATTCTGAAGCGGTATACGTATTTGTGGTTTGTTGAATGCAGATTGACAAAGCGGTTAAAGTTTACATGCTGCACTTTGTATACATGTGTGAACAAATGGTTCATAAACTTTGAGTGTTCAGCTGCAACTTGCATGGTGTACGTTTGTAACAATGCAAATATGGAGCTGAAAGTTCAGAGATGTTCAGTAAAATGGTTCTGGGCTGATGCCCTTAGATGTGTGAATAGACTGGCAAAGCGGAGTTATTGAAACAGGCTTGAATTAAAATCATGAGCCGTAAACATTGGATAAAAATTGTTCTCATCAGCCAGATTAAGGACTGAGGGCACAAAATAAAAATTGAGCAAATAAGCAAAAGGAAGGATTTATTTTTTCAAAAGGTGTTTGGGCTGTGGTATATATTTGCCAGGTGTAGCAGTGGAGACCGATTCAGTTGTTCAGAAGCATACTAGTTAAGTCTGAAAGGATAGTTTGTGCAGAGGCATGGAGAATGAGGATAGATGGATTGGTCTTGTACACGAGTCAGTTCGGACTCAATGGGCTGAATAGCCTCTTTCCGTGCTGTAACCATTCTTAGGTCTTTGCACTCTTGATCAGATTTCTGTACCATTGTTACTGATCTATTTGTGCTGCTTAATATTTTTTATCATGAGTGCCCTTGTTTAATAGTACTTTTTGAAGGCATCTTGCAAAATGTTTTCTGAAAACTGCAACATCGAACTCCTCCAAATGGTATTACCTATGTTGGGGAATTTGGTATCCTTGCAGATAGCTGGTGTTTCTCATACCTTTATATTATTTCTCATAGAATTGCTCTAGGAATTGGTTAGTTTCTTTATTCTTTATATGATGTGTTGTCCTTTTGCATATTTCTCATACCCTTGGGAAATCTGAGAACTCTGCAATAGATACCATCTGATTGTGCAGATTTCCCACATAAACATAAGAATCTAGCAGCATAAGAAACATCAAGACTCCAATAAAATAACAGACGTGTCTCATTGGAAGCCTGGTCCTCAACACCAGCTCCATTGCTAAGAAAGCTCAGCAGCATCTCTACTTTCTGCGAAGACTGAGAAAAATCCATCTCCCACCCCTCTTCCTCACCACGTTCTACAGAGAATGTATTGAGAGCATCCTGAGCAGCTGCATCACTGCCTGGTTCGGGAATTGCACTGTCTCTGATCACAAGACCCTGCAGCGGATAGTGAGGCCAGCTGAGAAGATCATCGGGGTCTCTCTTCCTGCCATTACAGACATTTACTCCACAAGCTGCACCCGTAAAGCCAACAGCATTGTGAAGAACCCCACGCACCCCTCATACAAACTTTTCTCCCTCCTGCCATCTGGCAAAAGGTACCGAAGCATTCGGGCTCTCACGACCAGACTGTGCAACAGTTTCTTCCCCCAAGCCATCAGACTCCTTAATACACAGGGTCTAGACTGACATCTACTCATTTATTATTGTATTGTAATTTGTCCACTACTGTGCCTGTTGTCTTGTTTATTATTTATTGTACTGCCCTGCACCGTTTTGAGCACTTTATGTAGTCCTGTGTGGGTCTGTAGTCTAGTGTAGTTTTGTGATGTTTTACGTAGTCTAGTGTAGCCTTGTGCTGTCTTACATAGTCTAGTGTAGTTTTGTGTTGTTTCATGTAGCACCAGGGTCCTGGAGGGTTGTTGTTTCTTTTTTACTGTGTACTGTACCAGCAGTTTATGGTCGAAATGACAATAAAAAAGTGACTTGACTTATAAAACTATTTCCTTTTGTTTTGAATGCCAGTGTAATGTGGCATTTAATCTTGATTTTAATTTGATTTTAATATTCTAGTGTTTGATGTACTACTGGCATTGTCACCCAGTGATTCTATTTTCTGATGATCAGTGTTGATTACAACATTTGAAATTAATTTCTGCATGGAAATTGTTTGAAATTGAGAAAGTAAATACAATTCTTTGATATGTTTTAAATTCCCCATTACCCTAAGTCTGTTGTGTGGCACTTCAAAATTAAACTTGGGTAGAGCCTATCAGATATTGAGCATAAAATTGATGTGTTTGTAAGGAGGAATGTAAAGGTGAAATGTGTTCCTTCTGAGATTATGCAGGTGGTTCCTTCAGTAATGTAATATTCAATCTATATTGCAATAGTGCCTTGACTGAGCATTTTGAGGTCGTATGGTTGATATTCCATTATCTAAAGATCATTAAATTCCAAGTTTTTGAAATGAATCTCAGGGTAGTGTGTGGTGACATACAGGTTTCCCTCGCCATCCGAAGGTAGAGCATTCCTATGAAACTGTTCGTAAGCTGGAATGTCGTAAAGCGAAGAAGTAATTACGATTTAGTTATATGGGAAAAACTTGTGAGCGTTTGCAGACCCAAAAATAACCTACCAAATCATGCCAAATAACACATAAAACCTAAAATAACAGTAACATATAGTAAAAGCAGGAATGATATGATAAATACACAGCCTATATAAAGTAGAAATACTTCTCTACAATCATTGCTGCGCTGTTCTCCATAGTGAAAATCTCACACAAGCGCTCTTGGCAGAAACACTCTCTCCAGTAACCTTTAAGCTATGAAGCTGCCAAATCATACCAAATAACACATAAAAATACACAGCCTATATAAAGTAGAAATAATGTATGTACAGTGTAGTATCACTTACTGGAATCAGGAAGACAGCGCCGAGTACACTGATGATGGTGTGTTAGGCTGAGTTGTCGGTGGCTGGGGCAGTGCAGTGGTCCCCAACCTCCAGGCCGCCGACTGATACGGATCCGTGAAGCATACAGGGGTACAGCGGTAGCCGGGATGCACATCTTTAAGAAAAAAGCCGAAATAAACAAGCTAATTAATTAAGTGCTGGGTGGCACCTAATTAATTAGCTTGTTTATTTCGACTTTTTTCTTAAAGATGTGTTGGGTGCGTCCCGGCTACCGCTGCATTCTCTGTGGCAATGTATCGATCCGCGGCACGGGGGTTGGGGTGGTGGGACACTGGGATGTCATCTCATCGTTGTCTGTTTCCATCAGGGCAGGCAGGTCATCTTCTATGTCTGCCTGCCTCGATGTCGAAGGTCGAGGTTCGTCGTCTGCTGTGGCTGATGTGGAAGGCTTGAAAAATGACAGTATGCTTGACTGCTTATCCTCGCGCATTTTTCTATCATACAGTTCATTGTAAGCACTCAAACAATCCTGCAAATATGCCCTAAACCTCTGTACCCTTTCAAAATTAAAGCCGTACTTTTCTGCAATCATTATTGTCAATTGCAGCGAAAATCTCATGCAGTTGCTTTGTGTTCAGTTCCAGGATGACTTCACTTTTGGTCCGTTCGCTACTGCATTCGGTTTTGATTGTTATCCTTTCCTCTTCCAATTGCATCAGCTCTTCATCTATCAGTTCTTGGTCATGGGATGCCAAAACCTCCTCAACATCATGTTCGTCAACTTCCACAAGCCAAACTCACTTTGTCCTTACTTTGTTCACCATAATCAAAATGCTTAATTATGTCTAGTTTTGCGCTAAGTGTAACAGCCTTATGAGCTCTTTTAGGCTTTTCTGATACCTTAGAACTCACCTTGCTAACAGCTGCTCACAGGCACGTGTTTAAGCAATGCTGGCTAGAATGCAGTTCTGGGGAGGAGCGGCTGCTTGGGGTGCGCGCTGCCTTTTTCGTAACAGTGAAAACACCTTCTGTTAGCGAAAACAAGTAACCAATGTAGGTCTTTCGTAACAGCGAGGTTTCGTAAAGCGACCATTCGAAAAGTGGGGGACACCTGTATAGGCACTTCAATGAATTACTTTGACCATTGAACTTTTTGATGGTTGTTTGATTATACTCTGGTTAAGCACCTTAAATATTACTACTGTTTGACAGTGACTGGTATGGTTAGTGGTTTTCACCAAGGTCATGGTGCAACATTTGCTGGAATTTCAAGCGTGCCTATAGAAGTATAGCTATTCTCAGTTCATTGCTACTAAAGTGAGGTTTGATTGATCACCATTTTACAAAATACTCAAGTTCTAAAAATACTAGTCAGTTCAAACAATAGTTCAGGTAATGTATTAAAATCTATTGCTGAACCAGTTATGGAGGGCTATGGTCCAGTTGCAGGTTGATGGGAGTAAGCAGTTTAAATGGTTTGACATAGACAAGACAGGCTGAAGGACCTGTTTCTGTTCCTTCCTTTCTCTGACTCTCAGCTGTGGCAGAGGCTGAGGGGTGATCTGATAAAAGTTTATACAATTAAGACATAGACTAGACAAACAGGCACTATTTTTTCCCAGGGTTGGATTGTCTAATATCAAAAGGCATGCATTTAAGATGAAATAAGATCAAAGATGTGCAAGGCAAGTTTTTTTTAAGTGGTGTGTGCTTGGACAATGGTGGAGACATTTAGGAGGTTCTTAGGCACATGAATGTGCAGGAAATAGAAGGACATGGACCCTGTTGGCAGATGGGATTAGTTGAATTGGACATTTCATTCTCAATTTGTGGATTGAAGGGCCTGTTGCTCTGCTGAATTATTCTACTTACCCTTGTATATTAACATTTTAATTGTGATGCTAATTTCATTGAGAGCCTCCTTGTTTTGAAGCTATTAACCTTGGATGTGTAACAGTTTCAAAAATCAAAGCAAGTTGGGGAAAAAGAAGGTGAAATTCCTTCTACCAATATTCCTTTTACCAATATTGTATGTTGAGATGACGTCAATAAACTAATACCATTGGCCTTGTTCTGGCAGCTCCTGAGATGACACTGGTGTCAAGCTGTATCAGCCCTTGCCCTTCCCTTGGACAACATCAGTGTCGTGGAGAGGGGAGACTTGCTGCATGGGCGACTGCCGGTCTTCCATACAACCTTGCCCAGGCCTGTGCCCTGGAGAACCTTTCCAGGCGCAGATCCATGGTCTCGCGAGACTAACGGATGCCACTACTAATGTAAAGAAGCACTGTTTTAAAATGTGAACCACAATGTATTATTTACTCCAATGAGCTGGCTTTGGGATAATCTTATCTGAACAACTGACATTGTGAACAAAATTCCTGTGGAATAACAGACTTGCTTAATGAACCTTGATGGTCATTTCTCAGTGTCAACTCTGAGGACCTGTGAGTCAATGCCTGATCAGAAATCCTGATACAAATGCTTTTTAAGTAACATATCACACATTATCACATATTTTGGTGTATATTGTAGAGATAAACACATTAAACTGATTCCCAGAGCTGTAAATGACAGGTTTTTAAAAGAAGTTTTCAATGTGTCTGTAGTTGTTCTAATGATGGACTCCAGTAATTGAATAAAAGTTAAGATCATTTGAGCATAAACTACAGGCTTAATGTGGAATGTATGCTCTGGATTCTTATTCCAGAGACTGAAAAGAGAATAAGAGTATTTGAAAGGAGAATAACGTCACAAGTTAAATCTCTCACTTAAATAATCTGCGTCATATTATAATATTTCTTTATAGCTTCCTGATTGCAAAATGTATGGTTTTTCAATCAGTGAAATGATTTTGTTTCTGGTGCATATGGTGCATGCCTTGCTGTATGCTGGTGACCCAGCACTGCTGCATTGTGAAGGCAGCTGTGCTGCTATTGTGCAGTGCAGGGGAGGAACAGTGTTCACACCAGCTGTTTACATGCAGCTCTCACAGCGAGCAGAATCAGAGGGCTCCGACCTCTGTGACTTGATAAATTTATTGAGATATTGATTTGACAATTATCCTTGATCTTCTGCAGGGGCAATGCCATATATAAATATACAAATGACGCATAAATATACTGATGTCTTGTCTAAATATACAAATTCGTCATGTAATAGGATTATTGATGGAATGCAGGTCTCCAGTGCTGGGCATAGCTCGGTGACGAGCATTAAATACAGACAAATTAGCTTATCTCCTGTATCTGTGATTCCCATTATTGTAGTCACAGGGAAGACTGTAATAATGGAATCTGGATGAAGGAAAGGGAATAGTGGGTAGAAATTATTTTGTATCTCCAGTTTAGGGCTGTTTCTTGTCCTTTTACTGTTTCATCATGGTAATATTGTGCATTTAAAAAAAAGATTCCAGCACAAGATATTTACCCTTGCAAATTGAGCTGAGTATTCTATTGAATGCAGTGTTTAGAAGGTATCTGGAATGGACACACTGCAGTATTTCATGTTTTTAATGTGTAATTTTTCAAACTAAGTGCAGAACAATTTTAATTTCACACTGCAGATTGCAATTACTACTTCACATCCCAATCAATTGGCAAAGTGAGCAAATAAATGCATTATTACTCTTTGGAATTGGAGCTGTGGAGGAAAAGGTCTTCCTAGGAGCCCTTCCTTCTAAACTACCTGCCTCTTAGCCTAAACCTCTGCAAGGAGGAAAAGTTTTCTGCCATCTGTTTTAGCTATCCCCCTCAATGAGGGGGAACTTCTTTACTCAGAGAGTGGTAGGTGTGTGGAACGAGCTTCCAGCAGAAGTGGTTGAGGCAGGTTCAGTGTTGTCATTTAAAGTTAAATTGGATAGGTATATGGACAGGAAAGGAATGGAGGGTTATGGGATGAGTGCAGGTCGGTGGGACTAGGTGAGAGTAAGAGTTCGGCACGGACTAGAAAGGCCGAGATGGCTTGTTTCCATGCTGTAATTGTTATATGGTTATAATTTTGTACATATCTATCAGTTATGCCCTTAGTTTTCTCTGCTCCAAGGAAAACAACGCTAGGTTATTCTATATCTCATAACCAAACGGGTCCATGCTGGTGATATCTTGGTAAATCTCCGCACTCTGTCCAGTGTGATTATAGCCACCTTCAGGTGGAGTGCCCAGGTCAATAAATGGTGTTCCATTTGTGGCCTAATGAAAATTTCATTGGGTTGTGTTCGTTAGCTAGGGGAAAGTACAGTGGATTCCGGCTAATTGGGATACATCGGGACTAGTACATTTTGCCCCAGTTAGTTGAAGTTTCATGAAAATAGTTTAAAACTTTAAAAAAAATCAAACCGAGTAGCAAATTATGTATTTAAATGAGATATTGGAGCACTGCTAATACTACTATAGTACTATAATACTGTTAGTTGCTAATAGTAATGGACAGAGTAATTCATTCAGTGTATGTTGACATGTTCTTTTGACTGTAAATGAACAAATCAGCACAGACACCTAATGCAGGTAGTGAACTGCCTTTAAACAACGCTTCTGACGATTGTATTCTTCAAATTCTTCATAGTCAGTTGAAGTACTGAAATCATTTAGTTTTTCACTCCCAGCTGTTTCCGGTATCTCCAATCCTGAATATTTGATCCAGCAGTGAGCAAAACAATTTTGAGTTGTCTTACTGCTTTGTTGCTACCTATTAGTGACAAAAATCACTGCTTTTTGAATGCAAACATGAAAGAGATGCAATTTAAAAACTGGTTGCTCTAAGCACGGTGTAGTGTCTTAATGGCCCCATGACATGCATGTGACTGGCACTAGTTAGAAAAAGTTCAAGTCTTATGCTCCAACTAAATCACTGAGTGCCCCAAATAAACCAAGGGAATCTTGGCTATCTTAGATCATAAGACAAAGGAGTGGAATTAGGCCATTCAGCCCATCAAGTCTGCTCTACAATTCTATCATGGCTGAACCCGGATCCCATTCAACCCCATACCCTTCTAGCCATATCGTTTGATGCCCTGACCAACTAGGAAACTGTCAACTTCCACTTTAAGTATACCCATGGACTTCGCTGTCTCTGCAGTCTGTGGCAGAGCATTCCACAGGTTCACCACTCTGTTATATAAAAAAAATTCCTCCTTACCTCTGTTCTAAAAGGTCGCCCCTCTATTTTGAGGCTGTGCCCTCTGGTTCTGGATACCCCAACCAAAGGAATCATCCTCTCCACATCCACCCCAGTCCTTTCAACATTTGGTAGGATACAATGAGTTCTCTTCACCCCCCCCCCGCATTCTTCTAAATTCCAGTGAGTACAGGCCCGAAGCTGCCAAACGCTTCTCATCTGTTAACCCCTTCATCCCCAGAATCATCCTCGTGAACCTTATCTAGACTCTCTTCAATAACAACACACCCTTCCTGAGATATGGGGCCCAAAACTCTTGACAATACTTGAAGTGCGGCCTGACTAGTGTCTTATAAAGGCTCAGCATTATCTCCTTGCTTTTATATTCTATTCCCCTTGAAATAAATGCCAACATTGCATTTGCTGCCTTTACCACAGACTCAACCTGTAAGTTAACCTTCTGGAAGTCTTGCACGAGGACTCCTAAGTCCCTCAGCACCTCTGATGTTTGAACCTTCTCCCCATTTAGATAATATTCTGCACTGTTGATCCCTTTACCAAAATGAATTATCATACATATCCCAACACTATTCCATCTGCTACCTTTTTTGCCCATTCTTCCAATTTGTCTAAGTCCTGCTGCAGTCGCAATGGTTCCTCAGCACTACCTACCCCTCCACCTATCTTCATATCATCCACAAACTTTGCAACAAAGCCATCAGTTCCATTATCTAAATCATTAACAAAGAATGTGAAAAACAGTGGTCCCAATACTGACCCCTGAGGAGCATCTATAGTCACTGACAGCCAACCAGAAAAGGCCCCTTTTATTCCCACTTGCTGCCTTCTGCCTGTCAACTATTTTGTTATCCCTGTCAGTATCTTTCCTGTAATGCCACAGGATTTTGTCTTGTTAAGCAGCTTCATGTGTGGCACTTTATCAAATGCCTTCTGAAAATCCAATTAAATGACATCCACTGCCTCTCTCCTTTGTCCACCTTGCTTGTAACTTTCCAGATTGGTCAGGAAAAATTTCCCTTTACAGAAACGATGCTGACGTTGACTTATTTTATCAGTAGTCTCCAAGTACCTTGAAATCTATTCGCTAATAATAAATTCCAACACTTTCCCAGCCACTGAGGTTAGGCTAAATGGCCTTTTATTTCCTTTCTTTTGCTTTCCTTCCCTCCTTTAAGAGCAGAGTGACATTTCCAATCTTCCAGTCCTCTGGGACCATGGTAGAATCAAGTGATTATTGAAAGATCGTGGCCAATGCATCGGCTATCTTTTCAGTCTCTCAGAACCCTAACCCCCCCCCCCATTATTTTCAGGACCTTGAATGTTATTCCTATTGTACCCCAATATATATTTTAATTCACTTTTTCTAAGCTGTTACACCATATTATAATTTCTCTACTCAACTAGGGAGTTGATGTGAGAACCAGGATCTGGTGAGTTGCAAGAAATTGCTGCAAACATCAATTGTTGAGTCAGATGCTGAGCAACTGGTATTGCTGAATGCACAGAGAGCAGAATTTTAGTGTTACTGTATTCCTGCCTTCATTGTATGTCATTGCAAGTCCTCTAAAATGCACTTATCAGGATTAAATTTCTTCTCTTTCTCTGTTCATCTTACTGATCAATATCATCCCAGTGTACTTGATAAGACTATGATTATCAAGTACCCCAAAGTTTTTGTCATCTGGAAGCTTGGACTGAAAGTGTTATATTTGAATGCACGCAGCATAAGAAATCATGGATGATTTTGAAATTCAGCTACAGATTGGCAAATATGACATTGTGGCTATCTCTGAAACTTGGCTAAAGGATGGCTGCCATTGGGAGTTGAATGTTCAAGGATATACGATGTATCAAAAAGATAGGTTAGTAGGCTGGGGGGGTGTGGCTCTGTGTATAAGAAATAATATTAAATCATTAGAAAGAGATGACATAGGACTGAAAGGTGTAGTCTCTATGGGCTGAGATAAGAAATGGCAAGGGTAAAAGGACCTTAATGGCAGTTGTATACAGGCCTCCAAACAGCAGCCGGGGTGTGAATTACAAATTACAGCAGGGGATAGAAAAGGCATGTCAGAAAAGCAATGTCATGATAATCGTTGGGAATTTTAACATAAAAGTGGATTGGGAAAACCAGGTCAGTACCGGACCTCAAGCGAGAGAATTTGTAGAATATCTAAGGGATGGCTTTTTAGAACAGCTTGTTGAACCCACTAGGGGATCAGCTATGCTGGATTAGCTGTTGTGCAATGATCCGGAGGTGATAAGAGAGCTTAAGGTTAAGGAATCCTTAGGGAACAGTGATCACAATATGATCGAGTTCACATTAAGATTTGAGGGGGGGGAAAAAAATCCAGTGTGTTGGTATTTCAGTGGAATAAAGGAAATTACAATGGCATGAGAGGGGAACTGGCTGAAGTTGACTGGAAGGGGACTTTTGCAGGAAGCACAGCAGAGTAGCAATGACTGGAGTTTTTGTGAAAATGAGGGAAGTGCAAAGCAGATATATTTCAAATAAGAAATTTTCAAAGGGAAGAAGGACACTACCGTGGCTGACAAGTGAAATCAGAGCCAAAGTAAAAACAAAAGAGGGCATACAAGGAAGCCAGAGCTAGTGGGAAGATAGAGGATTGAGAAGCTTTTAAAAACTTGCAGAAGGAAACTAAGAAGGTCATTAGGAAGGAAAAGATGAATTATGAAAGGAAGCTGGCAACTAATATCAAAAAAGATTCTAAAAGCTTTTTTAAGTATATTAAAGGGTAAATGAGAGTCGTGGGTAGATACAGGACCAATACAAAATGATGCTGGAGATATTGTAATGAGAGAGGCAGAGATGGCAGAGGAACTGAATGCGTATTTTGCATCAGTCTTCACAGTGGAAGACGTCTGCAGTATACTGGACATTCAAGAGTGTCAGGGAAATGAAAATTATGACTGAGAAGGTGCTCAGGAAGCTTAATGGTCTGAGGGTGGATAAATCTCTTAGACCTGATAGAATGCACCTTGGGTTCTGAAGGAAGTAGCTGGAGAGATTGCGGAGGAATTAACAATGACCTTTCAAGAATAGATAGATTCTGGCATTGTACCAGATGACTGGAAAATTGCAAATGTTACTCCACTATCTAAGAAGGATGGGAGGCAGCAGAAAGAATGCTATAAACTTGTTAGCCTGACATCAGTGGTTGGGAAGTTGTTGGAATCGATTGTTAGGGTTGAGATTATGAAGTATCTGGAGACACATGACAAGATGGGCCAAAGCCAGCATGGTTCCTGCCTGACAAACCTACTGCAATTCTTTGAGGAAATTACAAGCAAGGTGGATAAAGGAGATGCAGTAGACGTGGTGTACTTAGGTTTTCAGAAGGCCTTTGACAAGGTGTCATGCATGAGGTGGCTTAGCAAGATAAGAGCCATGGAATTACAAGAAAGTTACTAGCATGGGTGGAGCATTGGCTGGTTGGCAGAAAACAGAGTGGTAATAAAAGGATCCTGTTCTGGCTGGCTGCTGGTTACCAGTGGAGTTCCACAGGGATTGTTGAGACCGCTGCTTTTTATGATGTATATCAATGATTTGGACTATGGTATGTGGCTAAATTTGCTGATGATACAAAGATAGGTGGAGGAGTGGGTAGTATTGAGGAAACAGAGCCTGCAGAGAGACTTAGTTTAGGGGAATGGGCAAAAAAGTGGCAAATGAAATACAATGTTGGGAAGTGTATGGTCATACACTTTGGTGGGAGAAATGAACGGGCAGACTATTATTCAGATGGGAAGAGAATTCAAAATGCAGAGATGCAAGGGGACTTGGGAGTCCTTGTGGAAGATGCCCTAAAAGTCAGTTGTGAAGAAGGTGAATGCAATCAACAGGAATTCTGCAGATGCTGGAAATTTAAGCAACACACATAAAAGTTGCTGGTGGACGCAGCAGGCCAAGCAGCATCTCTTGGAAGAGGTGCAGTCGACATTTCAGGCCGAGACCCTTCGTCAGGTGAATGCAATGTTGGCATTCAGTTCTAGAGGTGTAGAATATAAGAGCAGGGATGTGATGTTGAGGCTCTATAAGGCACTCGTGTGACCACACTTGGAGTATTGTGTGTAGATTTGGGCTCCTTGATTTCGAAAGGATATACGGACTTTGGAGAGGGTTCAGAGAAGATTCACAAGAATGATTCCAGGAATGGATGGGTTATCGTATGAGGAACTTCTGGCAGCTCTTGGGCTGTATTCCCTGGAGTTCAGGAGAATGAGGGGGGGGGGATCTCATAGAAACATTCCAAATGTTAAAAGGCCTGATCAGGTTAGATATTGCAAAGTTGTTTCCCATGTTAGGGGATTCTAGGACAAGAGGGCACAATTTCAGGATTGAAGGACGTCCATTTAGAACTGAGATGTGGAGAAATTACTTTAGTCAGAGGATGGTAAATCTGGAATTTATTGGCACGAGCAGCTGTGGAGGCCAATTCATTGCGTGTATTTAAGGCAGAGATAGATAGGTTCTTGATTAGCCAGGGCATCAAAGGGTGTGGAGTGAAGGCAGGGGAGTGGGGATGACTGGAAGAATTGGATCAGCCCATGATTGAATGGCAGAGCAGACTTAATGGGCTGAATGGCCTACTTCTGCTCCTATATCTTTTGGTCTAAACATACTTCCTACGTTTGTATACAAATTGGTTGCGTAGAATAAACATAAGTCTCAAAACTGATCCATGCTTGCTTACACTGCCAATCTTCCAACCACAAATGCAATTCTCCGTCATGTTTGCTTCTTATTTCCAGCCATTTTTGGAATACAATTTGCCAATTTTCCCTGCATCCCAAGGGCTCTAACCTTTTCAAGCAGTTACTAAAGTAAGACCTCTTCAAAAGCCTTCTGAAGTCCATGTACCTAAGCACGAATTGTTTTCTGAACAATCCAATTTTATGAGATGTTACTGGAGAATTTGGGTTGTAAGGAGAGGGTGAATAACCTAGATAATTTCTCATTGGAGCATAGGAAGTTGATGGGTGATGTTATTGTTGTTTATAAATGTACACGGGGAATAGATAAGGTGATAGTCAGTCTATTCCCCAGGATAGGGCAGTCCAATACTAGAAGACTCAGGTTTAAAGTGAGAGGGAAAATGGCCCTGAGGAATATCGTTTTCTGCACAGGGTGATGTTTTCAATAGAACTGCCAGAGGAAGTGGCACAGAAATGGGATACAAGTACAAGGCCTAAAAGACATTGGGACAGGTACATGGATAGGAAAGTTTGAGGGTAACGAGACTAGCTTAGTCAACTTGGTCAGCGTGGATGAGTTGTGCCAAAAGGCCTTTTTCTATGATGCATGGATCTAACATGACTGAGCAAAGTCCATCTCCTCCTATTCCTGCCTCCCTATCAACCTTCTAATATCTATAAAAAGCTTTAGAATTCTTTAACTTTGTTGGCTTTGATGGATATGCTGTTTCTATTAACATTGAAGAAGCTTGGGTACCCTTGCTGGGATGAAATTCAAACAGTAAAATGAGTGAATAAATATCAATGCAGCATGGATACTGCTACAGAAGTGTTGAATGTTCAGCGAAATGCAGAGTTGACAAATGTTTAGTTAACTGTATATAATTAAAGGGGTGTTAATGAAGTAAAATCTAGAATTCTGTTCATTGGCTTTTCCAGTAGGTTGGAAAAATGCCTATCAGCAGATCAGTACATTTGGTTGAACTTGTAGTACTGTCTAAGCTGAAGCACTGGTTATTCATACTGATATGGAAATACCTAAACCCTTAGACAGTACTATAGTTAGTTTGACTAGGTTGGGTATTTCCTTTTGGAATTCAGGGGAAAGTTGTAAGTCCCAGGTAGGATGAATAAAATCTGCCCACTTCACTTGGCAGACTGATCAGTAACAACCTTCTCCCATTACCCTTTGCTTCCTGCTACCAAGCCAATCATGTCTTCAAAGCGCAGCTTTTTCCGATCCTGTGCACTTTACTAAATTGCTATTTGTTTTGTTGTGGGTTGTAGTCTGTGGGCATGATGTGTTGCTGCCGGAATGTGTGGGCAGCCCCCAGCTCATCTTTAGGTAGTGTTGGTTGTTGCATTCCACTGTTTTGATGTACATATGGTAAATAAAATTGAATCTTGAACTCTGGCAATTCTCCTATCTATATGTGGTTGTAACCTATGACAACTTTCCACACCAGCAACCTTCATATCACCTGCTGACTTACAAACCCACCCTCCTACTTCAGTAGGCGTCCCTGTGGAATACCACTGGTCACCAACCTCTAAATGTATGTACAGTATATCTTATTCTTAGGAATAACATCCAAGTATTTGGTGAACATGTTGATTCTGCATCATCAGCATGGAAGATTGTCTCTCAAACAAGCTTTTTGAAGAAGAAACCAACTGGATTGATTTGGCAAGTCTGTAGATGTGGACTTCATGATTTCCATGTGGTAGGCTGCTGTGGAATAGGATCCAGGGAGAACTAGCCAGAATAGTTGGATACACAATTGTCTTAATGGTGGGAAATCGAGGAATGTGTCAACTTGTTTTTCAAACTACGCAGCCTGTGACTAATGTTCCCCAGGAATTGGTGTTAGGCTCATTGCTTTTTGCCATCTAGATCAGTGATTTGGCAAGACATTAGTAATTTTGCAGATGATATTAAAGTATGTGGTTATCTGCATTTGATGATCTTGATCGACTGTAAGTATGCTGAAGATTGGCAAATTGAGTTTCATTTGGATAACTAGGAGGTATTGCATTTTGGGAAGTCAAATGACAGTAGGACTTTGACAGTGAATGGTAGGGACCTGGAGTGTAATAGAGCATAAGGACTGAGGAGTACAAGTATGTGGTTTCCTGAAAGTAGCATCTCATGTATACAGTGTGGTGAAGGCTTTTAGCACACTGGCCTTCATCAGTGAGGGCACTGAGTATAGAGGCTGAAGATTATTTTGAAGTTGTAACAGATACTGGTGAGGCTGAATTTGGAATATTGTTCAATTTTGGTCATCCTGTGATAGGAAAAATGTCCTTGAGCAGGAGAGAGTGCAGCAGAGCTTTGAGGGTTTTGTCAGGTCTTAGGACTGGGTTATGAAGATGTTGCGCAGATTGGGACTTCATAAGATCACCCCTCATTCTCCCGTGCTCCAAAGAATAGAGGTACATAAAATCAGATCGTGCAGGTAGATGCAAGGTGCAAAGCTACAATAAGGCGGATTTTAAGGTCAAAAGGCCATTTAATCTTATGAGGAAATTATTCAATAGTTTATGTAGCAGCTTGGTAGTATCTGCTTTCAAGATTTTGTATCTTCTGCCTTATGAGGGGAGAGAAGAGAATGTCTGGGGTGGGAGGGGTCTTTGATTATGTTTGCTGCTTTACTGAGTCAATGAGATGTAGACAGTCTGGAAGGAGCCTGGTTTCTGATATGCATTTGCAGCCAGGTTCAGCTATAAGTGCAGTGCAGGGGAAGGCGAGGTGGCTGATCCAATCTTCAGCCTATTCCTTTCACTGAAGCTGATAGAAATAGCTGAGACCTCTGGATACAGCAGAGATGGAGACCAGCCAGCATTATTGCATTATAATGAATTGCAGCAGCTAGTTCTGGAGTGCACTCCTAACCAAGCAGGTTCAATACAGTTGCAGTAATGACATCTATTTGATAATGTGGAGAATTAACTAGATTCTCTAAAAGGTAGGACATCCAGTCTGGCTTATTGCTGTCCATTAATCTATGGAACTTCAAAATAACAAGGTCTAACTACCTTCAGTGAATATTTGATTTTTCTTGCTTTGTCAGACATCTGTTCTGACAACAGAAATATTGTTCATGCAACTGGGTGATTTGTACAAATGCTGAATTTCATTGCAATGAAATTCTCAGCAATGAAATAGCCTGTGATGGCATGTTCAAGCATTTTAACATTCCAAATGTTAAAAAGCCTGAACAGGTTAGATATGGCTAAATTATTTCCCATGGTAGGGGAGTCAAGGACAATAGGACATGACTTTAGGATTGAAGGACATCCATTTAGAACAGAGATGCCGAGAAATTACTTTGGTCAGAGGGTGGTAAATCTGTGGAATTTGTTGCTGCGAGCGGCTGCGGAGGCCAAGTCATTGGGTGCATTTAAGGCAGAGATAGGTTCTTGATTAACCAGTGTATGGGGAGAAGGCAGGGGAGTGGGGATAACTGGAAGAATTGGATCAGTCATGTTTGAATGGCAGAGCAGACTCGATGGGCTGAATGGGCTATTTCTGCTCTTATATGTTATGGTAAGAACATACATAGAACATAGAATAGTACAGCACAGTACAGGCCCTTCGGCCCACAATGTTGTGCCAACCCTCAAACTCTGCCTCCCATATAAGCCCCCACCTTAGATTCCTCCATATACCTGTCTAGTAGTCTCTTAAACTTCATTAGTATATCTGCCTCCACCACTAAAACTTAAACAACTTTGGGGCATGAGTTAAGTGGCTAATAAACATTAGTTCCATGAAAGTACCAGCAGTGACCATCCAGAAACTCACTTGGGCCAACTGCAGAAATACAGCAAGAGGATTTGGCTCACAGCACTGGTAGTATTTTCAGAGAAAGATTGTGTGGGTTCAATAAAGCATCTCCTACTACTTTTTGATGGCATCTTGGGATGAGTAATATTTGCTGTTGTCCTTAATAGTGAAATCCAGATCCCCAGAGTGAATTTAAAATAACATTGATTGTAGCTGACTTTGGGCTAGTCACTGATTCCTGTCATATCCAATTAAATGCTGGTTGCTATACTAGTCTGTTTATCCCTACAATCAATTTGCCAAACCTTTATCTCTATTGCCTATGTGCTTCCATCTTTTGCAATGCATCTGAGGTCAAACCATCATTGTTGTCTTCTAGTCAAGATGCCACCAGTGAAAAATGGCGACATCTTCCAGATAGTCCACAAAGCTGTCTATTTCACTTTTATTTTAAGTATGTTTCTGGAACTGTTAAAGCCTGCGATTTGCATTTTGGAGATTTAGTGATCTAGCACTTTGCTGTCTCCAAGAAAATTCCAGCAGGTGAGAGGGAGCGATCTTAAGGCGAAGAAGCTTAGAGACGGCGCAAGCCTATGATTAACTCCATTTCTTGCTGATTAAAACAGAGGAAGACTAGGCAACGAGGTGACCTACTGGGGCACCCTTTGAGAGAAGGGTAGTGCAATCTGATGTGACCAGAATGAACATTAAATTTTCCTGAATGCTATTGGTATTGCTTTGCTTTGGAAACTGAAGTAGAAAATCTCAGTTTATTAAAGAAGTACGATGCATAGCAAAGCAAATATAGCTCTTCCTTGTTTAACAAAGGACTCTTTAGAAGGCATAATTTCTGGTTTATCTGCCACCCTTGTGCCTCTCATTGTCATTCTGGAGATGTGCAGTCCTTTCATTACCCTGTCTCTTCATCTCTTCTGTTTGTCTTTGTCTCTGATCCTGGAGACGTGCATTTCTCAGCTCCTTTGTTTCTTCCTTTCTCCTCCTTCTGTGCCTGTTTTTGTCATTCTGGAGATGTGCAGCCCTTTCATCCGCCATCTCTATCTCCTCTGCTGTTTGTTGTTTGTCTCTGATCCCTGAGATGTGCATGTCTCTCCTCCTCTGTCTCTTCTTCTCTCATCTTTTTTTGTCCTGATTGTTTGATCCTGGAGTCATGCGACCCTGACTTCATCCGATTTTTGTTCTCTCCCTCTCCTTGCCGCTTCCTGATGACGTTTGGCGTCATCTCTTGACCATAATGTCCCTCTTCCCTTTCCACGCGGCATAATTAGCTGACCATTTTTTCTACCCCAATGCTGGATAGAAGATATGAAGCACTAACACCAAAGGATGCTGATTATTCTTGATGATGTGGTTGGCGCTGTCCTAAATGGACGTGATATAGTCACCGCTGTCCTTTGACTGCAGCACAGGGTTTTATGAGTGTCTCGAAGTACGTCATTACAATAAGATTTAATTATCTCTTATTGATGGGTGGCAGTTAGATCTGTCCGGATCCCGCACATGTTGATGGTGATTAGCAGAATGTGACCCCTCGAAATAGAGCTGCCCTGCCCTTTTGCTCCAGTAGGCGTCGCTGCTGAGGCTGGCCGTGCGCATGTGTCGGGCTGTCACGTCCCGATTTCCATGATGGTGGATCGGCTCTCGGGGGGAAAACGAGCCTGTTGATTTTGGCGAATGAGCAATTTTATACAAATATATAACCCTGAACTTTGCCTGCATTCTGTAAGTTAGCGCATTTTAATTCGATTTAGCTGTAATGCACTGTTTGTGCTAATTGGAGGTCACAAATAGAGCATGATACATTGAACCATTGAGGCAAATGTGGAAGGTGTGTGTTCAATGCTGACTATCTGCCTCTTGCTGCTGCTGGATAAAGTGTCTGTGTGACAGCCTATCGTTCAATGCAGAGCAGAGGGTGCAGATGGAAAGCCGTTGTGCCCAAGTGTTGTGTCTCTCCCTTGATGCTGATGGAATGTTACTGAAGTTCTTCGATTTATGGATTGGACTGTGGACTCTTTCAGTTTTGTTTTTTATATTGTGTATTTGGCTGTTCTTTCTTGTTGCTATTTGGCGTGGTTTGTTAGTTTTTTTTGTGCGGGCGTCGTTTTGGGATTGATGTTCTTGCCATTTGCACGATTTAATTTTTTCGTGCAGGAAGAGGTTGATGGTTTTCTTTGTTTCGGGCTATCTGGAGACTAATCTCCAATTGCATACATAATTTGATAATCAACCTTTGAGCCATTACTATGCAAACATGAGGAATTCTGCAGATGCTGGAAGTTCAAGCAACACACAACTAAGTTGCTGGTGAATGCAGCGGGCCAGGCAGCACCTCTTCCTAGAGATGCTGCCTGGCCAGCTGCGTTCACCAGCAACTTGGATGTTTGAGCCATTACTAACTGCTTTTTCAAATAGGCTCCGCACAATCAGTTCAGAGCACCTCCGCTCCATCTGCCAAAAGCAAAACTTCCCAGTGGCCAAACATTTGAACTCCCGTTCCCATTCCGACATGTCCATGGCTTCCTCTTCTGCCACAATGAGCCCGCCCTCAGGGTGGAAGAGCGACACTATATTCCATCTGGGTAGCCTCCAACCTGATGGCATGAATATCATTTTCTCTTGGTTTTAAACCCCCCCCTCCCCCGCCTTTTCTTTTCACCGCTCTGACCTTTTAGAACATAGAATAGTACAGCACAGTACAGGCCCTTCGGCCCACTTTGGTGTGCCGACCCTCAAACCCTGCCTCCCATATAGCCCCGCACCTTAAATTCCTCCATATACCTATCTAGTAGTCTCTTAAATTTCACTAGTGTAACTGCCTCCACCACTGACTCAGGCAGTGTATTCTACGCACCAACCACTCTCTGAGTAAAAAACCTTCCTCTAATATCCCCCTTGAACTTCCCACCCCTTATCTTAAAGCCATGGCCCCTTGTATTGAGCAGTGGTGCCCTGGGGAAGAGGCGCTGGCTCCAAAGAGTAAAGCCCTAGCTCCTTTTCTCACCGGTCTATCACCTCTCCCAGGGTTCCCTCATCCTTGCCTTTCTCCTATGGTCCATTCTGCTTTCCTATCAGATTCCTTCCTCTCCAGTCCTTTTGCTACCCATCTGGCTTCACCTATCACCCCGCTATCTTCCTTCCCCTACCCCCACCTTTTTATTCTGGTGTCCTTCCCCCTTCCTTTCCAGTTGTGGTGAAGGGTCTTAGGCTGAAACATAACTGTTTATTCATTTCCATAGATGTTCTGTTGATGCCCTGGGTTTCCTGTCCTAATGCTGCTTGACCTGCTGAATTCCTCCAACATTGTGTTGCTCTGGATTTCCTGAACCAGCATCTCTCAACACAAACACAATTGTTAACTGTTTATTCATTTCCATAGATGCTGCCTGACCTGTTGAGTTCTTCTAGCATTTTGTATGTTTGTTGTTTCATTTGCCTTTACCTTGCTATTTGTCTTTCAACTTAAATCTTGTTAAACTATTTCACTTACAATAAACTATATTGACTCTGACTGATGTTTTGTTAACATTTCCAAAAGGATTTCCTTAAAAAGGGCACAATGCTACCAACTCTGTGGAGTCTTTATTGTGCACTCGATCTTGAATACTGTATTGGTGAATTTTGGAATATTATGGCTGATGTATCATGTCTTTTGTTGCATTTTCATTCTATTATTGTTTTGGAATACTTGTTTTTGGTACACTGATGTGATGGTGATTACACCTCTCTTGATAGCATTGATTTGCTAAGTTTAATTAGTTTTGGCTTGATTTTTATAATACAATTTTAATTTATGCAAGTTGGTGTTGCAAGTAATTTATGACTTTCTTTTTTTAGCTAAAACTGGAAGATCGGTCACTAATGCCTCGTGATCTGGTGCGTCGTATGGGGCCAAATACTGTAAGTTTCTTCACGAGTGTATGATTGTATTTTCTGATGCTGCATACAGTTTGCCTTCCACTTCCTCTCCCATGTAGTTTCTTGTTTGAATCCTGCACTCATACATACCACAGCAATGATAGATACCTATGTTACTGCAAGAGATAGTTACATTGTAGATCTAATAGAAGCTAGTTTTGAAATGATCTGTGAATAGTAACAGCATATTCGCTAGGTTGATGAGGGGGTGGATAGAAGAAGACCAGACCTATTTTTACATATTTCCTTCGAAATTAATGTCATTGTGATCACTAGATGCTAAATGTTCCCGTACACAAACTTCTGTCACTTGACCTGACTCATTCCCTAATAGATTAAGTATCGCACACTGTCATTGAGACTTCTATGTACTGATGAAGGAAAATTTCCTGAACACATTTAACAACCACTATACCATCTAGTCCTTTTATATTATGGGAGTCCAAAATCAATGTGTGGAAAGTTAAATTCACTGACTATAACAACCTTGTTTCTTGCAACAGTCTGTAATCTCCCTGCAGTTTTGTTCCACTAAGTACCTCAGACTGTTCGATGGCCTGTAATATAGCCTCATTAACATGGTCATACCGTTCTTATTTCTCAGTTGCACCCATAACACCTGATTAGTTGATTTCTTCAGTCTGTCCTGACTGAGCACCGCTGTGACATTTTCCCTGATTAGTAACGTCTCCACTCTCCTTTAATTCCTGCCAATCTTTTGTGTCTTTAAAAAAACACGAAACCTTGGAATATTGACCTGCCCCTCCTGCAGTCAAGCCTTACTAATGACTACAATATCATAATTCCAGGTGTTGATACATGCCCTGAGCTCATCTGTTTCAGAGGCTTTGAAAAAACATTTTCTTACTAAGTGACATGATCAGGCTCAAATATAGGCCTAGCATGTGAAACCTGTGCTTGTGTTTTGCTGCACAAATACTCAATTCTGGGTCGAACTTGAGATGAGGACACAGGGATTTCACCTTCAACTGAGATGAGACGATCTCCATCCTTGCTCTTGATGCTTGTTTAAAAAAAAAATGCTTGCTCGCACATGAAAAGTTGAAAGCCACATTGCTTTCCTAAGTATGGCAGGATACTCTTCTTTCACAGATATTCAGAATGTCCATCTTGAGTGTACAATCAGTGCATCTCACAAAGTTCTTCCTCTTCTCTCAAAAGTCAAGTTCTCAAGCTGAGCAGAAGATTTAGAGAGAGGGTCCCTCACACAGTCTTACACTTGTGTTGAAAGTCAAGTCAAGTCAAATTTATTTATAAAGCACATTTAAAAACAGCCCATGTTGACTAAAGTGCTGTACAAACCATAACAGGTAGCTAAAATCACAAATACAAGAAACAGGTATAAACAACAAGGCACACAGCTTATAGGCACAAAATAAACAACACATGAGCCAAGGCACAAGCCAAAAATCAACCGCATCAGGAAGATTCAAACGCTAGTGAATAACGGTAAGTTTTGAGCCTGGACTTAAAAGACTCAATGGAAGGGGTGGATCTGATGGGGAGGAGAATGTTGTTCGACAGTCTAGAGGCTACAACACCAAAGGCGCAGTCACCCCGAACTTAAATTTAGATCGCAGGACAGCCAGGAGCCTCAAGTCAGCCGACCTGAGGGACCTGGAGGTAGAATAAGGGGTTAGAAGGTCTGCGGTATAGGAGGAGCCAACCCATTTAGGGCTTTATAAACAAACAGGAGAACCTTAAAAATAAATTCTAAACCGTATTGGTAGCCAGTGGAGAGGCCAGGATAGAAGTAATATGGTCCCCCTTCCGGGCACCTGTCAGGAGCCTGGCTGCGGTGTTCTGGACCAGTTGCAGGTGGGACAGGGACGACTGACTAATCCCAGTATACAGGGAGTTGGAGTAGTCCAAGCGGAAGGATATACGGGCGTGGATGACTTTCTTGAGATCTTTGAAAGAGAGAAACGACTTGATTTTGGCAATAGCACGAAGCTGGAAAAAACTGGCTTTTACTACTGCATTAACTTGTTTGTCAAACTTAAAGGTGGAATCAAATATCACATGGGGCTTGACGAGGGTGGACAGGTTACCAAGGCTGTTGGTAATCACTTTGGAGTCGGGGGGCCAAATAGGAAAATACTCCCAATTTTATTCTGCAGTTCTTCCAGGTGGTTTTCAATAAGACTCGAAATTTTCTGATCCTTCCTCACTCTACAGCCTAAGCAGCAGTGGAAACAATTCAAGATTTCCTTTTGCTACATGATTTTCCCAAAGATTCAGTTTCCTTTTAAATCCAAGAGTTTTGCCACTTGAAGTCAAAACATTTTTTCTAAGGCCTTGCAGAGACTTGTTCAACTGGTTGATATGACGAAAAATATCTGCTGAGTAGGCTAGTTTCTGCAACCATTCTTCATCTTCAAAGCGCTCAGCAAAATCTGGCCTACTATTTTCTTGAAGTACTCTGTTGAGAACTCTTCTGCTAAGCCACCGAATTTCTATGTGTAGCAGAAGATTGTGCTCTTTGTCCAAGTTTTTAGTGTGACGAGAATACACATAGATTAAGATGTAGCTGTCCTGTGCTGGCACCAGTGGAATCAGCAGTTGGTCTGCCACCTGTCTTCAGGGGAGAGAGAGAGAAGGAAAACAATGGAGCAGCATTTGGAGATGTTAATGAAGGAAGGAGAGCTGTCAAGATCGGCTCCCCCTTTGAACCCTGAACTGTTTGAAGTGATGGACAGGCGATACCCCAGCAGGGGGATAAAAAGGGACAGGTTGTCTAAGGCAGGACACACACGACACTCGAGGTAACGAGACCCTGGAAGCAGTGCGTCTCTCACAAGTCGGTGGAAAGGCACGATCGGCGGGAACCTGGTGTGTGTTCACCCTTGCCTGGGTGCCAGGTTCACCGTAGAGAAACGGTCGTATCTGGAAACGGAGCGGTCACGGTTGGTGACCTCAGATGACATCACAAAGGACTCGTCCGAAAGCTGACTGCGAAGGTCTGTGTGTGGAAGCTGTTTTGAATATTCATTCGTTTTGCGCTCTCTCTCCTTCCCCCACACTGTCCATCTCCCACGGCAGCGATTACTGCGAACTGAACTAAATTGAACTGAACTTTGTGTCACTTTGAAACTGGTCATTTACCCCTAGACAACGATAGAGCTTGATTGATCCTGTTATCTTAATTCTGTGTACATGTATGTTTATCATTGCTGAACTGTTGCATTCATTATCCTTTTGATTAGAGTACTGTGTTGCTTGTTTCTTTAATAAAACTTTCGTAGTTCTAGTAATCCAGACTCCAACTGAGTGATCCATTTCTGCTGGTTTGGCAACCCATTTATGGGGTACGTAACATTAGATTTTTAAACATTCTGGGGTGAACTGGTCTTTGTTTAATAAAATTAACCATTTTTTGTAGCATCATGCAGAAAATTTTTCATTTCATCTCCAAGAGTTTTTGATCTCAGCACCTCTGAAGGAAGCGGTGTGTTGTGACATCAGGATTTTCTACAAGAAAAACAAAACCTCTCATGGAGCCAACTATTGCTAGGGCACCATCAGTACAGATGACAACAATTCTTCCAAGACAGACCTTTTGTTTCCAAACATTAACTATATCTTGGCCTTTGCTTGTTTCAGGCAGCTCGTTGCAGCAGAAAAAGTTTTCTTGAATTTCACCATTTAAGCATCTTACAAACACTACAGCATGACATTTATTGGTGAAATCTGTTGACTCATTAACCTGGAAGAGAAGCTGTTGTTTTTTTAGTTTATCTTGCAAAGCCTCTTCAGCATCCTGTAACATGTCATCAATGTGTTGACTTGTACTGTATGAGCGTGGCCGCCCTCTCACCCGAACAAAAACCATGCAAGAGCCCATTCTTGAGCTACCATCGGCGGACAACTGTGCTCTTCTCGCGCACACAGAGGATGCGCTACAGTCACAGTCCGCCGAGGCTGCAAGGGCTTTTGGGTTACTGGTCAGTCTGAAGAAAACAATGGTCCTCCATCAGAAGCCTGCTTATGGTGCTTATCACCCACCTCAGGTCATCATTGACAACCACCCTCTCACCATGGTTGAGCAGTTCACCCACCTGAGTAGCATCATTAACGTCATCTCCAACAACACTACGGTAGTTAAGGACGTTGACAATTGACTCACCAGAGCTAACAGTGCCTTTGGGCGCCTCCAGAAACGTATGTGGAAGAACCACCATAAGAATATAGGAGCAGAAGTAGACCATTCAGCCCATTGAGTCTGCTCCGCCATTTGATCATGGACTGATCCAATTCTTCCAGTCATCCCCACTCCCCTACCTTCTCCCTGTACCCTTTAATGCCCTGGCTAATCAAGAACCTATTTATCTCTGCTTTAAATGCACCCAGTAACTTGGCCTCCACAGCCGCTCGTGGCAACAGATTCCACAGAATTACCACCCTCTGACTAAAGTAATTTATCTGCATCTTTGTTCTAAATGGACGTCCTTTGATCCTGAAGTTGTGCCCTCTTGTCCTAGACACCCCTACCATGGGAAATAACTTTGGCATATCTAATCTGTTCAGGCCTTTTGACATTTGGAATGTTTCTGAGATTTTCTGCCCCCCCCCCCCCATTCTCCTGAACTCCAGGGAATACAGCCCAAGAGCTGCCAGACGTTCCCCATACGGTGACTTGTGAATGACCATACAGTTTCCAACCTTGTATTTCATTTGCCACTTTGCCCTTTCCCCTAAACTATCTAAGTCTCACTGCAGGCTCTCTTTTTCCTCATCACTACCCGTTCCTCCTCCTATCTTTGTATCATCAGCAAATTCCACAAAAATCCAGGTGTACAGGGCTGCTGTCGTCACAACACTGCTATACGGCTCCGAAGCCTGGGTCTTGTAAGCAAATCCGGTTGCCCGAGCGCTTCAATCAGCTGGCTGGATCGTGTCTCCAACAAAAAGGTCCTAGAAAACAGCTCAACTTCCAAGCATTGAAGCCTCTTTACTGCTCAGGCAGCTCTGCTGGCCAGGCCATGTGTCTCATATAGACAACTCCAGGTTACCGAATGCAGTACTCTACAGAGAACTCTCTCAGGACAAGAGAGATCGTGGTGCCCCATGCAAGAGGTACAAAGACCAACTTAAGCAGTAGTTCTCTCAAGCAAATATTGAGGTCAACAAGGGGCAGCAGCAGACTTGTCACAGAGACCATTGATCCACAGCGCAGCCAAGAATTTTGAGGAATCCAGAAGAGGAGATACAGGAAGCATCCTACTACCTATGTGCCCGCATCCCTGCTGTTCCTATGTCCCTACTGCTCCAGCGTCTGCAGATCCAGAATTGCCCTCTACAGTCACCAACGATCATGCCATCGCTCCTGAGGACTCTTCTTCACTCCTGATCTTCGCAAGTGAAGAACCAGCCATCATCATCGCGTGTGAAACCTTCTCAGTTTCTCATCCTGCATCTTGTCCTAGCATTTTACGCACTATAATTTTACATGCTGGCATTATTGTGTTCTCACCAACTGTGTGACTTTTCTGTTTCTGGGTAATAATTTCTGCTACTAAATAACTTGCTTCCTGGGTGCTTTTACTGACTGTGACTGTATTAACAAAAACTTCACTGTTTTGTGTTTCCTATAGCCGTTTAAAATAATCAGCACTTTTAAGAGTCATATGGCTGTGATTTGTAGTTGTCTTTTCAATTTTGCTGGAACCATTGCTGCATTTGTAAATAGTTTGCCACAATCTAGGCACAATGAAGTGGGACAACTTGGATCACCATTCCATATAAAACCCATTAATAAGTAGCATTCATTGTAAAAACAGACTTTTTTGTGTGTCTGTTCTAGCACTAGTGCAGTAAAATTACTCAGAAGGTTGTAATTCAAAAATTGCCACATGGATCATCAGACATGTCTGTAAGACACAAGGGTTAATAAAATATAAAAATGGGTGAGTCCATTCAAGGCTTGGAAAATGCTTTTATTGCTCCATCAGCCCACTGACTTCCCCTCCATGCACTACAGTACTAATCAATTATCAACAGCTTGCCCTATGTTGTGTTTAAAAACTGAGAATGGACTCAGCCAAATAAGCACAGTCCTATTGCACACTGCCATACTGGGCTGACAGAGATTACTAATGGGTCTGCTTGGTCACTGTCCACTACTGTGAGTGCTAGCATTCCGTGTACATCTGCTCTCACTCCATCCTCCTGCTACCCCACTAGGAATAGGGTTCCCCTGGTCCTCACCTACAACCCCACCAGCCTCCGGGTCCAACATATTATTCATCGTAACTTCCGCCACCTCCAATGGGATCCACCCACTAAGCCCATCTTTCCCTCCCCCCCCCCCCCGCATTCCGCAGGGATCGCTCCCTACGCAACTCCCTTGTCCATTCGTTTCTCCCCCCCCCCCCCATCCCTCCCCACTGATCTCCCTCCTGGCACTTATCCGTGTAAGCGGAACAAGTGCTACACATGCCCTTACACTTCCTCCCTTACCACCATTCAGGGCCCCAAACAGTCCTTCCAGGTGAGGCAACACGTCACCTGTGAGTCGGCTGGGGTGATCCCGATGTGGCCTTTTATATATTGGCGAGGCCCGATGCAGACTGGGAGACCGCTTTGCTGAACACCTACGCTCTGTCCGCCAGAGAAAGCAGGAGCTCCCAGTGGCCACACATTTTAATTCCACATCCCATTCCCATTCTGACATGTCTATCCACGGCCCCCTCTACTGTAAAGATGAAGCCACACTCAGGTTGGAGGAACAACACCTTATATTCTGTCTGGGTAGCCTCCAACCTGATGGTATGAACATCGACTTCTCTAACTTACGCTAATGCCCCACCTCCCCCTCGGACCCCATCTGTTACTTATTTTTATACACACATTCTTTCTCTCACTCTCCTTTTTCTCCCTCTGTCCCTCTGAATATACCCCTTGCCCATCCTCTGGGTCCCCCCCCCCCCCCGTCTTTCTTCCCGGACCTCCTGTCCCATGATCCTCTCGTATCCCTTTTGCCTATCACCTGTCCAGCTCTTGGCTCCATCCCTCGCCCTCCTGTCTTCTCCTATCATTTTGGATCTCCCCCTCCCCCTCCCACTTTCAAATCTCTTACTAGTTCTTCCTTCAGTTAGTCCCGACGAAGGGTCTCGGCCCGAAACGTCGACTGTACCCCTTCTGCCTGGCCTGCTGCGTTCACCAGCAACTTTGATGTGTGTTGCTTCAAAAGAATAATGTTTATTTTTAAAAATCCGAGCTCTCATGGAATCATGAGCGACTTCTTGTGGAACCCTAGGATTCTGTGAACCCCGGTTGAGAAACCCTGCTCTAAATGATTTGTATACAGCATAAAAAGAGGTGGTCCCAACACCGACCCCTGCGGAACACACTAGTCACTGGCAGTCAACCAGAAAAGGATCCTTTTATTCCTACTTGCTGCCTCCTACCGATCAGCCAGTGCTGTTGCCATGCCAGTAACTTTCCTGTAATACCATGGGTTCTTAACTTGGTAAGCAGCCTCATGTGTGGCACCTTGACAAAGGCTTTCGGAAAGTCCACCTCATCCCCTTTATCTATTCTACGTGTAATCTCCTCAAAGAATTCCAACAGGTTCGTTTGGCAAGATTTTCCCTCAGAAACCATGCCACTTTGTCTTGTCCTGTGTCACCAAGTTCTCCATAACCTCATCCTTGACAATTGACTGCAACATCTTCCCAACCACTGAAGTCAGGCTAACTGGTCTATAACTTCCTTTCTGCTGCCTTCCTCCTTTCTTAAAGAGTGGAGTGACAATGGCATTTTTCGAGTCCTCTGGCACCATGCTGGAATTCAATGATTCTTTTTGAAAGAGCATTACTAATGCCTCCACAATCTCTACAGCCATCTCTTTCAGAACCCTGGTGTGCAGTTCATCTGGTCTGGGTGACTTTCACAACATTAGGTCTTTTAGAGCACCTTCTCCCTTGTAATAGTAACTGCATTCACTTCTCTTCCCTCACACCCTTCAACATCTAGCTGTTAGTGTCTTCCACAGTGAAGACTGATGCAAAGTACTAATTTAGTTCATCTGCTATCTCCTTGTCCCCTGTTATTATTTTTCCAGCCTCATTTTTTTAGCAGTCCTTTATCCACTCTCATCTCTTTTATTTTTTTACATACTTGAAAAAGCTTTCATTATCTACTTTGATGTTGTTTGCTAGCTTGCTTTCATATTTCATCTTTTCCCTTCTAATGATTCTTTTAGTTGCTCTCTGTACGTTTTTAAAAGCTTCTCAGTCCTCTATCTTCCCGCTAATTTTTGCTTTGTTTTTCACCCTCTCTTTTGCTTTAACATTAGCTTTAACTTCCCTTGTCAGCCGTGGTTGTACTACTTTGCCATCTATCCTTCACCTTCCTCAATTTTTCCCAGAAACAGGAGCCATTGCTGCTCTGCTGTCATCTCTCCCAGCATCTCCTTCCAATTTACTTTGGCCAACTCCCTCATACCAGTAATTTCCTTTACTCCACTGAGATATTTCTACGTCAGACTTTATGTTCTCCATATCAAATTTCAAGTTAAACTCAGTGATACTGTGATTACTGTTCCCTCAGGGTTCTTTTACCTTAAGCTCCCTAATCACCTCCGGTGCATTACGTAACACCCAATGCATTATATCCGATCCCCTAGTAGGCTCAACGGCAAACTGCTCTTAAAAAGCCATCTTGTGGACATTCAACAAACTCACTCTCTTGAGATCCATTACCAACCTGATTTTCCCAATCGACCCACATGTTGAGATCTCCCATGACTATTATAACATTGATTTTTTAACACTCTTTTTCTATTTCCCATTGTAATCTGTGGTCCACATCCCAGCCTGTTGGGATGCCTGTGTATAAATGCCATTCGGTCCTTTTACCCTTGCAGTTTCTGAACTCAACCTACAAGGATACAACCTTTTGTGATCCTCTGTCACATCTTTCTACTGATTTGATGCCATTCTTTACCAGTAGAGCCATGCCACTCCCTTTCCCTACCTTCCTATCCCTCCGATACAACGTGTAACCTTGGCATTCAGCTCCCAACTACAGCCATCCGTAAGCCACGATCCAGTGATGGCCACAACATCATACCTGACAACCTGTAATAATACAAGATCATCCTCCTTATTTCTTATACTCGGTGCATTGAGATATAACACTTTTTGAGTACTGTATTCATTACCCTTTTTGGTTCTGCATCCCTAATGCACTGATATTCACCATGAGCAACACAAATCATGTGGTGATATTTTGTCTAAGGTATTCAGTTAGATTAGATATAATTTGCCATTAACCTCTGCTGACACTTAATGTATGCTGATTCAAATGACCCTTACTTTTGTCCTTGTTTATTGCTGACTGAATCTGTTTCATTTGAGCTTAAGCTGCCTGTAACTGCTGGGTTTATCTTTTTGTATTAACAAAAATGTGATTATTGGATTTCAATCTATGTGCTTTGTTGTAGGATAATCAGTGTGGAACAGTGATTGATGTGAATATGGAGTGCACCTTGAAGATTCTGGGTACAAATTACATTCTTCACCCTGTCAACAGCAGGGACTTGCAGCATATTTGGGTATGTGATTGAAATTACTGTTACCCTGCTAATGTATTTTATACAGTGCATAATACAGTAATTCATCATACCACATGATACTTTTTGAATGGATTTTTCTTCCCACTGCTTTTTAGAAGCTCCTTTTCTGGATTTTTGACCTTTCTGATATGTAGAACAGCCTTTCACTATAAATAAGTGTGTGCAAAAACGCATTTGTCAATGTAGAATAATACAGAACCTCTAAAAAGTATTCACCGCCCCCCCGGAAGTTTTCATGTTTTGTTTTATGACATCAATTCACAGTGGATTTAATTTGACTTTTTTCGACTGACCGACGGAAAAATATTTTGTGTCAAAGTGAAAACGGATCGCTACACAGTGATCTAAATTAATTACAAATATAAAACACAATATAATTGATTGCATAAATATTCGCCCCTTTCAAGTCTGTATTTGGAGAAGGAAGTCTGAGAATCGGAGCGGGAGTGTGGCGGGAGCCATTTTGATTTTTTCTCATCGGAGTTCAGAACTGTGCAGGCGTGTGACATCGGGCAGTGAAGCGCAGAAGATTTCAAAGGAACACAGCCTTATACAGCGGGGAGCAGAGTGAAGGCTTAAGGGCTTTGGCTCAACGGGGGCGGAAATGGACGAGGCAAAGTAGGTTTGGTTTTCAGTTTTTCCTGCTATTTGAGGAAAGGGGGAAGTATGAGTGTGAAAGCAGCTTGCTGTTCTTGGTGTTGGATGTGGGAGGTCCTTGAATCTCCTAGCCTCCCGGACGTCCACATCTGTGCCAGGTGCGCTGAGCTGCAGCTCCTAAGGGACCATGTTAGGGAACTGGAGCTGCAGCTCGATGACCTTTGTCTGGTCAGGGACAGTGAGGAGTTGATAGGAGTTCTAGGCAGGTGTTCACACTGGGGCCACGGGAGGCAGACAAGTGGGTCACAGTTAGGAGGGGGAAGGGGAAGAGTCAGATACTTGAGTACCTCAGTGGCTGTACCCTTTGACAATAAGTACTCCTGTTTGAGTACTGTTGGTGGGGGAGGACAGCCTACCTGGGGGAAGCAACAGTGGCCGTACCTCTGGCACAGAGTCCGGCCCTGTAGCTCAGAAGGGTAGGGAAAGGAAGAGGAGGGCAGTAGTAATAGGGGACTCGATAGTAAGGGGACAGATAGGCGATTCTGTGGATGCAGTCAGGAGAGCCGGATGGTAGTTTGCCTCCCTGGTGCCAGGGTCCGGGATGTTTCTGATCGCATCCAAGATATCCTGAAGTGGGAGGGTGAGGAGCCAGAGGTCGTGGAACATATAGGTACTAATAACATAGGTAGGAAAAGGGAAGGGGTCCTGAAAGGAGGATACAGGGAGTTAGGAAAGGAGTTGAGAAGAGGGACCGCAAAGGTAGTAATCTTGGGATTACTGCCTGTGCCACGCAACAGTGAGAGTAGGAATAGAATGAGGTGGAGGATAAATGCGTGGCTGAGGGATTGGAGCAGGGGGCAGGGATTCAAGTTTCTGGATCATTGGGACCTGTTTTGGGGCAGGTGTGACCTGTACAAAAAGGACAGGTTGCACTTGAATACTAGGGGGACCAATACCCTGGTGGGGAGATTTGCGAAAGCTACTGGGGAGACTTTAAACTAGAATGGTTGAGGGGTGGGAATCAAATTGAAGAGACTAGGAGAGAGGAGGTTAGTTCACAAATAGAGAAAGCTAGTAGACAGTGTGTGAGGGAAGATAGGCAGCTGACAGAAGGGGAGCTCTTAAACCGAAGATGTAGGGGAGAAGGAAGAAATAGATGATAGTTGTTTGCACCATTAGGGATAAACAGGGAGTAAGAGGTGGAGAGTTTCTTAAATGCATCTATTTTAGTGCTAGGAGCATTGTAAGAAAGGTGGATGAGCTTAGAGCATGGATTGATACCTGGAAATATGATGATGTAGCTATTAGTGAAACGTGGTTGCAGGAGGGGTGTGATTGGCAACTAAATATACCTGGATTTCGGTGCTTCAGGTGTGATAGAATAGGAGGGGCAAGAGGGGGTGGTGTTGCATTGCTTGTCAGAGAAAATATTACAGTGGTGCTTTGGCAGGATAGATTAGAGGGCTCATTTAGGGAGGCTATTTGGGTGGAATTGAGGAATGGGAAAGGTGTAGTAACGCTTATTAGGGTGTTTTATAGACCACCTAATGGGGAGCGAGAATTGGAGGAGCAAATTTGTAAGGAGATAGCAGATATTTGTAGTAAGCACAAGGTTGTGATTGTGGGAGATTTTAATTTTCCACACATAGACTGGGAAGCCCATTCTGTAAAAGGGTTGGATGGTTTGGAGTTTGTAAAATATGTGCAGGATAGTTTTTTTGCAGCAATACATAGAGATACTAACTAGAGAAGGGGCAGTGTTGGATCTCCTGTTAGGGAATGAGATAGGTAAGGTGACGGAGGTCTGTGTTGGGGAGCACTTCGGGTGCAGTGATCACAATGCCATTAGTTTCAATATAATTATGGAGAAGGATAGGTCTGGCCCCAGGGTTGAGATATTTGATTGGAGAAAGGCTAACTTTGAGGAGATGCGAAAGGACTTAGAAGGAGTGGATTGGGACAATTTGTTTTATGGGAAGGATGTAATAGAGAAATGGAGGGCATTTAAAGGTGAAATTTTGAGGGTACAAAATGTTTATGTTCCTGTTAGATTGAAAAGAAAGGCTAAGAGTTTGAGAGAGCCATGGTTTTCAAGGGATATTGGAAACTTGGTTCAGAAAAAGAGAGAGATCTACAATAAATATAGGCAGCTTGGAGTAAATGAGGTGCTCGAGGAATATAAAGAATGTAAAAAGAGCCTTAAGAAAGAAATTAGAAAAGCTAAAAGAAGATATGAGGTAGCTTTGGCAAGTAAGGTGAAAATAAATCCAAAGGGTTTCTAGTTATATTGATAGCAAAAGGATAGTGAGGGATAAAATTGGTCCCTTAGAGAATCAGAGTGACGGCTATTTGCGGAGCCAAAAGAGATGGGGGAGATTTTGAATGATTTCTTTTCTTCGGTATTCACTAAGGAGAAGGATATTGAATTCTGTAAGGTAAGGGAAACAAGTAGGGTAGTTATGGAAGCTATGACGATTAAAGAAGAGGAAGTACTGGTGCTTTTAAGGAATATAAAAGTGGATATCTCCGGGTCCTGACAGGATATTCCCTGGGACCTTGAGGGAAGTTAGTGTGGAAATAGCAGGGGCTCTGACAGAAATGTTTCAAAAGTCATTCGAAACGGAGATGGTGCCGGAGGATTGGCGTATTGCTCATGTTGTTCCATTGTTTAAAAAGGGTTCTAAGAGTAAACCTAGCAATTGTCGGCCTGTAAGTTTGACGTCAGTGGTGGGCAACCTCTTCAAAAAATTCAATAAGATGTGTCAACCATGACCTTCTACGTACAAATCCATGTTGACTGTTCCTAATCAGACCCTGTCTATCCAGATAATTATATATACCGTCCCTAAGAATACTTTCCAATAATTTACCCACCACTGACATCAAACTTACAGGCAGATAATTGCTGTATTTTGCTGCTTTCATATTACCCTCTACCTTCACAAGTCTTCCAGGGCCTGCTGCAGTGAAGCATCCCCACAGCATGATATAGCCACTGCCATGATTCGTGGTAGGAATGGTGTATTTATGCCAAACATAGTGTTAATTCTGGCCAAAAAACTCAATTTTGGTTTCATCAGACTACAGAACCTTCTTCCAACTGACTTCAGAATCTCCCACATGCCTTCTGGCAAACTCTAGCTGAGATGTAAGTTTTTTAAACAGTGGCTTTCTCTTTGCACTATCCCATAAAGATGTGATTGGTGAAGCACTTGGGCAGCAGTCGCTGTTTGCGTAGTCTCTCCTATCTCAGCCACTGAAGCTTGTAACTCCTCCAGAGTTGTCATAGATCTCTGGGTGACCTCCCTCCGTATTCCCCTTCTTGCAAGGTCACTCAGTTTTTGAGGACGGCCAGCTCTAGGCAGCTGTGCTATATTCTTTCCATTTCTTGATGATTGACGTAACTGTACTCCAAGGGATATTCAGTGACTTGGAAATTTTTTTGCATTAATTTCATATCTTGTGCTTTTCAATAACCTTTTCATAGTTGTTTGAAGTGTTCTTTTGTCTTCATGGTGTAGTTTTTGCCAGGATCCTGACTCACCAACATTTGGACCTTCCAGATACAGATGTACTTTTACTACAATCAATTGAAACACCTTGACTGTACACAGATCTTCAAAAACAGATATTCATTTAACTAATTATGTGACTTCTAAAACCATTCGGCTGTGCCAGTGATAATTTTTGTGTCATTTAAAAAAAGGGTGGGGGGGGGTGAATACTTATGCAATCAATTATTTTGTTTTATTTTTGTAATTGATTTAGATCACTTTGTAGAGATCTGTTTTCACTTTGACTGGAAAGTCTTTTTTGGTGTCAAAAAAGCCAAGTTAAATCACTGTTAATCAATGTTGTGAAACAATAAAACATGAAAACATCCAAGGGGAGTAAATACTTTTTATAGGCACTGTAAATTGATTTATTGCAGTTTAACAGGGAATTAGAATTTAAGCATAGATATAGCCATTTGGGCAGATTGTTGGAATCCATTCTGAGACAGCATTTATTTTTTTTCAATTTCCATGGAGAAAGGCAGATTAATTAGGGCAATCATCTTGGATTTGCTGAAGGAATATCATATCTGAACAATATGATTGAAGTGCCTGTCATCTTTTGAAATTTTTCCCATTTCTCATTCGATTGAACATGCCTAACCTCCTTTCTTTGCTCTTAATTTCCATGTTAGTGTAAATGTCTCTTCAGATTTTCTGGAATTTGCCGCTTTCTGCTTTCAGAATTTTGGAGAACTAAAATTTGCTGTATGATCAAGTGGAGTTTACAGCTTGCTGTAGGTTTGCTGCTTCACTCCGACCACAGTATGACATGATGTTGAGCAGAAAGACCCAATCCCAAGATCAGTGCTCATTCACCAGTAGAAGCAAATTCCAATCCCTTCAGTGAGTCTGCAAAAGCTATGCTGCAGAGCTAGCTGTTTCTAGACACGTACTTCTGTATGATAAAGACTCTAAATTATTTCTGGTAAATGGGTGCTTAGCTATTGCTTTATTTATACTTGGGCATTAATGCCAGAACATAGCAATTATTTAAAAGTAACTGTCATATTTTAATTTTTTTTAGCCTTTTGTCTATGGAGACTATATTGCCTTTGATTGTTGGTTAGGGAAGGTTGACAACATGGTTGCCCAGCTGATCTTAAAGCTATCAAATGGAGCCAGGTATTGTTTCAATCTTAAATGTGTGTTTCAAATGGGACTATACAAGATCTGCATTGTATTTTGGCCCTGCTTAAGTAACAAATATTGGTCAGTTCTAAGCTCTGGTACCTCAATCATAAGAGAAATCAAGTATAATTTTGTCTGCTGAGTCAAAGCAAAGTGGTATTTTGGACTTATAAGTTGCAGAGGTACTTTGGCAGGGATTTTTTTTTAATGGGCAAAGGTATGGCAGATGGAATGTAACCTATGTACTGTGGGGAATAAGGGTGTGGGGGGGGGAGGAGAAGACAAAAGCCCAACTGAAAGTTGGTATTCATGTGAAACTGGGTGTGCTTATACAGGAATCATTGACAAAAAGATCTAGTGCTTTCCTGGTGTGTATGATGAATAAACACTTCTCAGGCTTCCAGCCGGGCACAGGTGTCATTTATAACCAAGTTTTCAGTAACAAGCTGGCAGCTTCATCAGGGATAATGCTTGGGCATGTCTATTCTGGTGGTATTTATACCCCCATATTCTGGCCTTCCTAATTGGTTACTTTGTCTTCCCTATATTCTCACGGTTTCTGGGAGGATCGCCAGGATCCTGAAGAAATTCTGGATTAATGGCATCCGCAAACCTGGAAGGAAACTCAAATCACAGCTTATGCAGGTCAAAGATGACTTGGGACTCAGGCCAGTTGGCTTTTACAGGATTCCCTGTGAATGCGGAGCAGTGTATATGGGCCAGACTAGGTGCACAGTAGAAATCTGCATCAAGGAGCACAGGTGGTGTACCCTTTTGGGTTACCTGGAGAAATTGGTAGTAGCAGAACATTGCATTCCCAGTGGCCATGGGATTGATTCTGGCAGCACAAAACTACTGTGCCACACCAATAGCTTTTGCGACCACCTGGTAAAGAAAGCCATTGAAATAAAACTAGAGGAAAAGAATTTTAACAAAGACAAAGGCCTTGCTCTAAGTAAGAACTAGAATCCAATTGTAAGTAAGGTGGGAGAGCAGAAACCTGGTTGGATGAGCTCTAACCAATCAGGAGGGACAGACTTTGGGGGTATAAATACCACATGCCCAGGCAGAATTTGTCATCGAAACATTGGTTATAAGCCAGAGAAGAGTTTATTCATGAATCGTTGAAGGTCAACATTATGCAAACGTTGGAAGCACTGAGCAGGTTACAGTGTCATTGAAACTTTTAAGTTATTACCTTTCATCAGAAATGGCCTTTTCTGGTGGAAATTAGAAAAACTGGTCACCTAAAGTTGTTGAATTTAGACTATAAGACCATATGACGTAGCAAATTAGTCCATTCAGCCCATGAGTCTGTTCTGCTATTCCATCATGGTTGATCCCGGATCCCACTCAATCCCATACACCTGCCTTCTCGCCATATCCTTTGATGCCCTGACTGATCAGGAAACGATCAACTTCCTTAAATATATGCACGGACTTTGCCTCCACTGCAGCCTGTGGCAGAGCATTCCACAGATTTACTACTCTGGCTTAAAAAATTTCCTCCTTACTTCTGTTCTAAAGGGTCAGCCCTCAATTCTGAGGCTCTGCCCTCTCGCTCTGAATGTCACCCCCTGCACAGGAAATGTCCTCTCCGCATCCATGCTATCTGGTCCTTTCAACATTTGGTAGGTTTCAATGAGATCCCCGCATTCTTCTAAATTTAATGTTCATTCGACTGTTATGGCATTCAAAGTTTGAAGATAAGTTTTGAGCTTGTATTGACTTTGTTAGAGGAGTGCAAGAGGCTAAAAGGTAGTGGTCCAAATGGGACTCAAATTGGGAATTAAAGATACAAGCAACTGGGCTCTTTACCTGATGCATTGAATTGCGAAATTCCTCAGTGTTAACCCAGTCTGCATTTCTTCTCCATTGTTGAAACAATGGGAAGCATAATTAAATTGCTGCTGTACTTGAAAGGAAGTACTTGAGCCACTGATAAAAGGGGACAAGGTGAACGGACAGGTTAAATGGTGAAAGGGGATAAATATTCTATACTTATGTTTTATATCTTCAAAACATTAAACTAATTCAATGGAAGACATGGGAGTCTGAAATGTGAGTCTTAACTTCGTGTTTACTTTAACTGAGGTGTGCAAGTATCACGTGGTAGTGTCATAACGTGTAATTCATGTATTTTTACATAGATCTGTAATGAATTATAAGTAACAAATAATGCTTAAGCAATTTATTTATGATATAACTCTACTATTTCTATAACTATTTTGAAGTTTCCATTGCAAGACATTAAATGCATTTTTAATTTCTGCTGGTCTAGCATAGTAAGGCATCCCAGAAAGAGCAGTGAGATAAGTAACCAGGTCAAATGTATCATGTTTTCAGAACACTGGAGAAATCTCCCTTTTGATTTTGACAGGATTTTTGTGTGTACCAGAAAAGGCAGGCAATGGGAAGGTCTAACTCTGAGTGTACAATTTCACCTCAGTGCTACCCTGCGAATCAATATAGAGAACAGGTTTGAATTTCTAAAGTTAAAGTGGACTTAGAACCTATGACCTTTGGCTTGTGCAAAAATTCTTTCCCATTGAACCACGTGTTTCTTGTGTTTTCTTAGTATCCCCTGCATTTGCTTGATAATGAAATTATCTAATGTGCATATGGCTGAATGAATCTATTCTGGTAAATGATCTGTTCCTGTTGCAGGTGCTCAATGACTACCAGTGATGGGAGTAAGCTGGTTGATCTCTGTCCCCATGTCAGTGACTCGGTAAGTTTGTGGATGGAAGTATTAATTGTTGTTCCTTCACCCTAATATGTTTGTTTACTTTAGTGAGTTTCGTCCTAGAGCTAAGTGAATGTTGACATGGTCTAAATGGCCTTTTTGAGTGTTTTATCGTCAGTGTGATTGTGTTTATAGAGTATATTGTAGAACAGTACACCACAAGAGCAAGCCAATCCACCCATGATGCCAATTTAAACTGCGCACCTGTGTACACTGCAAAGTCTAGTATTTTGCCTTTTCCTTCAGCTCTAGGTATCAGTTTCCTCTTTGGTCTTTAGGTGGTCTTGTGCTCTGCCCAGTTAACCTCCTGTTATTATGTACAGCATGCCTCTTTAATCATACACTCCAATGACATTTCATGGTACCTTTTAACTCTCCTGGACTCCTTTCCAGCTGATATCAGCTTCCTAAACCTTGAGTCATCCTTTTGTAACCTCTCATCATCCAAGATTCCTAAACCTCACTATCCTCCCTTCTCACTGGAACATGTTGATCCATGTTGGCCTTGAAATGTTATTAGAGAAATTGAGTTCTGACAACTGTTCCCAAACTATTCTCCCCAGCTCCTGACAAATACTATTGTAATTAGCTTTTCTCCAATTTAGTACTTTCCCCAAAGTTCAGTCTTCTATTGTTAACTCTCCCACTGAATCAGTGGTCACCTACTGGGCTCATTTTCCAATGCAAAGGACCAATATGACCTCTTTCTTGGTTAGGTAATCTATATACTGACAAGAAAGCCCTTTGGTTGCACCTGAGAAATGTTGCTCCATCTAACCCCTGACACTGAGTCTGTCAGTATTGGGAAACTAAATTCACCCACTACGACCTCTTTTTTTTAATATAATTTTTATTGAATTTTCAAAATGAATACATGAAAAGATAGTGTCTACCCTCCCCCCTTCCCTTAACCCTCTTCTCTCCCCCCCCCCATATATAGTCCTACCTAAAAAAAGAAGAAGAAAAAAAAAAAGAAGAACCGCCTGGGTGTTGGAAGGTTTCCACATGCTCCATGGAGTTCAAAATAAATTTGGTATACTTATTCGTTACTTTCCCCAAGGGACCAAGATCTTTATCGGAGCACTTAAATATGCCATCCTATCTTTTGTAAATAAGGGCGCCAAATATTCAGAAATGTTACATATTTATCTCTTAAATTATAAGTAATTTTTTCGAGTGGAACAGAACTAGCCATTTCATTATTCCAACGATTCATACTTAAACACGAATCAGATTTCCAAGTAACTGCTATAGTCTTCTTAGCTACTGCCAATGCAATTTTTATAAATTCTTTCTGATATTTATTCAATTTAAGTTTCGGCTTTATCCCTTCAATATCACCTAATAGAAATAATACAGGGTTATGTGGAAGTTGAGTTCCAGTAATTTGTTCCAATAAGACTCTTAAATTTATCCAAAAGGGTTGAATTTTAAAACAAGACCAAGTAGAATGTAAAAAAGTACCAATTTCTTGATTACACCGAAAGCATTTATCGGATAGATTTGAATTTAATCTATTTATTTTTTGTGGTGTAATATATAATTGGTGTAAAAAATTATATTGTACTAATCTAAGTCGAACATTTATTGTATTTGTCATACTGTCAAGACAGAGTCTTGACCAATTTGTTTCATCAATATTAATATTCAGATCTGTTTCCCATTTTTGTTTTGACTTATGGATTCCTTGTTTAATTGTCTGTTCTTGAATCAAATTATACATACAAGAAATAAATTTTTAAATTTCTCCTTTTTGAATTAAAGTTTCAATTTCATTAGGTTTTGGCAAAAACATTGTTTGACCCAGCTTACCTTTTAAGTAAGCCCTTAATTGAAGGTAACAAAAGAAAATATTATTTGATATTTTATATTTATCCTTTAATTGTTCAAATGACATCAATATACCTCATTCATAACAATCTCCTATAAATTTAATCCCTTTTTGGTACCAATTATATAAAAGTTGATTGTCCATTGTAAAAGGAATAAGTCTATTTTGAAACAAAGGTCTCCTTGCTAGTAAAGATTTTTGTATTTCATTATCAACATTTATCTTATTCCATAGATCAATCAAATGTGTTAATATAGGAGATTCTTTCTTTTCCCGTATCCATTTAGATTCCCATTTATATATAAAATCTTCAGGTCTATTTTCTCCTATCTTGTCTAATTCTATTTTAATCCATGCTGGTTTTCGATCATCGAAAAAAGATGCAATAAATCTAAGTTGATTTGCTTTATAATAATTCTTAAAGTTTGGAAGTTGTAACCCTCCTAACTCAAAGCCACTACGACCTCTGTGTGGTCTTTGCATCTTTCCTCTGGCTGGTCACCACCTCAGAATGTCCAGTGCCTGCCTAGGAGACATCCTTGATCCTAGCACCAGGGAGATTTAACACTTTGTGGAGTCTTGCTTGTGGTCACAGAAATGTCTACCTGTAACCCTGAATGGAGTCCCCTGTCACTGTTTTTTGCCTAGTCCTTGACCTACCTTGCTATACAGCAGAGCCATTTGTGCTGCCACTAACGTGACTGCTACTGTCATTTACCCCCACTTGTCCCTTCCTACCCAATCCAAACAATATCCAAAGGGTATTCTCATTTGAGAGGGGAACAAATACAGAAAAGTCTTTAAATACCTGCTTGTTTTCCTGGCAGTCACCCATCTCCGTCTGAGCCTTTGACGTTACCACGCATTAGATGTGACCACGTTTGAAACTCCCATCTGTAACACCCTGTACCTCCTGCACTTGGGAGTTAATCAGGATAGCTGGCGCAACTTCATGGAGGTAGACTAATTTGCATTTTTCAGTGGTGAATAATGGTATCAGTGAAGATAGGCTGCATAGACTGTAGTTTGGTCTGAAATATATGAACTAATGCATATTAGGAGGACTAATGAAACCGGGATATAGACAGTGTTAGGGCCCTAGCTGTACTGACCTCACTACATGGACAAAGAAATCTAATATCAGACCACAGGTAGATAAATGGTTAAAAAGACTTACCGGATACTTGTCTTCATTATCAGTAGTATGGAGTATCATCATGGGATTACATGTTTTTGTGCAAGGGATGTCCTTCACAAATTTGAGGTTTTTTTTTTTTTGAAGTGATGAAGATTGACAGAGGTAGTGGAATGTACAATTCTGATACCTGACTAGGGCATGATAGTTCAGAGGAGATGGGCAAGGCAAGTGCCTGGAACACTCTGTGGAACTTGTACCTACAAGAGGCATTTAAATGGCACGTGAACAGGCAGTGGAATAAAGGGTTATGGACCATGTGAGACAGATGGATTAATTAACATTGATGTCATGGTCAGTGAGATGGAGTTTGAAGCACCTGTTCCTGCACTATACTACTTCACTGCAGTGTTGTATTTTATCCTGCGCGTGAATCTGAAGAAAATGGTGGTTTAAGGACAGAAGAACATAAAAGCAGGCAGTGACCATTTGGTTTTGTCATTCACCAATATCATGGCTGTTCCCCAATGTCATTTTCCAGCCCTATTGTGGTGTTCCTTTAATATCCAGATATCCCTTTAATATCCAGATATCCCAATACTGAATATCTTGCTGGCAAATGTGCAGTCTCTGATGAATAAAATCAATGATTTCAGAGCTAGGGTTCTGAATCAGAGGGACATTAGGACTGCGTGCGTCCTTTGTTTCACGAAATCCTAGATATTCCCCGGACCTGGAATATCTAGCAGTTAAGTGCTGTCCTTTTTACCTACCGCAGGAGTTCTTTGGGATCATTCCACCTCAGACCAGTGTCAGTCAGGCTTTGGATGATCTGACCAATGGGATCAACATGCACGAAACAGCGCATCCTAATGCCTTCATCATCGTTTTGGGAGATTTTAACCAAGCTAGTCTGAAAAAAATCACTAAGCAATTACTATCAACAGATCACTTGCAATACTAGAGGAAGCAACACACTGGACCATTGCTACACTGCCATCAAGAATGCCTACCATGTTATTCCATGCCCTTACTTTGGGAAGTCTGATCACCTGGCTGTACTTCTACTCCCTGAGTATAAGCAGAGACTGAAGATTGCAGCACCAGTAGTGAGGATCAAGAAGGTATGGACAAGGAAAGCACAGGAGCGCCTACCGAACTGCTTTGCATCGGGGGACTGGACGGTATTCAAGAATTTATCTTCGAACCTGTATGAGTATGCTGCAGTTGTTACCGACTTCATTAAAACTTGTGTGGATGAGTGTGTGCCTACATAGACTTACTATGCATTCCCAAACCAAAAGCCGTGGATGAACCAGGAGGTACATCGTCAGCTGAAGGTTAGATCTGTGGCATTCAAGTCTGGCGACCCGGGTGTGTGCCAGAAAACCAGGTATGATTTGCGGAGGGCTATTTCAAGGGTGAAGAGATAATTTCAAATGGAGGCAACATCGTATGTATGGCAAGTCTGCCAGGGTTTGCAAGACATGGCTTCCTACAAAGTGAAACCTAATATCATGAATGGCAGCGATGCTTCACTACTAGATGTATTCAGTGCCTTCTATGCCCGCTTTGAAAGGGAGAATATAATTACAGCTGTGAAGATCCCCGCTGCACTTAATGACCCTATGATCTCTGTCTCAGAGGCCGATGTTAGGCTGTCTTTAAAGAGAGTGAACCCTCAAACCTTCACAAGGTGGAAGGTCCTGATGGAGTACCTGGTAAGGTTCTGAAAACCTGTGCCAACCAACTGGCAGGAGTATTCAAGGATTTTCAACCTCACTGCTACGGGCGGAAGCTCCCACTTGCTTCAAAAAGGCAACAATTATACCAGTGCCTAAGAAGAATAACGTGAGCTGTCTTAATGACTATCGCCTGGTAGCACACGCATCTACAGTGATGAAATGCTATGAGAAATTGTTCATGACTAGACTGAACTACTGCCTCAGCAAGGACTTGGATCCACTGCAATTTGCATATCACTACAATAGGTCAATGGCAGATGCAATCTCAATGGCTCTTCACATGGCTTTAGACCGCCTGGACAACACAAACACCTATGTCAGGATGCTGTTTATCGACTATAGCTTAGCATTTAATACCATCATTCCCACAATCCTGATTGAGAAGCTGCAGAACCTGGCCCTCTGTATCTCCCTCTGCAATTGGATCCTTGACTTCCTAACCGGAAGACCGCAATCTGTGCAGATTGGTGATAACATCTCTTCACTGACGATTGACACTTTTGCACCTCGGGTGTGTGCTTAGCCCAGCTCTACTCTCCACCCATGACTGTGTGGCTAGGATTAGCTCAAATACCATCTATAAATTTGCTGATGATATAACCATTGTTGGTAGAATCTCAGCTGGTGATGAGAGGGCGTACAGGACCGAGATATGCTAAACTAGGAGCGGTGTCGCAGCAACAACCTGACATTCAACGTCAGTAAGACGAAAGAGCTGATTGTGGACTTCAGGAAGGGTAAGATGAAGGAACACGTACCAATCCTCATAGAGGGATCACAAGTGGAGAGAGTGAGCAGTTTCAAGTTCCTGGGTGTCAAGATCTCTGGGGATCTAACCTGGTCCCAACATATCACTGCAAGTATAATAAAGGCAAGACAGCTGCTATACTTCATTAGGAGTTTGAAGAGATTTGGTATGTCAACAAATACACTCAAACTTCCATAAATGTACCATGGAGAGTATTCTGACAGGCTGCATCATCACTGTCTGGTATGGGGAGGCTACTGCACTGGACCAAAAGAAGATGCAGAGGGTTGTATATTTAGTCGGCTCCATCTTGGGTACTAGCCGACAAAGTACCTAGGACATCTTCAAAGAGTAGTGTTTCAGAAAGACAGCGTCCATTATTAAGGACCTCCAGCATACAGGGTATGCCCTTTTCTCATTGTTACCATAAGACCATAAGGTATAGGAGCAAAAGTAGGCCATTCAGCCCATCGAGTCTTCTCTACCATTCGGTCATGGGCTGATCCAATTTTTCCAGTCATCCCCGTTCCCCATAACCTTTGATGCCCTGGCTAGTCAAGAACCTATCTGTATCTGCTTTAAATGCACCCAATGACTTGGCCTCCACAGCCGCTCATGGCAACAAATTTCACAGATTTACCACCCTCTGACGAAAGTAATTTCTCCACATCTCTGTTCTAAATGGATGTCCTTCAATCCTTAAGTCGTGCCCTATTGTCCTTGACTTCCCTACCATGGGAAATAATTTTGCCATATCTAATCTGTTCAGGCCTTTTAATATTCGGAACATTTCTATGAGATCCCCCCCTCAGTCTCCTGAACTCCAGGGAACACAGCCCAAGAGCTGCCAGACGTTCCTCATACGGTAACCCTTTTATTCCTGGAATCATTTTCGTGAATCTTCTCTGAACTGTCTCCAATGTCAGTATACCTTTCGAAAATAAGGATCCCAAAACTGCACACAATACTCCAGGTGTGGTCTCATAAGTGCCTTAGAGCCTCAAAATCACATCCCTGCTCTTATATTTTGTACCTCTAGAACTGAATGCCAACATTGCATTTGCCTTCTGCACCACTGACTCAACCTGGAGGTAACCTTCAGGGTATCCTGCACAAGGACTCCCAAGTCCCTTTGCCTCTCTGCATTTTGAATTCTCTCCCCATCTAAATAATAATCTGCCCGTTTATTTCTCCTACCAAAGTGCATGACCATACACTTTCCAATATTGTATTTCATTTGCCACTTATTTGCCCATTCCCCTAAATTAACTAAGTGACTCTGCAGGCTCTGTTTCCTCAACACTACCTGCTCCTCCACCTATCTTTGTATCATGGGCAAAATTAGCCACAAATCCATTAATCCCGTAGTCCACATCATTGACGTACATCGTAAAAAAACAGTGGTCCCAAAACCAGCCCCTGTGGAACTCCACTGGTAACCAGCAGCCAGCCAGAATAGGATCCCTTCATTCCCACTCTCTGTTTTCTGGTGATCAGCCAATGCTCCACCCATGTTAGTAACTTCCCTGTAATTCCATGGGCTCTTATCTTACTTAGCAGCCTCATGTGCAGCACCTTGTCAAAGGCCTTCTGAAAATCCAAGTACACCATGTCTACTGCATCTCCTTTGTCTTCCCTGCTTGTAATTTCCTCAAAAAATAGCAGTAGGTTAGTCCGGCATAATTTTCCTATCAGGAAACCATGCGACTTTGGCCTATCTAGTCATGTGCCTGCAGGTATTCTAATCTCAATCTTAACAATGGATTCCAATTACTGATGTCAGGCTATAGTTTTCTTTTTGCTGCCTCCCACCCTTCTTAAATAGTGGAGTAACATTTACAATTTTTTAGTCATCCAGTACAATGCCAGAATCTCTCAACTCTTGAAACATCATTGTTCATGCCTGCGCGCTTCCTTCAGAACCTAAGGGTGCATTCAGGTCCAGGAGATTTATCTATCCTCAGACCATTAAGCTTCCTGAGCACCTCAGTCATAATTTTCACTGCACATACTTCACTTCCCTAACACTCTTGAATGTCCAGTATGCTACAGGTATCTTCCACTGTGAAGACTGATGCACAATATGCATTCAGTCCCTCTGCTATCTCTGCATCTCATTACAATATCTCCAGTGTCATTTTCTATTGGTCCTACATCTACCTTCAATTCTCTTTTACCCTTTATATACGTAAAAATACTTTTAGTATCTTCTTTGATATTAGTTTCCTTCTGCATGTTTTTAAAAGCTTCCCAATCCTCTATCTTCCCACTAGATTGGCTTCTTTGTATGCCCTCTTTTGCTTTTACTATAGCTCTGACTTCATTTGTCAGTCACGGTAGTGTCCTTCTTCCATTTGAAAATTTCTTCTTATTTGGAATATTTATGTCTTGCATTTCCCTGATTTTTTGCGGAAGCTCCAGCCATTGCTGCTCTGCTGTCCTTCCTGCTAGTGTCCCTTTCCAGTCAACCTTGGCCAGTTCCCCTTTCATGCCATTGTAATTTCCATTATTTCACTGAAATACCGACGGCACACTGGAATTGAGTTTCTCCTTCTCAAATTTCAAAGTGAACTCGATCATATTGTGATCACTGTTCCCTAAGGGTTCCTTAACCTTAAGCTCTCTTATCATCTCCAGATCATTGCACAACAGCTGATCCCCTAGTGGGCTCAACAACAAGCTGTTCTGAAAAGCCATCCCTTGGATATTCTTCAAATTCTCTCTTGAGGTCCAGTACTAGCCTGGTTTTCCCGATCCACTTTCATGTTAAAAATCCCCAGTGCTCATCATGACATTGCCCTTCTGACACGCCTTTTCTATCTCCTGCTGTAATTTGTAATCGTCATCCCAGCTGCTGTTTGGAGGCCATCAGATAGGAGGTACAGAAGCCTGAAGGCACACACTCTGCAATTCAGGAACAGCTTCTTCCCCTCTGCCATCCAATTCCTAAATGGACATTGAACCCTTGGACACTACCTTACTTTTTAAATGTATATTATTTCTATTCTTTGCCTGATTTTTATTCTATTCAACATACATATACTGTAAGTGATTTACTTACTGATTATTATTATTTTGGTTTTTCTATATTATGTATTGCATTGAACTGCTGCTGCTAAGTAAACAAATTTCACGTCACATGCTGATGATCATAAACCTGATTCTGATTCCTGGTGTGTTTTTTTTTACAATGACTGTACCTCCACAGCCCTCTGGGGTAGTGAATTCGAAAATTTTTGTACTGTGTGTATTAAGTTTCTCCCCACTTGGTCCTGCAGCTATAATCAATGTTCTAGACTCTAGCAGGGGCTGCAATTGATCTATTAAGCCCTGTTTAAATGAAAATAAGTTTTGATACGATCTTCACGTTGTGGAAAGACTAGATTTACAAGGAGAGGCTGGATAAGTTTCTCTGGAGTGTAGGAGGCTGAGGGGTGACCTTATAGAGGTATATAAAATCATGCAGGACATAGAAGTGAATGGCTTGTCTTTCACAGGGTAGGGGAGTCTAAAACTAGAGGACATACATTTCAGGTAGAAAGGAAAGCTTTGAAAGGAACCTGACACAATGTTTTCCACATAGGCTGCTGGGTATAGAGTGTAAGCTACTGGGAAACTTGTAGAGCGGGTACAGTTACAATGTTTAAAAGGCATTTGGACAGATAAAGGAAGAAAAACAGGCCATGTGCAGACAAATAGGACTAGAACAGGTAGACCTTTGTGACTGAGTTGGCGCTGCAGGGTCTGTTTCATACTGTGTAACTCTGAACTCTAGGGAACGTAGGGATAGATCTTGGGATTAGAGGGGGTGGGATGGGATGGGGTAGGTGGACAGAAGTGATACAGCCTGTGTAGCTTTTCTGTAGCTGGCAGTTTTGGGAGTGATTCTTCTGGAGTTTTGGGGAAGATATTGTATCTAGTGTAGTATGGCTTTGTTTAAATCTAAGCTGGCAACTAATAATGGAGCAATGCTGATACTGGGCAGGTCAAGTACAATGATTTGTTTGAAGAAATAGTAGTTAGGATGTATAACAAACACCTGTTTAGACCTAAAGTGAGAACAGCTTTCTGTACTTAAACTGTTTATTATAGAAGGATATAATGAGTATTTTTTTAACATTGGATTTTTACTCTGCAGCCAAGGTGTGCCGTACCCTTTGATAGTGAGAGACACCTTAGAGAAAACTGTCGGGCTTTGATTAATAACAAGGGAAACGGTTGATTAGATGGCTGTTACTGGGCTTAGTAAACTGGAGGGCCATTTTCATTGCTGCAGCTTTATCGTGCAGTTTGCCTGTATTCCCTGGTGCAGTCTGTGTGGGAGTGAAAGCATGCAGAAGAGGGGGGAAATGGTTCAGTCAATGAATGAGGAAAGGGCTGTTTGACAAGAATGTGTAAAGGAGACCGGTGTTGAATTTGTAGTTTCCCTGAGTAATTCTGGCACTGGGATCAGGACTTCAGGGAAGCAGGTCCTTTAGCCTAGCTCCTCCATGCCAACCAGTTTCATGAGATTCTGCAGATGTTGGCTCAACACAGTGCTAGAGGAACTCAACAGGCCTGGAAGGCTGAAAAATTACAAAGGAAATTATAGGCCAGTTAGCCTGACTTCAGTGGTTGGGAAGATGTTGGAGTCGATTAAGTATGGGGTTTCAGAGTACCTGGAGGCGCATAGGAAAGCAGGCTAAAATCAGCATGGTTTCCTTGAGCTGAAATCTTGCCTATTAAATCTGTTGGGATCCTTTGAGGAAATAACAGACAGGGTGGACAAAGGATAGTCAGTGGATGTTTATTTGGACTTTTAGAAAGGCCTTTGACAAGGTGCCACACATGAGCAACACACATCAAAGTTGCTGGTGAACGCAGCGGGCCAGGCAGCATCTCTAGGAAAAGGTACAGTTGACGTTTTGGGCCGTGACCCTTCGTCCTGATAGAATATAGTGCAAGGAAGTGTATGGTCATAGAGTACAGCACAGGAGCAGGCCATTTGGCCCACAATGCTGTGCCAAACCAGCTAAATAGCAAATCAAAAACACCCAAAGACTAATTACTTCTACCTACACCATGTTCACATCCCTCCATCTTCCTTACATCCATGTGCCTATACAAACATCTCTTAAAAGCCTCTAATGCATTTGCCTCTACCACCATACCAGACATTGCATTCCAGGCATCCATGACTGAGTAAATAAAACTTGCCCCTCACATTCCCCTTGAACCTACCCGCTCTTACCTATGATGTTTATTCCTGAGGACTCTTATCTATTGCATCACTTGCTCTGAGTGTGTTAATATATGGCTGGATTTGTCAATAAATAGATGTAATTTAAGCCAACTTAATTATTTTCTCTGGAGAAAGGTTTGTGAAAATCTGCATCGCGAATATTATTTTTGAAGACTTGCTTGATTCATTCTTTATATTCTGCACTGAGCTGATTTGAGTTTTCACATACTGAGTTTGTGTACTTGAAAGGGTCAATGTTAATTACATTCATCGATATCTTTCTGTTTATAGGGGCAATTCTTTGATGAATCCTATGGATTTTATCCAGGACAGATGTTGTTCGGAGCAGCTAAAGTTTTCTCCAATGTGCAATGGTTATCTGGTGTCCGACCTGTATTGAGCAAAAAGAGCAAGTTTAAAGCAGTTGTTGAAGAAGTAAGTTCTTCTGCTAAGTACAAAGAATGTGTTTCAGTAGAAGGTATTGTCATCTGGGTATTGGGTGATTTTATGGGAATTAAATAGATTTTTGTATTTGTGGGTTGACTGTTTCTCAGTTTGAACATAGAACATGGAATACAGGTCCTTTGGCCCACGATGTTTTGCCAACCTTTACTCTGAGATCAGTCCAACCTTCACATCCTGCGTAGCCCTCCCAATAGATTCAAGGAGAAACACTAGAAATGTTTAAAAGATATTCTATAAACTGTCAGAGTAGTAATCAGCATTTCAAGATGAGCTAATATTTTTACAGTTTAAACTGTGTGACCCTGATTAGAACATACATGAGCATTACGTGGAAGAGCATTGGAACAGACTCTTTGGCTGATGAGGTCTGTGCCAGACACAATACCAAATTAAACTAAATGTCTTCTGCTTGCATGTAATCTGTAGCCTTCTATACCCTGATATTCATGTATCTATCCAAAAGTCTCCTAAATGGCACCATTGTATGTTTTCACCAGTGCACTGCCAACCTATTCCAGATATGCATCATTGTACATAAAAAATTATATTTCCTTATTATACTGAAAAATGGTAAATCTTGCCTACTGTTCATTGTACATTGAGGTTGAGCAAGTTAAATCAATAACAGTGCAGAATAAGACCATAAGATGTAAGAGCAGAAGTAGGCCACTTGACCCATCAAGTCTTCTCTGCCATTCCATGGTTGATTTATTATCCCTCCCAAATCCATTTTCCTGCCTTCTCCCTGTAACCTTTGTCATCCTGACTAACCAAGAACCTATCAACCTCTGCTTTAAATATACTTAATAATTTGGCCTTATGGCAATGAATTCCACAGATTCACCACCCTCTGGCTAAAGAAATTTCTTATCAACCCTATGCTTCATAAACCACTGGCTTGGTGTGTAGGTCTTAACAACAATGTGAAGACTTTGGGGAGGATGCAGAAATTATTTACAAAAATGATTCTATGGCGGAGAGCCTTCAGGTGCGCACATAAATTGGAGGGCTGTGATGCCCCTCGTATAGGAAGATGCTTAAAATTGTGAAGGGTTTTAGCACTGGAAAGAAATATAATTTTAATAATGTTGGTATCAGAGAGGATCTGGAAAGTATGGATTGGGATAGATTGTTTTCTGGCAAGTGTGTACTTGGTAAATGGGAGGCCTTTAAACGTGAAATTTTGTGAATATGGAGTTTATTTGTTCCTGTCAGAATAGAAGGCATGGATAACAGATTATGGAACCTTGGTTATAGAGATATTGAGGTGCTGGTTAAGAAAGTGTAGGTCCATAGTGGGTATAGGCAGGCATGAACAAATGAGATACCCGAGGAGTATAAGAAATAAAAAAAGAACATGCTTCTGTAGATATATTAAGAAATGGGTCCTCTGGAAGATCAGTGTTAATCTATGCATGGAGCTGAAACAGATGGAGATCTTATTAGATTTTTTAAAAAAATCTGTATTTACTCAAGACACAGTGTATAGATATGAGGCACCCTCTCCCCATACCAGATGGTGATGCAGCCAGTTAGAATGCTCTGCCTGATACATCTGTAGAAATTTGTGAGTGTCTTTGGTGACGTACCAAATTTCGTAATGAAATATCTGATCAAACTGCAGTTAAATGTTTATTGAAATATCTAAGCAATTCATAAACATGGGCCTCTGAATTTTTGTTTTGCTCTCCTGCACTGTGAATGAGGCAGCTTGTCTTTTGTGGGCATGGCACCCAGAGCAACATGGACAGATGGTTGGGCACAGTGAAATGCTGCACTGAAAGACCAACCACTCTTTTTCACTTAAGCAATGAAACTTCCATTTTGTAAGTACTGGAGCTACAAAGCAGACGTGTCCATTCTATCTGAGGTTTACCCTTTGGTTGTAACCTACATTGGTCCATCTTGTCTCACCCCTTAAAAATTAATTCACTGCTTCTTGTGGCAGTGAGCTCCACTTAATCACTTTCTGGTAAAGAGACTCCTGTCGAATTAGCTGTTGAGTTCATTGAGTACTTTTTTTGACCACTGGCTCTAGAATCTGAGTTGTGAAGCTTGTGCAAATGAATCATAATGACCTGAAGTATTTCCTATTTGCAGGTACAAGTGGTGGAGCTTAGAGTTTCTTGGATCACAAAGAGTTTTTGTCTTGGTGGAAGTGAGAGTGTTTACCCTCCGTCTCCGCTCATTACACAGGAGAACTTGCCCAGGTAGTGCAATCATTTATTCCTTTACATCATTTAAATCTGACATGCATGAGACGCATGTTAAACAAGCTTGCAAGTCCACCACTGATAACGTTAGCTGTGTTTGTTGACTGCACAAAAACTCTTAATTTTAAATCCTTTGATTTTTCATCCCTCAGCTTTCCTTTCCTCAACAGAGTGGCTTAGTCTCTTGTCCTTTCCTGCAATACTGTTGGGTTCTTGGCACACATGGCTGGATGGCTTATAATAGGAAGGTGAGGCTGGTAGCTCAGAGATGTTTCTAGGAGTGACACAGGAAATAAAAGCTATCTGGATAGTCACAACATGGGCTTGATGGGCCAAAGAGCCTTTATTTTTGCTGTATTAATTTTTCTAATCCCTGTCAAGAATTACCTCACACTCCTAACTTTAGTTTCCAAGCATATCACAGAATGGTATGGCACAGGCCAACCAAGATTCTATTAGTCCCATTTGCCTGTAATTTGGCCCATATCCTTTGGTCTTTCCCATCAAATCTAGTCCCATTTCCCTCCATTGGTCCTATATCCCTTGGACCATAAGACATAAGACACAGGCCATTTCTTTAGCCAGAGGGTGGAAATTAGGCCATTTGGCCCATTGAGTCTTCTTCACCATTCAATTTTGGCTGATCCTTCTCCTTCCCCCCCACCCCCCCCCAACACCATTCCCCAGTCTTCTCCCTGTAAAATTAGATGCCGTGTCCAATCAAGAACCCATCAATCTCTGCCTTAAATACACCCAAAGACCTGGCCTCCATAGCTGTCTGTGGTCACATGTTCCACAAATTCATCACCCTCCGGCTAAAGAAATTTCTCTGCTTCTCTGTTTTAATTGGGCACCCCTCTATCCTGAGGCTGTACCCTCTTGTCCTAGACTCCCCCCCCCCCCCCACCATGGAAAACATTCTTTCCAAGTGTACGCTGTCTAGGCCTTTCAGCATTTGAAAGGTTTCAGTGAGAATCCCCCCCCCCCCCCCGCCATCCTTCTAAATTCCAGCGAGTACAGACCCAGAGATATCAAACATTCCTCATGTGATAATCCTTTTATTCCCCGAATCATCCTTGTGAGCCTCCTCTGGAACCTCTCCAAATCCAGTACGTCTAAGGAGCTCCAAACTTCACAATACTCAAGGCGAGGTCTCACCAGTGTTCTGTAAAGCCTCAGCATGACATCCCTGCTCTTATATTCAAGAGCTCTTGAGATGAATGCTAACATTACATTTGCCGTCCTCACCACTGACTCAACCTGCAAATTAACCTTTAGGGTGTTCTGCACAAGGACTCCCAAGACTCTTTGTATCCCAGATTTTTTTGGACTTTCTCCCCATTTAGAAAATAGTCTGCACATTTATTTCTGCTACCAAAGTGCATGACACGCATTTTCCAACATTGTATTTATTTAATTTGCCTTTTTCTTGAATTTTCTCCTAATCTAAGTCCTTCTGCAGCCTACCTGTTTCTTCAACACTATCTGCCCCTCCACCAATCTTCATATCATCTGCAAACTTGGCAACAAAGCCATTTATTCCATCATGTAAATCATTGATATATAGCATAAAAAGAAGCGGTCCCAACACTAACCCCTGTGAACACCTCAAGTCACTGACAGCCAACCAGAAAAAGATCCTTTTATTCTCACTCGCCACCTCCTACCAATTGGCCAATGTTAATTTTCCTATAATACCATGGGCTCTTAAATTGGTAAGCAGCCTCATGTGGCACCTTGCCAAAGCGGCCTTCTGAAAGTCCAAATATGCAACATTCACTGCATCCCCTTCATCTATCTTACTTGTAATCTCCTCAAAGAATTCTTACAGATTTGTCAGGCAAAATTTGCCCTTAAGGAAGCCATGCTGACTTTGTCCTGTGTCACCAAGTACTCCATAACCTCAGTATTAACAATTGACTCCAACATCTTCCCATCCACTGTGGTCAGGCTAACTGGTCTATAATTTCCTTTCTGCTGCCTTCCTCCTTAAAGAGTGGAGTAGCATTTGCTATTTTTCAGTCCTGTAGCACCTTGCCAGAGTCCAATAATTTTTGAAAGATCATTGTTAATGTTTCCACAATCTCTACCGCAACTTCTTTCGGAACCCTAGGGTGCAGTTCATCTGGTCCGGGAGACAAATGTACCCTTGGGTCTTTCAGCTCTTTGAGCACTTTCTCCCTTGTAATAGTAACTGCACCCAATTCTCTTCCTTCACACACTACAACATCTGGCACACTGCTAGTGTCTTCCACAGTAAAGTCTGCAAAATACTCATTTAGTTCATCTGCTATTTCCTTGTACCCTGTTATTATTTCTCTGGCCTCCTTTTCTAGCGGTCCTATATCCACTCTCATTTCTCTTTTATTATTTTACATGCTTGAAAAAATTTTTACTATCCACTTTGATATTGTTTGCGAGCTTGCTTTCGTTTTTCATCTTTTCCTTTATGATTTGTTTAGTTGCTCTCTGTAGGCTTTTAAAAGCTTCCTAATCCTCTATCTTCCTCTATTTTTGCTTTGTTGTATGCCCCCTCTGTTGTTTTTACATCAGCTTTGACTTTCCTGGTCAGCCACGGTTGTACTATTTTGCCATTTGAGTATTTCTTCTGGTTTGGAATACATCTTTCCTGCACCTTTCTCATTTTTTTTTTAGCCCAGAAACTCTCGCCATTGCTGCTCTGCTGTCATTCCTGCCAGCATCTCCTTCCAATTTACTTTGGCCAACTCCTCTCTTATACCACAGTAATTTCCTATACTCCACTGAAATACTGCACATCAGACTTTACTTTCTGCATATCTAATTTTGAGTTGAACTCATATTGTGATCACTGTTACCTAAGAGCTGTTTTACCTTAAGCTCCCTAATCGCCTCTGGTTCATTACATAACAACCAATCTGGTATAGCTGATCCCCTAGTACGCTCAATTTCCAGACTACTTTAAAAAGCCATCTTGTCGGCATCTCACTCTCTTGAAATCCATTACCAACCTGATTTTCCCAATCAACCTGCATGTTAAAATCTCCCACGACTATCATAACATTGCCCTTTTGACACGCCTTTTCTATTTCCTGTTGTAATCTGTGGTCCACATACCAGTTACTGTTGGAGGCCTGTATATAACTGCAATCAGGGTCCTTTTACCCTTGCAGTTTCTTAACTGAACCCAGAAGAATTCAACATCTTCCGATCCTCTGTCACGTCATTCTGCTGATTTGATGCCGTTCTTTACCAGCAGAGCCACACCAACACCCTCTGCCTACTTTCCTATCCCTCCGATACAACATGTAACCTTGGACATTCAACTCTCAACTACAACCATCCGTTGGTCTTTTCTGTCCCTGTACATTCAATTACCAGTTAAATGTTATTAATGTAACTGCTTTAACCATTTCCTGACACTCGTTTCATATACTGAACACTTGGAGGAAAAGTTTACAATATTAGTAAATGCCAAAGCATGCAAGCTATTAAGTATATATGTTGTGCTGAATAGAATTTTAAAATTAAACTGCATCACACCAGCAGCCCATGTTGTTGCCCTTTGTTTTAAGTTCAATTGTATATCTTGTATGTTCTAAACTTGCCCAATTAGTCCATGCAACAAAATCTCTTCCTGAGCTAGTCCCGTTTTCCTGTGTTTAACCCATGTCCCTCTAAACCCTTTTGTATTTTAATTCCACCTCATTCCAGTATGTCCATCTATGGCCTCCTCCACTGATGAGGTCACACTTAGGTTGGAGGAACAACACCTTGTATTCGATATGAATAGCATCCAACCTCATGGCATGAACATCGATTTCTCAAACTTCCTGTAATGCCCCCCACCCCCCCTCACCGTTTCCCATCCCCATTTCCCCCTCTCACCTTATCTCCTTGCCTGCTCATCGCCTCCCTCTAGTTCTCCTCTCGCCTTGTTCTTTCTTCCATGGCCTTTTCTCACTTTCACCAATCAACTTCTCAGCTATTTGCTTCACTCCTCCCCTTCCAGGTTTCACCTATCACCTGGTGTTTCACTCTCTCCTTTCCCCTCTTAAATCTACTCCTCAGCTTTTCTTCTCCAGGCCTGCTGAAGGGTTTCGGCCCAAAATGTTGACTGTGTTTTTTTTTCCATAGATGCTGCCTGGCCTGCTGAGTTCCTCCAGCATTTTGTGTGTTTCTCTAATTTCCAGCATCTGCAGATTTTCCCTTGTTTGTGATTTTAAACTCTTCTGGTTTTGTTTTATATATAGACCCCCAATAGTAACAGGGACATCAAGGAGCAGGTAGTGAGGCATATTCTGGAACGGTGCAATAATAGGGCTGTTCTAATGGGAGATTTTAACCTTACTAACATTGACTGGCATCTCCTTAGAGCAAGGGGTTTAGATGGGGTGGAGTTTGTTTGTTAGGTTTCCTGATGCAACATGTAGATGAGAGGCTGTACTTGATCTGATATTAAGATATGAACCTGGTCAGATGTCAGATCTCTTGGTGGGAGGGCATTTTGGAGGTGGTTGTGGCGGACGGAGCAGAGGTGCTCGACGAAGGTGCTCGCCTTCTACAGGACCCTTCCACTAAGCACATCTTTCCCTCTCCACCCCTCTCCGCTTTCCACAGGGATCGTTCCCTCCGTGTCTCCCTGGTCCATAGAACATGGAATAGTACAGCACATTACAGACCCTTCAGCCCACAATGTTGTGCCGACCCTCAAACCCTGTCTCTCATATAACCCCCCACCTTCAATTCCTCCATATACCTGTCTAGTAGTCTCTTAAACTTCACTAGTGTATCTGCCTCTACCACTGACTCAGGCAGTGCATTCCACGCACCAACCACTCTGAGTTAAAAACCTTCCTCTAATATCTCCCTTGAACTTCCCACCCCTACCTTAAATCCATGTCCTCTTGTGTTGAGCAGTGGTGCCCTGGGGAAGAGGCGCTGGCTATCCACTCTATTCCTCATAATATCTTGTACACCTCTATCATGTCTCCTCTCATCCTCCATCTCTCCAAAGAGTAATGCCCTAGCTTCCTTAATCTCTGATCATAATCCATACTCTAAACCAGGCAGCATCCTGGTAAATCTCCTCTGTACCCTTTCCAATGCTTCCACATCCTTCCTATAGTGAGGTGACCAGAACTGGTCACAGTACTCCAAGTGTGGCCTAATTAGTGTTTTATGGAGCTACAACATTACATCGCGACTCTTAAACTCTGTCCCTCGACTTAAGAAAGCTAACACCCCATAAGCTTTCTTAACTACCCTATCTACCTGTGAGGCAACTTTCAGGGATCTGTGGACATGTACCCTCAGATCCCTCTGCTCCGCCACACTACCAAGTATCCTGCCATTTACTTTGTACTCTTCCTTGGAGTTTGTTCTTCCAAAGTGTACCACCTCACACTTCTCCGGGTTGAACTCCATCTGCCACTTCTCAGCCCACTTCTGCATCCTATCAATGTCTCTCTGCAATCTTTGACAATCCTCTACACTATCTACAACACCACCAACTTTTGTGTCGCCTGCAAACCTCCCAACCCACCCTTCTACCCCCACATCCAGGTCATTAATAAAAAAAAATCACGAAAAGTCGAGGTCCCAGAACAGATCTTTGTGGGACACCACTAGTCACAATCCTCCAATCTGAATGTACTCCCTCCACCACCACCCTCTGCCTTCTGCAGGCAAGCCAATTCTGAATCCACCTGGCCAAACTTCCTTGGATCCCATGCCTTCTGACTTTCTGAATAAGCCTACTGTGTGGAAAGCGCCCAGTGAGCGAGTGGGCCAGTGAAGGAGTGGAGCTTTGACTCGAGAGGCTTCGACAAGAAGAGGCGGAGGACAAGCTTGCTTGCAGTTAGTCTTTACAATGCCTCCTGAGATGTGAGATGTGGCAGTCTTGGGGGAACGCCCCTCTCCCGCAGAGTCACATCTGCCAGAAGTGCATGCGGCTGGGCGATCTGGAAGACCGTGTAAGGAATCTAGAGCAGCAGCTGGATGACCTTCAACTCATAAGGGAGAATGAGGCAGTCATAGATGAGAGCTACAGGGAGGTAGTCACACCTAGGCTGCTGGAAGCAGGATGTTGGGTGACAGTCAGAGGGGGGAAAGCGAAGGTGAGCAGACAGGTAGTGCAGAGCACCCCTGTAGCCATTCCGCTGAATAGTAAGTTTACCGTCCTGGATACTGTTGGCGGGGATGACCGACCAGGTGTGAGTCACAGTGGCAGGGCCTCTGGCACTGAGTCTGACTCTGTGGTACAGAAGGGTGGGACAGAGAAGAGGAGAGCTGTCGTCATTGGAGACCCTATAGTCAGGGGAGCAGACAGTAGATTTTGTGGACGTGAGAAGGACAACCCGCATGGTTTGTTGCCTCCCGGGTGCATGACATCCTGGTACGAGAGGGAAAGCAACTAGAAGTCATGATACATGTTGGTACCAACGATATAGGCAGGAAGAGGGATGAGGTCCTGAAGTGTGAGTTTCGGGAACTAGGCAGAAGGCTGAAGAGCAGGACCTCAAGGGTGGCGTTCTCAGGATTGCTGCCAGTGCTACGTGATAGTGATGGTAAGAACTGGAGGAGATGGCAGTTGAGTGCATGGCTGAGGAGTTGGTGCAGGGAGCAGGGTTTTAGATTTTTGGATCATTGGGATCTCTTCTGGGGAAGGTGGGACCTGTACAGATTGGATGGGTTGCACCTTAACCCGAGGGGGAGCAATATCCTTGCAGGTAGGTTTGCTAGCATGGTTCGGGAGGGTTTAAACTAATTTGCAAGGGGATGGGACCCGGACAGCAGTGAAAGAAGTGCATGGAGTAAAGCCAGATCTAACATGTAGAGAGGCTTTGAGGAAAGAGAAGCAGAATAAAGGGTGTAAAGGTAGTAAGGCAGAAGGGCTAAAGTGTGTGTACCTCAGTGCAAGAAGCATCAGGAACAAAGGTGATGGACTGAGAGCTTGGATACATACATGGAATTATGATGTAGTGGCCATTACAGAGACTTGGCTGGCACCAGGGCAGGAATGGATTCTCAATATTCCTGGATTTCAGTACTTTAAAAGGGATGGGGGGGGAAGGGGAGGAGGGGTCGCATTACTGGTCAGGGATACTATTACAGCTACAGAAAGGTTGGGTAATGTAGCAGGATCCTCTTTGAGTCAGTATGGGTGGAAGTCAGGAACAGGAAGGGAGCAGTTACTCTATTGGGGGTAACAGTAGAGATAGAGGAGCAGACTGGGAGACAGATTTTGGAAAGGTGCAAAAATAGCAGGGTTGTTATCATGGGTGACTTTAACTTCCCTAATATTGATTGGCACCTGATTAGTTCCACGGGTTGAGATGGAGCAGAGTTTGTTAAGTGTGTCCAGGACAGATTCCCGTCATGGTATTTTGACAGGCCAACTAGGGGGAATGCCATACTAGATCTAGTACTAGGTAGCGAACTGGGTCAGGTCACAGATTTCTCAGTGGGTGAGCATCTGGGGGACAGTATCCTCTGCTCCCTGGCCTTTAGCATTATCATGGAAGAGGATAGAATCAGAGAGGACAGGAAAATTTTTAATTGCGGAAGGGCAAATTATGAGGCTATAAGGCTAGAACTTGCGGGTGTGAATTGGGATGTGCCTGGAGGCTGTGGAAGTGAGCGAGGTCCTCAATGAATAGTTCTCTTCGGTATTCACCAATGAGAGGGAACTTGATGACGATGAGGACAATATGAGTGAGGTTGATGTTCTGGAGCATGTAGCTATTAAGGGAGAGGAGGTGTTGGAGTTGTTAAAATGCATTAGGATGGATAAGTCCACGGGGTCTGACGGAATATTCCCCAGGCTGCTCCACGAGACGAGGGAAGAGATTGCTGAGCCTCTGGCTAGGATCTTTGTCCTCGTTGTCCACGGGAATGGTACTGGAGGATTGAAGGGAGGCGACTGTTGTCCCCTTGTTCAAAAAAAAGGTAGTAGGGATAGTCTGGGTAATTATAGACCAGTGAACCTTACGTCTGTGGTGGGTCCACACATCCCTCCCCACAGATCTCCCACCCGGCACTTATCCCTGTAAGTGTAAGTGCTACACCTGTCCCTACACCACCTCTCTTGCCACCATTCAGGGCCCCAAACAGTCCTTCCAGGTGAGGCAACACCTCAATTGTGAGTCTGTTGGGGTCATCTGTTGCATCCAGTGCTCCCGGTGTGGCCTCCTCTACATCGGTGAAACCCGACGCAGATTAGGGGACCGCTTCGTCGAGCACCTCCACTCTGTCCGCCACAGCAGACAGGATCTCCCGGTTGCCACCCACTTCAACTCTGCTTCACATTCCCATTCAGGTATATCCATACATGGCCCCCTCTAAAGCCATGATGAGGCTAAACTCAAGTTGGAGGAGCACCACCTCATATACCGTCTGGGATGTCTCCAGCCCCTTGGTATGAACATTGAATTCTCCAACTTCCGGTAATTCTCTTCCTCTCCCTTCCCCCATCCCAGTTTCTCTCTGCCCCTCCCTCGGCTGCCTATCACCTCCCTCATGGTTCTGCCGCCTTCTACTACCCATTGTGCTTTCCCCTATTCCTTCTTCACCTTTCCTACCTATCCCCTCCCTACCTCCCCTCCCCCACCCCTTGATCTTTCCCTTTACTGGTTTTTCACCTGGCACCTACCAGCCTTCTCCTTCCCACCTTCTTTATAGGGCCTCTGCCCCTTCCCTCTACAGTCCTGACGAAGGGTTCCGGCCCGATCATTTCCAAGGATGCTGCCCGAACTGCTGAGTTCCCCCAGTGTGTTGTGAGTGTTGCTTTGACCCCAGCATCTGCAGAGTACTTTGTATTCAGGTGGAGTCATGTCAGGAAGTGTATGGTCATGCATTCTGGTAGAAAAAATTGAATGGTTGACTATTTTTCTAAATGGAGTGAAAATACAAAAATCTGAGGTGCAATGGGACTTGGAAGTTCTTGAGTGGGATTCCCTGAAGGTTAATCTGCATGTTGAGTCTGATGAGGAAGGCAAATGTAATGTTAGCATTCACTTCGAGGACTAGAATAAAAAGCAAGGATATAATGTTGAGACTTGATAAAGCACTGAAGCCTCACTTGGAGTATTGTGAACAGTTTTCGGTGCCTTATCTCAGAAAGGATGTACTGAAACTGGAGAGGATTCAAAGGAGGTTCACGAAAATGATTCCAGAATTGAATAACTTGTCATATGAAGAGCGTTTGATGGGTCAGGGCCTGCATTCACTAGAATTCAGAAGAATGAAGGGTGACTTCATTGAAACCTATCAAATGGTGAAAGGCCTTGATAGAGTGGATGTGGAGAGGGTGTTTCCTATGGTGGGAGAGTCTTAAGACTAGAGGGCACAGCCTCAGAATAGAGGGGCGAACTTTTAGAACGGAGATGAGGAATTTCTTTAGCCAGAGGGGGGTGAATCTGTGGAATTCTTTGTCATAGGCAGCTTTGGAGGGCAAGTCTTTATGTATGTTTAAGGAAGAGGTTGATGTATTCTTGATTGGTCAGGGCATGAAAGGATACGGGGAGAAGGCAGGAAATTGGGGCTGAGAGAAAAATTGGAACAGCCATGATGAAATGGCAGAGCAGACTCGATGGGCTAAATGAACTAATTCTGCTCATATATCTTATAGACTTATGGTATTGTGACCATAACTGCGCACACTGCTACAGGTGCAATTCTACCAATATCTTGCCCAGCTGTAATATGACACTCCTTCTCTTGTACTCAATGCTTATAGGAAGTAAATCAGTAGGGAAGTTTTGTTGTAGAAGTGCATTTCTGGCCCCCAACCAGACTGCTTTATATTTGTTATTATAAAAGGTGCTAATTAGTAAAAGCCTTCAGCAATTTCAAAACCTTTTCCCTTGTATATTCATTGTGACCAATACTAAGGCAGAGGCTAGTAACACATTTTATGTATTTTTGTATGAATACTTCAAAAAACTAAAATTTGACTCTCCTTGGAAATTGTGATTGTGGAATTGTAGTGGGGTGGAGCTGATGCATCTCTGTGTGGTCGTGTAGGTTTGGAACACATCTTAAAGAAGCCTCTGGTAGGGAGGTAAGGAGATTTTCTACAAGTATATGAAGAGCAAGAGGATAAGGCGTGAGAGAATAGGACCAATCAAGTGTGACAGTGGAAAAGTATGATTGGAACCGGAGGATAAGAAGAGATACTTAATGAATACTTTGCTTCAGTATTCACTACGGAAAAGGACCTTGGCGATTGTAGGGATGACTTACAGCGGATTGAAAAGATTGAGCATATACACAATAAGAAAGAGGATGTGCTGGAGCTTTTCAAAAGCATCAAGTTGGATAAGTCTCTGGGACCGGACGAGATGTATCCTAAGCTACTGTGGGAGGTGAGGGAGAACGTTGCTGAGCCTCTGGCAATGATCTTTGCATCATCAGTGGGGACAGGAGAGGTTCCGGAGGATTGGAGGGTTGCAGATGTTGTTCTCTTATTCAAGAAAGGGAGTAGAGATAGCCCAGGAAATTATAGACCAGTAAGTCTTTCTTCAGTGGTTGGTAGGTTGATAGAAAAAATCTTGAGAGGCAGTATTTATGAACATTTGGAGAGGCATAATATGATTAGGAATAGTCAGCATGGTTTTGTCAAAAGCAGGCTGTGCCTTATGAGCCTGATTGAATTTTTTGATGAAGGTAAAGCAGTAGCTATAGTGTATATGGATTTCAGCAAGGCATTTGATAAGGTGTCCCATGCAAGGCTTATTGAGAAAGTAAGGAGGCATGGAATCCAAGGGGACATTGCTTCGGGATCTAGAACTGGCTTGCCCACAGAAGGCAAAGAGTGCTTAGAGATGGGCCATATTCTGCATGGAGGTTGGTGACCAGTGGTTTGCCTCAGGGATCTGTTCTGGGACCCCTTCTCTTTGTGATTTTTATAAATGACCTGGAAGAGGAAGTGGAGGGATGGTTTAGCAAATTTGCTGATGATACAAAGGTTGGAGGTGTTGTGGATAGTGTGGAGGGCTGTCAGAGATTACAGCGGGATATTGATAGGATGCAAAACTGGGCTGAGAAGTGGCAGATGGAGTTCAACCCAGATAAGTGTGAGGTGGTTCATTTTGGTAGGTCAAATATGATGGCAGAATATAGTATTAATGGTAAGACTCTTGGCAGTGTGGAGGATCGGAGGGATCTTGGGGTCCGAGTCCATAGGACACTCAAAGCAGCTGCACAGGTTGAGATTCTGTGGCTAAGAAGGCATGGGCCTTCATCAACCATAGGATTAAGTTCAAGAGCCGAGAGGTAAAGTTACCGCCGTATAGGACCTTGGTCAGACCCCACTTGGAGTACTGCGCTCAGTCTGGTCACCTCACTACAGGAAAGATGTGGAAACTATAGAAAGGGCGCAGAGGAGATTTACAAGGATGTTGCCTGGATTGGGGAGCATGTCTTATGAGAACTTTTCTGGGCCTTTTCTCCTTTGAGCGATGGAGAATGAGTGGTGACCTGATAGAGGTGTATAAGATGATGAGAGGCATCGATCGTGTGGATAGTCAGGCTTTTTTCCAGGGCTGAAATGGCTAGCACGAGAGGGCACAGTTTTAAGGTGCTTGGAAGTAGGTACAGAGGAGATGTTAGGGGTAAGTTTTTTTTTTCCCCCACAGAGAGGTATAAATGTGTGGAATGGACTGCTGGAAGTGGTGGTAGAGGAGTATACGATAAGGTCTTTTAAGAGACTCTGGGATAGGTACATGGAGCTTGGAAAAATTGATGGCTATGGGTTACCTTAGGTAATTTCTAAGTAAGTACATGTTTGGCACAGCATTGTCAGCTGAAGCAACTGTATTGTGCTGTAGGTTTTCTGTGTTTATGTTTCTATTTGACAGTTCATGGTACAGCTGTCAATATGCCTTGAGTCTGGGGATATCAGCAAACCTGAACTGGAGGGTGTAGTTATATGGAGGCATGAGACCATATGGCTTTGAAACTAAGATTTGAATTTTAAAACCAAGTTATTAATGACAGGCTAATGTAAGTTGTTGAGATTTGTGATTGCAGAAATGTTCATAGTTGGAAAATTTTGGTTGACGGCAAGTGAGCACAATGAAAGATGCATCATTGAAATGTAGCGGAATAGGGAAAGTTCTCTGAACAAAAACACCTGAATTAACAGGGCTGAAAGATTCGAAGGTACTTGGCACGCTTGCCTTTAATAGCCCCAAAACAATGCAACGGGCTGGATGACTGATTTCTAACTGTCATAAGTATTTTCTGTGCTCTTGGACTAACCGGAAGACTGGTGCCACCAGAGGCCATTCGTGAGAAGTTGCTGGAATTTATACAGGCAATATTGTGTTTTATTTGGATTGGACAGTAACACTAACAAGTTGAAGGGAGTATTCATTGTGTGCATTTTGACTTCAATATATCAGTTCATGTTTCCTTTTTATACTGCAATTAATCCTGCAGATCTGAGTGTCTCTTTACAGCAACAAGTTTGAAAATGTCTAAAACAAATGGACCCATTCACACAGTATCTTTTTTTTCTCTAGGGTGAAACGCTTAAACTGTTATGACCATGCTCGCATGGTGTTAGCAGAACGGGCAGTGTATGTGCTTCCAGGAGATCCTGAATGTACTACTATCTCTTCAGATGGCCCAGAAGGAAATTCAATCATTGCTGTGAACTCTGTTGTCAGAAAGGTAACTTCAGTATGGCGATACTGTTCCTAAGGCAGGTAACTAATCACAAGTATGGTTCCTCCTTAAGGAGGGCATGATGGCTTTTGCCAGATGGTTAAGACGGAAATAGTACATTATGATGGAAAGGGTAACGATTGTCACACACAACTTGCATTATTGACTTCTAAAAGGGGGCAGATACAGAGAAGATCAGAGGGTTCAAAAGCACAGATCATAAAAGTAGTGTGGTCATTTTAATCAGAAGCTATTCAGTTGGAAGTTAGCCACATTGGAAGATTAAATGTAAGAGGAAAGCAGACAATTAATGACAGGAGCTTGAGGACCACTGTTTCATAGATCCCTAAAGCGCAGATAGGCTGGTAAGAGCGTGTGGCATATTTGCCTTTGTTAGTCAGATCACTGAGAATAACAAATGCTGAGTCATTTTGTAGCCGTATAAAACTTTGGTTAAGCCACAGATGGAATATTGTGTGCAATCCTAGTGGCTGCAAAAAGAATGTTGAGGATCTGGAGAGGGTGCAGAGGGGTTCACCAGCATGTTGCCTGGCTGGGATTATTAATTATAAGGAGAGATTGGGTACAATTCATTTGTTTCTTTCCCTCATATCTGAAGCTTCAGGTTTAACCTGATAGAAGTGTACAATATTATGAGAGGCATAGGATAAGTAAGTGTTTTCTCCCCCAGATGGAAATGTCAAAGTCAGGGGGCCTAAATTTAAGGTGAGAAGGGCGGCATTTAAAAGATTCGAGGCAAACAATTTTATTATGCTTGATGCCTGGACAGGCTACTAGGTAAGGTAGTAGAAGCAGAAAGAATAGTAACATTTCAGGAGATGGAAAGATATAGACAAGTGGAATTAGTTCAAATTGGCATCATCATGACACAGATATCACAGGCCAAATGGTCTGTTGCTATGTTGTACTTTTCTGTAATGCAGACTTGTACGCCATTGTATGCAGTTCAAATACAGAAGCAAGCTGTTCTCACCTGCATCTTAATCAAAGAGCATGGAAACATTGGCAAAGGGAAGATTACTGTTTTGTGCTTTAGAAGGAATGTTTGTGGGATTGGAAGGTTTTTAGTTTGTGAAGCTTTTGCATTGAGTACAGAAGTTATTTCCACATGCGTAGGCAAACAGAATTAGGGACTATCAATAAAAATGGTAAGTAATGAATCCAATATTGAATTAAAGAGTAACTGTAAGTGTAGACTTCATTACAGCAGGAAATAGTTGAGAGGTGAATTGCAGCGATACACCCAAAGTGAGAAAGAAATAGAAGGACAATCACAAACATGAGAAAATCTGCAGATGCTGAAAATCCAATGAATGCACACAAAATGCTGGAGGAACTCGGGCAGGCCAGGCAGAATCTATGGAAAAAAAAGTACAGTCAATGTTTGGAGCTGAGATACTTCATCAGGACTGGATTGAAAAAAAAGTTAGAGTTTGGTGAGGGGAGGAAGAAACACAAGGTGGTAGCTGAAACTGGGAAGTGGGGAGGGATGAAGTAAAGAGGTGGGAAGTTGATTGGTGAAAGAGATACAAGGCTGGAGAGGGGGAATCTGAGAGAGGACAGAAGGCCATGGAGCAAAGGAAAGGGGGAGGAGCACCTGAGGGAGGTGATGGGCAGGTAAGGAGAAAAGGTAAGAAGCAAATGGGAATGGCGAGTGGGGGTGGCATTACTGGAAGTTGGCGAAATCGATGTTCATGCCATCAGGTTCGAGGCTACTCAGATGGAATACAAGGTATTGCTCCTCCAGCCTTAGCGTGGCCTCATCACAACTGGAGAGGAGGCCATGGACTGACATGTCAGAATGGAACTGGGTAGTGGAATTAAAATGGGTGCCCACTGGGAGATCCCGCTTTTTCTGGCGGACAGACTGTAGGTGCTCGGTGAAGTGGTCTCCCAATTTGCATTGGATCGCACAGGTGTACAGGAGGAAGCCATATTGGGAGCACCAGACACAGTATATGACCCCAACAGACTCTCAGATGAAGTGTTGCCTCACCTGGAAGGACTGTTTGGGGCCATGAATGGTAGTGAGGGAGGAGGTGTAAGGACAGGTGTTGCACTTGTTTCGCTTGCAAAGGTACGTGCTAGGAGAGAGATCAGTGGGGAGGGAGATGGACAAGGGAGTGTATAAGGAGTGTGCAGAAAGTGGCGGGGGGGGGGGGGAGAGAAAGATGTGCTTGGTGGTGGAATCCAGTTGGAGATGGCGGAAGTTACAGAGAATTAATGTTCAGTCGACGTTTCAGGCCGAGACCCTTCGTCAGAACTAACAGTTAGTCCTGACGAAGGGTCTCGGCCTGAAACGTCGACTGCACCTCTTCCTAGAGATGCTTCCTGGCCTGCTGCGTTCACCAGCAACTTTTATGTGTGTTGCTTGAATTTCCAGCATCTGCAGAATTCCTGTTGTTTGAGAATTAATGTGCTGGACACAGGCTGGTGTGGTGGTAGGTGAGGATGAGGGCTCTATCCCTGGTGGGGTGGCAGGAGGATAGGGTGAAGGCAGGCATGTATGAAATGGAAGAGGTACGGTTGAGGACAGTGATGGTGTAGGAAGGGAAGCCCCTTTCTTTGAAGAAGGATATGTTGATTGTGTTGGTTGACGAGGGTTGGGAGGGAGGCTCATGTAGAGCATTATTACCAAGACGCACTAACTGGTAATTCTGCACTGAAACATCAGTTTCTTTTCTAGATAATTGAATTCTACATCAAATTAAATAGAAACATAAAATTTTGCATTTTCCTTAAGATTGAGAAGGGTAGGTGTGTTAATTTGTATTAGTGTTGAGGAATGATCAGAAAGTATTAGAAATACCTGAGTTTTGATTGTCACTGTGCCGTGTTTTTAGTTTGCTGCTGTAATGATGAACTGCTTCAGTTTGCCCTTCTATCTTTTAGGTTAAGAGACTCTTTGACAAAGAGATGGTGAAGAAAATCCTGAATAACACGGACAGCCAAGAAGTGGATGCTGTGGGCAAACTCTCTGTTGCTTTGGGTGATGGCTCTGTTATGGTCACCTCATCTGTTTCAGGACTTGGTAGCTCAAAGCTAAGGCTAGGTTCTGATGGCTCAACCCAGATGCCCACTGGAATAAAATACCAGCCTTTAAATGGGATTGTACAGAAAGAATCCATTCTGAGCAATGGCCCTGTCTCTACTCATGGTAACTTGCAAAATCAGCTGGAGGAAAAAGTGCAAGATGGGAACTGGAAGAATATTGGGCAGCCTGCGGTGATTCTTGAAGATTCGTTGGGAAGTCAGGCTGGAAAATTGCAGCTTGTAGAACAGGATGCAGATGATGAAGGTGCTGAGGACACTGATGAAACCAGCTCTATTTCTTCCTCTGCCAGTTCAACTGCATCATCGCAAAGTGGTGGACAAGGACGCAAAAAAAGTATCCCACTTTCTATTAAAAATCTGAAAAAGAAGCACAAGAAGAAAAAAAACAAACCCTCCAGAGAATTCAAACCAGGTGATAGGTGAGATATTGCACTTGACTAAACCAATCAGCAGATCAATCAGTAACACTTGTATACTGGAGCATCACTTCATTTTTCCAGTCATGCATATTTCTCTGTAAATTTTTCTGTAGTACTGAGATCAAGAATCATACGTAGATGGCTAGTGGTGATAGATGATATAGTTCTGGGCATTTGTGTTTCTTGTTTATGGAAATTATTGGTTTTGAATGTGCTGTGATTCCACGTGCTATGTAAGAAGTTAAAGAGCAGGGCCAAAGGAACTGATCTCTGGATTACTTCCAGAGCCAGCCATGTGCTGGTGAATGAGGAACAGGGCCGAGGTACTAATCTCTAGATTACTCATGGTGCCATGTGCTGGTGAGGGAGGAACAGGGCTGAGGGTACTGATCTCTAGGTAACTCAGTGCCATGTGCTGGTGAGGGAGGAACAGGGCCGAGGGTACTGATCTCTAGATTACTCCCGGTGTCATGTGCTGGTGAGAGAGGAACAGGGCCGAGGGTACTGATCCCTAGATTACTCCCGGTGTCATGTGCTGGTGAGTGTGGAACAGGGCCGTGGGTACTGATCCCTAGATTACTCACAGAGCTGTGTGCTGGTGAGTGTGGAACAGGGCCGAGGGTACTGATCTCTAGATTACTCCCGGTGTCATGTGCTGGTGAGGGAGGAACAGGGCCGGGGGTACTGATCTCTAGGTAACTCACAGTGCCATGTGCTGGTGAGTGAGGAACAGGGCCAAGGGTACGGATCTCTAGATTACTCACGGTGCCATGTGAGTTGGGGTTGGGGTTTGGTACATTTCTCCTGCTATTTAAGAAGTTAAGCACAGCTGAGGGTAATGTTCTATAAAATTAACCATGTAGCCAGTGAGCAAGTCTGGTAATCAGGATAGCCAGAGACACAGTAACATCAGGGAAAGAAATACTCAGTTAAAATGTATTTATTTCAATGCTTGAGTTTTAAAGGTAAGGCAGACAAATGCAGAGCATGGATTGATTGAGAGCTGACTGTTGAGGTTGAGAAACATGGCTGGATGAAGGGCAGGAAGGTACTCAATATTCCAAGATACAGATGTGACAGTGTTCTAATTTGTTTTGTATTTCATTTAAATACACAATTTGTCACAGTTCAATGGTTGGTTGTTTCTGACACCTTTTTAACTATTTCCATGTAACTTTGGCTAATTGGGGCAACCGGTTAGTTGAACAATGATCTGGTCCAAATATGTCCCAATTAACCAGAATCCACTGTATATGTCACAAACAATAGAGGTTCCAGAACAGATCCCATAAGACCATAAGACAAAGGAGCAGAAGTAGGCCATTCGGCCCATCGAGTCTGCTCTGCCATTTTATCATGAGCTGATCCATTTTCTCCTATTTAGTCCCACTCCCCTGCCTTCTCACCATAACCTTTGATGCCCTGGCTACTCAGATACCTATCAATCTCTGCCTTAAATACACCCAATGACTTGGCCTCCACTGCTGCCCGTGGCAACGAATTCCATAGATTCACCACCCTCTGACTAAAAAAATTTCTTCGCATTTCTGTTCTGAAAGGGCGCCCTTCAATCCTTAAGTCATGCCCTCTCGTACTAGACTCCCCCATCATGGGAAACAACTTTGCCACATCCACTCTGTCCATGCCTTTTAACATTCAAAATGTTTCTATGAGGTCTCCCCTCATTCTTCTAAACTCCAAGAAATACAGTCCAAGAGCGGACAAATGTTCCTCATATGTTAACCCTCTCATTCCCGGAATTATTCTCTGTACCCTCTCCAACGTCAGCACATCCTTTCTTAAATAAGGAGACCAAAACTGCCCACAGTACTCCAAGTGAGGTCTCACCAGTGCCTTATAGAGCCTCAACATCACATCCCTGCTCCTATACTCTATTCCTCTAGAAATGAATGCCAACATTGCATTCGCCTTCTTCACTACTGACTCAACCTGGAGCTTAACTTTAAGGGTATCCTGTACGAGGACTCCCAAGTCCCATTGCATCTCGGAACTTTGAATTCTTTCCCCATTTAAATAATAGTCTGCCCGTTTATTTTTTCTGCCAAAGTGCATAACGATACACTTTCCAACATTGTGCTTCATTTGCCACTTCTCTGCCCATTCTTCCAATCTATCCAAGTCTCTCTGCAGACTGTCCGTTTCCTCAGCACTACCGGCCCCTCCACCTATCTTCGTATTGTCAGCAAACTTAGCCACAAAGCCATCTATTCCATAATCTAAATCATTGATGTACAATTTAATAAGAAGCGGCCCCAACACTGATCCCTGCGGAACACCACTGGTAACCGGCAGCCAACCAGAATAGGATCCCTTTATTCCCACTCTCTGTTTCCTGCCAATCAGCCAATGCTCTATCCACGTATGTAACTTTCCCGTAATTCCATGGGCTCTTATCTTGTTAAGCAGCCTCATGTGTGGCACCTTGTCAAAGGCCTTCTGAAAATCCAAATATACAACATCCACTGCATCTCCCTTGTCTAGCCTACTGGTAATTTCCTCAAAAAATTGTAATAGGTTTGTCAGGCAGGATTTTCCTTTAAGGAAACCATGCTGAGTTTTGCCTATCTTGTTATATGCGTCCAGGTACTCTGTAACCTCATCCTTGACAATCGACTCCCAACAACTTCCCAACCACCGATGTCAAGCTAACAGGTCTATAATTTCCTTTTTGCTTCCTTGCCCCCTTCTTAAATAGCGGAGTGATATTTGCAATCTTCCAGTCCTCTGGAACCATGCCAGAATCGATCGACTTTTGAAAGATCATCGCTAATGCCTCCGCAATCTCCACAGCTACTTCCTTCAGAACATGAGGGTTCATTCCAACTGGCCCGGGAGGTTTATCTACCCTTAGACTATTCAGCTTCCTGAGTACTTTCTCTGTTGTAATTGTGACTGCGCAAGCTTTCTTCCCTGCCACCCTCGAGTGTCCGATATACCGCTGATGTCTTCCTCAGTGAAGACTGATGCAAAATACTCGTTCAGTTCCTCCGCTGTCTCCTTATCTCCCATTACAATTTCTCCAGCATCCTTTCCTGGCGGTCCTATATCTACTCTCACCTGTCTTTTACTCTCTATATTGAAAAAGCTTTTAGTATCCTCTTTGATATTATTTGCTAGCTTCCTTTCATAGTTCATCTTTTCCCTCTTAAAGACCACCTTAGTTTCCCTCTGTAAGCTTTTAAAAACTTCTTAATCCTCTGTCTTCCCTCTAAGTTTTGCTTCCTTGTATGGCCTCTCCTTTGCTTTAACTTTGGCTTTGACTTCTCTTGTCAGCCACGGTTCCATCCTTTTTCCATTCGAAAATTTCTTCTTTTTTGGAATATACATCCTTGCACCTTCCTCACTTCTTGCATAAACTCCAGCCACTGCTGCTCTGCCACCCTTCCCGCCAGTGTCCTTTTCCAGTCTACTTTGGCCAGTTCCTGTCTCATGCCACTGTAATTTCCTTTACCCCACTGAAATACCGACACATCGGATTTTGGCTTCTCTTTCTCAAATTTCACAGTGAACTAAATCATGTTATGATCACTGTCTCCTAAGGGTTCCTTCACCTCAATCTCTCCAATCACCTCTGGTTCATTACACAATACCCAATCCAGTACAGCCATTCCCCTAGTGGGCTCAACAACAAGCTGTTCTAAAAAGCCATCTCGTAGACATTCTACAAATTCTCTCTTGAGATCCAGTGCCGACCTAATTTTCCCAATCCACTCGCATGTTAAAATCCCCCAACAATTATCATAACACTGCCCTCCTGAGAAGCCTTTTCTATTTCCTGTTGTAATTTGTAGTCCAAGTCACTACAGCTGTTAGGAGGCCTGTATATAACTGCCATCAGTGTCCTTTTATCCCTGCAATTTCTTAGCTCAACATATAAAGATTCTGCACCTTCCGATCCTATGTCACCTCTTTCTAATGATTTAATATCATTTCATACCAATAAAGCCATGCCTCCCTCTCTGCCTACCTGCCTATCCTTCCGATACACCGTGTACCCTTGGACATTCAGCTCCCAGATACATGCATCCTTTAGCCATGTCTCAGTGATGGCCACAATATCATACCTGCCAATCTGTAGCTGTGCGACAAGATCATCCACCTTATTCCTTATGCTGCGTGCATTTAAGTATAACACTATAAGTCTAGTATTTGGTACTTTTTGCTTTTATTGCACTGCAACTTTATTGCACTGCAACTCATCCCAGTGGCTGCAAATTTGCCCCATCACCTGCCTGTCCTTCCTGACATCTTTACTGCTCACTATCTTAGATTTATTTCTGTTTTCCCCCTCCTCCGCTCTATCATTCCGGTTCCCATCTGTCTGCCAAATTAGTTTAAACCTTCCCTAACAGCTCTATTAAACCTTCCCACCAGGATATTGGTCCCCTTTGTGTTCAGGAGTAACCCATTCTTTTTGAACAGGTCATACTTCCCCCAGAAGAGATCCCAATGATCCAAAAATCTGTTGCCCTGCCCCCTACACCAGTCTCTCAGCCACGCATTCATCTGCCTGATCCTACTATTCTTGCCTTCGCTAGCATGAGGCACAGGTAGCAATTCTGAGATTACTGTCCTGGAAGTCCTGCTTCTCAGCTTCCTTCCTAACTCCCGGAAATCTCTCTTCAGGACCTCCTCCCTTTTCCTATCTATGTCATTGGTACCAACATGTACCAAGACAGCTGGCTGCTCGCCCTCTCCCTTCAGAATATTCTGGACCCGATCGGAGACATCCTGTACCCTGGCACCTGGGAGGCAACACACCATGCGGGTGTCTCTGTCAGTCTCACAGAATCTCCTGTCTGTTCCCCTGACTGTGGAATCCCCTATGACTACCGCATTCCTCTTCTCCCTCCTTCCCTCCTGCACAACAGCGCCAGGCTCAGTGCCAGAGACACCCAGCTCCCTGAACTCACTTTGCAGAACCTTGTCACTTTTTTACCTACATCATTAGTACCTTTGTAGACCACAACCTCTGGCTGTTCACCCTCCCACTTAAGATTGCTGAAGACTGGATCCGATATATCTTGGACCTAGGCACCTGAGAGGAAATGTACCATCCAGGAATCTCATTCTTACCCACAGAACCTCTCTTCTATTCCCCTAACTAATAAATTCCCTCTCACAACAGCTTGTCTCTTCTTCTTCTCCACCCCGCCCCCACACTTCCCTTCTGAATCAGAGTCAGACTGAGTGCCAGAGACCTGACTGCTGTGATTTTCCTCTGCTAGGTCATATATTCCCCCCCATCCCCACCAAAACAGTTTCCAAAGTGATTACCTGTTGTTGTGTGGATTGGCCGTAGGGGTACTCTGCTCTGGCCATTTAACCCCTTCCCCCTTCCTGATTGTCACTCATTTTCTTGTGTACTACACCTTGGGTGTAACTACTTCTCTATATGTACGATCTATTTACCCCCTTAGTCTCCTGAATGATCCAGAGTCCAGTTCTAGCTCCAACTCCTTAGCATGGAGTGTTAGGACTTCTGTATGGGAAAGCGAATGTGAAATCCAGATGAACTTTTAATTGTGGGCATACTGCAAAAGTTGCTTTGCTTTTCTGTGAACAGTGCTGTACAAAATCCAGGGATTTCAGTGGAGTTGGTGAGAAGAATGAAGAACCAGGGACATGTGGTCAGTAAATAATTCGGTGACATGAGGGAGGTTCTTTGTAGAACGTGAGTGATTCGGGCCTGGGTTGCACTTGTAGTTCTGGATTGTGGCAGGCATAATCTACTAGGCTGATTTCTGTGATGAGTGTTCTGCAGAGATCCATACTGGGATCTCTGCTGTTTATGATGTACAGGAAACAGTAGGACTGAGATCAGTTTTGGCTTTTTGTTCTTGGAGCAATGGAGGATGAGAGGTGACCTGATAGAGGTGAATAAGATGTTGAGAGGTGTGATTGTGTGGCTAGCCAGAGGCTTTTTCCAAGGGCTGAAATGGCTAACACAAGGGGGCATAGTTTTAAAGTGCTTGAAAGTAAGTACGGGTGGATGTCAATGAAAAGCTTTCATACAGAGTGGTGGGTGTGTGGAATGCATTGCTGACGACGGTGGTGGAGACAGATATGATATGGTCTTTTAAAAGACTCTTAGGCACATGGAGCTTAGAAAAATAGAGGGCTATGTCATAGGGTAATTCTATGCAGTTTCTAGAGTAGATTATGTGGTCAGCACAACATGTGGGTTGTAGGGCCTGTAATGTGTAGGTTTCTATGTAAAGATGGGTGGAAAAATGGTTGAGGGAGTTTAACCCAGCCAAATGTGAAGTGTTGCATTTTGGGAGATCAATTATGAAGAGACTGTTAATGGCAAGACCCTTAAGTGTTGATGAGCCAGGGGATCTTGTGGTCTGAGACATAGCTCCCTGACAGTGGTGGGTTGATGGGATGATCAGCCACATCTGGAGTATTGCATTCAGTTCTGGTTCTCCCGTTACAGGGAGTATGTCGAGGCTTGGAGAGTATGCAGGAGAGCTATACCAGGATGCTGCCGGGATTAAAGGGCTTTGTGCTATAACAAGAGGTTGGACAAACTTGGGTTGTTTTCTCTGGAGTGGTGGAGACTGAATGGAGATCTGATAGAGGTTTATAAGATTGAGAGACATAGAGTTTTTACTAGCATTGAAATGTTTGATTCCGGAGGGCATACATTGAAGGTGAGGGGGGTTAAATTTGAGGGAGATGAGGGGTAAGTTTATGTCTCCCCCCCCCCCCCCACACAAAGTTGTGGGTGCAAGAAATGAGCTGGCTCTGGTGGTGGTGAAGGAGACAAACACAATCAGGGCATTTGGACATTCTTAAATAAGCAAATGAATGTGCATGAAATGGAGAGCGGGTATTGTGTATAGGTAAGGTCATAGCTCCCTGAAGGTGATTACACAGGTTAATAATGTGGTATCTGCAGTTCCTACACACACGCCAAAAGGCCGAGAAGCGATGAAGTTCATTAGAACATTCAGATCCATGTACGTTTGTACATATCTAAATCTTTTAAACATTGCAATTGTACCCCACATTTGGCTGGAGTTTCTCAGTCCTGATGAAGAATCTCGGCTTGAAAATTGATATCTGTAATAACTAAGCTACATTACAAGCAGATTCCAGCACCAGCCCCTGCAGTGTACCAGTCAATGAATATTTTGAGTTAGGAAAAACAGACATCAGCCACTAACTACCCCCTGCCCCGTCATCCAGCCAATATGGTTGCAGTTCACCAGCAACCCTCAGACTCTTTATGCCTTCAATTTAATGAGTTCACATCGGGAATATCTGAACATAGTCCAGTAGAGAATGGGTGAGGAAGTGAGACTAGCTGAATTGATCCTGTATAGAATGGGTGCAAACTGATGGATCAGAGTGCTTCCTTGGTGAGTTTCAAGGGCAGTTGAGATTTCATGTTGCTGAGCCTCTAGATACAGAAAGGCCAAGCTGAGGAAATCAGTGAACCAGATTTTTTCTACAATCTGGTCATTTCATGTTACTGATTTTAGTTTTTTAATTATTTAATTGTCCCTGTTGAATGAGGGTATTGGGATTGTTAATCTGTACATCTGGATCAGTAGCTCAGTAACAGTATTTTTTCTCTACCCCTTGTTGAATTTGATTTCCCAAAACACAGCTGCAAGACAGCTAGAGTGAGAATGGCATATGAAATATTTTGGTAGAGAAGAACCTAAATAAAGTGAAGTGAGGTAACTATTATTTGGATACATACTCAACACTAAAGGCATTATCACTGTAGTGGGTTATAAACTAGCCTTGTTCTCTTGGAATTGCCTAAGTAGTGCTATGCTTTGGGTGCTACCTTTTGGCTGATGCTTTGACTTTCTTATAATTTGCCTATCTCAACTTTTTAACACTCTCTTTTCCTCACTCCTCTGTAACTTTGAGAAAGTAATTTATAAATTCTAATGTTCATTTCTTTCCTAGAATTGCTGTGGAGATTCTGAAAACCAGCACCAGTGTGGATGTGATGTGGCAGGATGGTATAGTAGAGAAAAATATTCGTTCCAATGACCTACTGCCAGTCCATCATGTGGATAATAATGAATTCTGCCCTGGAGATTTTGTGCTGGACAAGCGTGGTAAATGATTTTGTGCAATCTTAATTCAAAGAAATGATTAGTAGCAGGGCAGAAAATGCAAGAGAATATATTTGTTTGAGGACACGTTTGGTTTCAGTTGTAGGTGCCAACCACACTTGAGTTCAGTGTGTATTGGCAGTGCTGAAGGTGAGCTCTATAGGTCAAGGATAGATGGCAAAGAAATAATTTGTTGTCCAAGTTTAGAACTCTATCACATGGTTTTATAGAGACACAGTGGTGCACACACGACAGGGTGGTTGGGGGTTATGGGCTCTGAAGGATGGTGGGGGGGCAACGAGAGAGAGGGGCTTTGAAGACGTGGAGTGGACAGAAAAATTGGGTACACAAAAGTTGTAAGGTATTAATTCGAAAATGTCAAATCCTAAGATAGTCTAGGGTTATAATCCAATAGGTAAAGGAGAACAGTTATTGAAGTGTACTCTGGAGAATTTTGACTGGTAAATTTTCTGACTGGTATATTCGTGCCCAAAAAGTGGCATCGGTTCCGGCAGTGATCTGTGCCATTTGGAGCCAGTATACTCGGGGCAACATCAGGAAATGGGAACTTTGGTATTGTAGGGTTTAAACACTTATCTACATTGGTCCCTGCTGCCCTCACAGGTTCACATCCCTCCATTCTCTGCACATTCATGTACCTTAAAAGCCTCTTAAACAACTGTTGTATTTGCCTCCACCACCACCCGTGACTGCATATTCCAGCACCAAGTACTGTGTAAAAAAAAACTTGCCCTGCACATCTCATTTCAACTTATCCCTTCTCAAATTAAATGCATACCCTCTAGCATTAGACATGTTGACCTTGAGAAAACAGGTGGATGCCTACTCTATCAATACCTCTCATAAACTTCTATCAGGTCATCTTCTTTCTGTCCTCCACTCCACCCCCCCAAAACACCACCATCAGTCTCTGACACTCTGGGGCAAACACCCAGGTTTGTCTAAACTCTGCTGGTAACACATGCCTTGTAATCTGTGCAGCATCCCCGTAAACCTCTTCTGTACCATCTAAAGACTCTGCATTCTTCCTATATTGGGACAAGCATTATTAAATGCAATACTCTAAATTTGTCCTAACTAGAATTTTATAAAGCTGCAGCATATCTTCCTAACTTGTAGCTCAGCCTTGACTAATAAAGACAATCATGCTGTCTGCATTCTTTACCACTCTGTCAACTTATGCAGCCACTTTCAGGAATGTGCAGACTTGGATGCCCAAGATCGTGCTGTACACACTTACTGTTAAAGGTCTGTCATTAACAGTGCTATTTTTCTGCCCATATCTGTGACTGACTTCTATCCTGCTCTGTCCTATGGCCATCTTCAAAACTATCCTGGCTGTCACTGATCTTTGTATCATCTGCAAACTTACCAACCCATCCAACTTCATTTTCATGCAAGTTCTTTATGTGTATATATACACAACAGATCCCTGCTGGTCACTAGCCACAGACCTCCAGCCAGGATAAGTCCCATCAACCACCATGTTCTGTTTTCTATGAGTAACTCAGTTCTGAATCCAAATGGCTAAGTCTTCGTGGATTTCATACACCTCAACCTTCTGGATGAGCCTCCCATGTAGGACCCTGTCAAATGCCTTTTAAAATTCATGTAGACTATATCCACAGCTCTACCTTCATCACTTTTATCACCTCAATAAAACTCAGTCATGTTAGTAAGACATAACTTGCCCCACACAAACCCATGCTGACTGCACCAAGTTAGGCATGATTTTCCAAAAGCTCATTAATGACGTCCCTAAGAATCCCCTCCAATAGTTTCCTCCTCAATAACATGAGACTCACCTGTCTATAATTTCCAAGATTATTGGCATTTTCATTGAATAGACCATAAGACATAGGAGCAGAATTAGGCCCATTGAGTCACCACCGACTCAGCCTGCAAGCTAACCTTTAGGATGTTCTGCACAAGGACTCCCAAGTCCCTTCGCATCTCAGGTTTTTGGATTTTCTCTCTGTTCAGAAAGTAGTTTGCACATTTATTTCTACTGCCAAAGTACATGACCATGCATCTTCCAACATTGTCTTTCATTTGCCACTTTCTTGCCTATGCTCCTAATCTTAAGTAATTCTGCAGCCTTCCTGTTTCCTCAACACTACCTGCCCCTCCACCAATCTTCATACCATCTGCAAACTTGGCAACAAAGCTGTCTATTCCATCATCCAAATCATTGATATACAGCATAGAAAGAAACAGTCCCAACATCGACTCCTGCAGAACACCACTAGTCACTGGCAACCAACTAGAAAAGGATCTTTTTATTTCCACTCGCCTCCTACCAATTAGTCAATGCCCTAACCATGCCAGTAACTTTTCTATAATACCGTGGGCTCTCAACTTGGTAAGCAGCCTCATGTGTGGCACCTTATCAAAGTCCTTCCGAAAATCCAAGTATACAACATCCACTGCATCCCCTTTATCTATCCTACTTGTAATCTCCTCAAAGAATTCTAACAGGTTTGTCAGGCAAGATTTTCCCTTAGGAAACCATGCTGTCCCATCTTGTCCTGTGTCACCAGTTACTCCGTAACCTCATTCTTAACAACTGACTCCGACATCTTCCCAGCCACAGAGGTCAGGCTAACTGGTCTATAATTTCCTTTCTGCTGCCTGCCTCCTTTCTTAAAGAGTGGAGTGACATTTGTAAATATGGAACAACATTAGCTGCTCACCTGTTCTGGGACTTCACTGTGGCTATCTCGGTCAAACCCCAGCAATCTAATTTCTTTACTGTCAATAACCTGGGGTAGATTACATCAGACTCCAGAGACATCCATCTTAATGTTTTATAGGTAACCCCACAGTATTTCTTTATCTCAAAATGCCCTGGTGGGCTAGCATGCTTCACACTGATCTTCACATACTCCACATCCTTGGTGAATACTAATACAAATGTTGCACACACCCTCTGCCTCCAAGCATGTGCTCCCTCCATTATTCCTGAATGGTCCTGCTCCCTAGTTATCGTCTTGCTCTTAATGAACTTGCAGAGTGCCTTGGAATTTTCTTTAATCCTCCTTGCCTTTGCTGCTGAAATCTCAGTAAAGGGAGTTGTAGTTGAAGAACTGGAAAAGCTTGATGTGGATAAATCATCTGCTCCAGATGGGATGGGTTGTTGAGAGAAATAGACTTTCAAATTGCAGTGGTCTTGTCCGTAAATTTTCAAAACATTTATAGACCCAGGGGTGTACATGAGGATTAGAGAAATGCAAGTATAACCATATTCAATACCATAATTTCTCTGCAACTGTAGGTCACTAAAGTTAACATCAGCAGAGCAGAAACTTTTAGAAATGATGATGGGAGTAAAATTAGAAATTTCTTGGGACAATGTGCAATATATTGTGTATTTCTTTAGTATAAATGATGTGTAATTGCTTTATGGAGCGGAGGTTATATGAAGTTAATGTGTATTGGGCGTTCACAAGGTGCTTTGTAACATACTACAATGTTAGCTTATCATTGATTATGAAACCCATGGAATTATAAAGTGGCTGAGTGGTTTGTACCTGCTGCTTCTTAGGTCAACATGTCACATTTCTGGATTAAATTCAAAAGGTCAGATTTTGTCTGACTAGATCATGTAAAAACTGGAGTGGTTAGGAGCAGCACAGGAGGATGTCTCAACATCTGATCAATCAGGAAGGGAGCAGACAGGAGCCCTTCACATTGGCAGAAGGGTGAGGAACCAGAGGACAGAATGAAGATGATTGTTAGAAGAATCAATGTGACTTTATTTTTCCTCCCAGGTTAGCGTAGGCTGCTCTGCCATACAGGATAATGGAAACAGATTTTATTGTAGCTTTGACTGAATGCTGAACGAAAATGGCATCTCACTGGATTGTTTACTGGAGCTGTTGGCAGAAAGTTTTAATCAGAATTTTACAATGATAGGGCTCTAATATGAAAGTGGAAGGGTTAGGGTAATGTGAAAGTGAGACATGTGGAATGAAGGGAAGTAAAGGTTTTTTATTTTATTGCAATAATGTAGATTAAAAATATATAGAAGAAAGTTAATTTGGCTGGAGGCAAAAAATGCAAGGAAATGCATTGATTGCCATGGTAGCATAGTTATTAGTGTGGCACTATTACAGCTCGGGGTGCTGGAGTTTGGAATTCAATTCCAGTGTCCTCTGTAAGGAGTCTCGGTACATCCTTTGCATGGAATGTGTGGGTTTTCCCCGGTGCTTCAATTTCCTCCCACAGTCCAAAATGTACCGAGTAGATTATTTGGTCATTTGTAAATTGTCTAGTGGTTGGATTAGTGGTTAATCAGGGTTGTTGGACATTGCTGGGCCACATGGGTTGAAAGGCTGGAAGGGTCTTTTCTGTGCTGTGTCTCAATAAATAAGAAAGGGAGGAGTAGTAGCCACATTAACAGGATATGATCAACACATTTGGGGGCATGTAAAAGGAGCAATGAAATTATTGTTGCTTTGGTGCTAGGGGTTAAATGGGCAGAATTTAAGTGTGCATGGGAAGTTGAAGTAATTAATATGTGGAGCACCATTCTGGGGAAGAGGCATCACTGACCTAAGGAAATGAAGCCAGGCAAGTGGTTGACGTATTTGTAGGGGAGAGCTTGGGCACCTGTGACCATAACTAGTTTCAAGATGGTGATTAAACCTAGGACGGGTCCTCAAGTGAAAGTTGTAAAGACTGAGGGTGTTGGGGTTTATTTTGATGTCATAAGACAGGAACTCGCAGAAGCTGATTGCGTGAGACTGTTTGCAAGCAAAAGGATGTGTGACAAGTGTGAGTCTTTTAAAAGTGAGCTCAGGACCAGCAAGTTCCTGTTAGAGTGAAGGGCAAGGCTGCACAATTAGGGAACCTTGGTTGATGAGGGATTTTGAGAATCTCTTCAGGAAAAGAGTAGCAGGTTTAAGCAATGAGTCCCTTGAAATATGTAGGAAATTGGAAGTGAGAGAAAGGCTCTATGAGCTATCCCGCACAGTGCTGGAGGAACTCAGCAGGTCAGGCGGCATCTATGGAGGGAAATAAACAGTCAACATTTTGAGCCAAGCCCCTACATTGGGCCTGAGGAAACTCCGCCAGATGTGGTGGAGGTGGGTACATTTGCAAGGTTTATAAGACATTTAAATAGAAACATAGAAAATCTATAGCACAATACAGGCCCTTTGGCCCACAATACTGTGCCGAAAATGTATGTACTTTAGAAATTACCTAGGGTTACCCATAGCCCTCTATTTTCTAAGCTCCATGTACCTATCTAGGAGTCTGTTTTTTAAAAAACAAACCCTATCATATCCGCCTCCACCACCGTCGCTGGCAGCCCATTCCAGCTCTTTTATACCACACAGATATGGAAAATTCCACTCAAACTTTTGAGGTGAGAGTTAACCTACATGATTCTTATTCAAATAATGCAAACCAAAGAAACTTCTGGAGCTTTCCAGAATTTGTATAGCCCCCAGGGCAGGGATTCCCAACCATTTTCATTCAATAGACCCCTACCATTAACCGAGGGGTCCATGCACTAGGGAACAGACTGAACTTGCAAATGTATATTGTGACCGCTAAGGAAGCATATTAATCTGTTGAATAAAAGTAATTATATAAAATACAAGCAAATAATTGTTAAACTGCAAAGAAAATATCAATTAACAGTCTAATTTAAGAATTAAACAGTGAGATCCAAAAATCCCAAGAAAGTCACCTCCGGTCCTCAATCTCCAGTCCCTGGCTCAGACTTGCAGACATCAAACCTCTGATTTCCAGTCTCCACAACCCAGGTGCCTGATTTCTGCAAGTCTGGACCAGGGACTGGAGGTCACCAAGTTGAGTCGGTGGTAAGGAAAGCAAATGCAATGTTAACATTCATTTTAAGAGGACTAATATGCAAGCAAGGAAGCTTTATAAGGCATTGGTCAGACTGCACTTGGATAATTGTGAGCAGTTTAGGACCTTATCTAAGAGGTGTTGGCATTAGAGAGGGTCCAGAGGATATTTACAATAATGATCCTTCCAGCCAAAATGGCCCCTACATTCAATGCTCCTTCAGTCAGGATCATCTGGGCAGATTGTGAAACCATACATTTCACTATTTCTATGTCTTTTATGTTTGTTTTTGGTCTTGGGTGTGATTCTGTGGGTTGGAGCCTATGATTTGCTGTTTGGAGATTGTGTGGGTGTTCCACGCATTAGGGTTCCACTGCTCTGCAGTCTCCGGGAGACAGAGGCAGCGTGTACAAACGTCATGGTGGGCATGCTGCAGGACTGGCTGTGAGGCAATGTTCAACTCCATTTCCCTAATTAAGGCTTCCATTGTCCACTGATTAAAGCGACAAGATATTGAAGCGTTGAGATGAATGCAGAAGTTTAGGAGTTTCAACGCTCTGCAGTCTTCCAAGAGGATTCCTGGAGAGGGGCAGCGTGCCTGAACTTCACGGCAGTAGGCTGCGAGATGAGGCGTGAGCTGATTAAAGCTTCCGTTGTCCGCCGATTAAAGCGACGAGGGAGATTGAAGCATCGAGGTGAATGCGAAGTGAGCGCTGGCTGCCTGTCTTTTGATCGCTCTGCTGCTGGAGAGGGGAGAGCCTGCTGTTGTGCCTGAAGAAAGTTACCAGAGTTTTTCTGTGTTTTGTATGTGGACTTGGAATATAAAAAAAACTACAAGGCTGGGGGAAAAAAAAGTCTATAGTCTGTGTATTTTGCCTGATTTTTCTCTTTATTTTTGTCTGTAGGGGTGGGGTTTGGGGGTTGATGTGCCTGTTCCATTTTTGTTCATTTTTTGTTGTGTGAAGAATTTCAGAGTGTATACTTTGATAATAAATGAACCTTTAAACTTTTTTGAACCTTTAATGATTCTAGAAATGAAGGTTAATGTTTGAGTTATAGCTCTGGGGCTATATGTGCTGAGTTTAGAAGAATGAGGAAGGCTCATTGAAACTTACCAAGTGCTCAAAGGCTGAGAGAGGATGTTTCCTATAGTGGGTGAGTCTAGGACCAGAAGGGACAGCCTCAGGATAGAGGGCTGTCCACTTAGAACAAATGCAACATCTTGATTTTTACTACTATGTTGTAGGTATTTCATTTTAGCAGTTCTGTAAGGGCAGTCTGTTCTACTTTCAGCCTGTTTGGGTTTGAGCTGAGATAAGAGGCTTTGTTGTTCAGCTTTGGAATGTGGTGTCAGCCAGTCAGAATGGTCGAATTGGGAGAAGGTTCTAGAGGATGCTGGGCGGAAAGATTTTGTAAGGGACCTTGGTGTGTTGAGCTTTCTTTTTGGTGGGAGTTGGGAGAAGACAGGAGGGAAGATGGCTGAGGATGCCATCCCTGTTGCACAAGGTGCTTTGTGCAGGTGAGGGGCTTCAAGGAGGAAGGACCAATACCGCCATGGGAGACCCATTTGTTTGAGATGGATTTCGAGTGATATAGGGAAGGTGGTGTGTACTATCTCGCAGACCAAGGGTCCAGCACGTGAGCTACAAACAAGTTCAAGATGAGCTCCAACTTGTGTGCACATTTGACTGTAATTGTAATGGGCCCTTTTTGATTTTTTTTTCTTTAACTCTTTGGATAAGTTAATGTTCATAAATATACTGTCTTTATAATTGTATGTACTATACAATCTGTTATTTCTTGCTGGCGGGGATGGGAGGGGGTAGTAAATCACACAGCATTTACACAAGCCAGGGTTTGGGTGGGCGAGACAGCCCAACCTCTGGTTTGGCGGGACCAAAGTGCATATACCCTAAACGTACAGAGTCTGAGAAAGGTGGGTTTCTCACCGGGTAGTCCAGTGGCTGTTAGCAAGGGGCTAATGAGCCACATTTCCAGAAACACCCAGTAAAAAGGAGTTTCACAGACATGAGGAATATATTTTGCCAAACGGCAGTGAATCAGTGAAATTAATTGCCACAGTGTCTTCAGCTGCCAAGTCATTGGGTATTTTTAAAGTGGAAGCTGTTAGGTTCTTGATTTGTCAGGTCATCAAAGGTTACGGGCAGAAAGCAGGAGATTGGGGTTGAAACGGATAATAAATCTGCCATGATAAAATGGCGGAGCAGACTTGATGGGCTGAATAGCCTTGTTCTATTATATCTTATGGTCAATAGTGGAAAAGCAATTTTCAAAGAGGGTAAGTAATTGTTCTTGCAGCTTTTTGTGCATAAGAGCAGAGCTAGTAATAGGTAGATTGCTTTTGTGTAGCACTAGCTCCATTACAATCTTAGGAAGAAACAAGGTCAGATGTTAATCTAGAGCCCAGCTAACCTGAGATATCAGTAGAAAACTGGCCTTTTTAATTTCCTAGTACAGTCGGCCCTCCTTAACCGCGAGGGATTGGTTCCGAGACCCCCCCGCGGATACCAAAAAACGTGGATGCTCAAGTCCCTTATTTAACCTGTCTCAGCGTGGGTGGACTTTAGGACCTGGGGTAGCTCCAGACCTTATTTAACCTGTCTCAGTGCTGGTGGACTTTAGGACCCAGAACAGCACAGGACCCACTGCTCGCAGTGTTTCTGTTCCGTTGACTTATAATACCTAATACAATGTAAATTAGATTAGATTCAACTTTGTCATTGTGCCAAGTACAGATACAAAACCAATGAAATGTAGTTAGCATCTGACCAGAAATGCAAAGAATAGTGTTATTTACGAGATAACTGCGAATAAAAAGTAAGTGTTACAGCACACAAATATATAAGTACTGAAGACAGTACAATATGGGTACAATACTGCTTAGTGCTGTGATGTGAGGTTCAGCAGGGTCACAGCCTCAGGGAAGAAGCTCTTCCTGTGCCTGCTGGTGCGGGAGTGGAGGCTCCTGTAGAGCCTACCAGATGAGAGGAGAGTAAAAAGTCCAAGGTTAGGGTGAGATGCATCCTTGATAATGCTTTTCACCCTGCCCTGGCAGCGTTTATGGTAGATGTTCTCAATGGTGGGCAATTGGGTGCTGATAATCCGCTGGGCAGTTTTCACCACACGCTGGAGTGCTTTACGGTCCGATATGGGACAATTGCCATACCACACTGAGATGCAGTTGGTGAGTATGCTCTCAATGGTACAGCGGTAAAAGTCTGTCAATATCCTGGGACAGAGGTGAGCTTGCTTGATGCTCTGCAGGAAATAAAGGCGCTATTGCGCCTTTTTGATCAGGATGGAGGAGTTCAGGGACCAGCTGAGATCCTCGGAAATGTGGACACCAAGGAATTTGAAGTCTAATTCATGCTCCACTAAAGCTCTGTTGATGTAGGTGGGGATGTGAGTGTGGCTCCTAGCATGCCTGAAGTCCACAATGATCTCCTTAGTCTTCTGGGTGTTAAGGGCCAGGTTGTTGTCGGCACGCCATGCGGCCAGGTGCTGGACTTTGTCCCTGTAGGCCGTCTCGTGATCAGGCCAAGCACCGTGGTGTCATCTGCGAATTTGATTATGGAGTTAGAACCATGTACTGGAACGCAGTCATAGGTGAAAAAGGAGTACGGAAGAGGGCTCAGCACACAGCCTTGAGACACGCCGGTGTTCAGGGCGAGAGGAGGAGGAGAGGTTGTCTAACTTGTTATACTGTATTGTTTAGGGAATAATGACAAGAAAAAAAAGTCTGTACATGTTTAGTACAGACGCAACCATCGTAACTCTTCTGGGAAATGCTGATGCTGCCTCGGCATCAGCCGATCCCAGTTCTCCCGTGATCTTTAAGTTCTTGAGGCTGTAGTGCTTTACATCGCCCGCCAGCCAGCCATCCCTAGCACTAACACACGAATTTCAGCTTCTTTCTGCTTTATTGTGCGAATGTTCGATTCGTTCTTACTGACCTTACTGCCCACTTCGGAATGCGACATCCCACTTTTCAAAGAATCTAATATTTCTAATTTCTTGGTGAGAGATACCACTTTACGCTCCCTCTTAGCCTTTGAGGAATTGCTTTGACCATGTAATTGCTTTTTAGGAGCCATTTTTTCACAGAAACAAAGTAGCGAACAAACGAGACACGAGGCGAACAATGCTTGAACGACGAATGCTGGAGAGAGAACTTCCGGGTTTTCCGGAATCGCGGTTGGTTGAATTCGTGCATGCGGAACTCACGGATAAGGAGGACCGACTGTACCTCTAGTAACTCATTTGTGTTCAAAGCCCCAGAAGCAGTACCCAACTGCAAAGCAAACAATACATATAATAATTGAAAGATGATAATGTTTGACTTCTGTGACCTTGACCAAAGCTTTGGTCATTTGGATAAAGGAGTATTATTAAGAATTCAGGTTAAAAGTAGGACTTCAATTTAGTTCCTGTTTTGTACTAACTATTCTTTCCTATAAGCTCAAGGTGCCCAGGAAATTGGTGTGTATGGCGTTGTCCAATCCGTTGACCATTTTGGGCGGACGTGCTCAGTCAAATGGTTCAAACCGAAGGCAAATGGTAATGAGATTGAGGTGAGTAATTTAAAGAACAATTGTATTGAAACTGCAGATTTTTTGCTAATTCATGTCTGTTGGATAAATGGCTGTTAAAGATCTTAAAATTGAGGTTAGGGCATAGGCTGTCTCCTGAAACAGTGTCTAATTTATAGATTAGATTAGATTCAACTTTATTGTCATTGTGCTGACTACAGATACAAAGCTAATGAACTGCAATTAGCATCTGACCAGAAGTGCAAAAGAATAGTATTATTTACAAAATAACTGCGAATAAAAGTAAGTGCTACCGCATACAAATATAAAAGTACTGAGACAGTCCAATATGGGTGCAATACTGCTTAGCGCTGTGATGTGAGGTTCAGCAGGGTCACAGCCTCAGGGAAGAAGCTCTTCCTGAGCCTGCTGGTGTGGGAGCGGAGGTTCCTGTAGCGCCTGCTGGATGGGAGGAGAGTAAAAAGTCCATAGGGTGAGATGCATCCTTGATAATGCTTTTCGCCCTGCCCAGGCAGCGTTTATGGTAGACGTTCTCAATGGTGGGCAATTGGGTGCCGATAATCCGCTGGTAGTCATAATAGTTATGATGTAAAAGTCAATGGAATTAAAATGAAGAAAATGGATCAACACCTAAAGTCCTTTGTCAGTTGATAGTTGTTTAATAGCATGTAAACTCCAGGCTTTAAGGTGGTGCTATTCTCTGGCATAACAAACGCACAGAAGTAGTCATGGTCATCCACTGCAATCAAGTAAGACCCCAGTTTGTGTCGACTCCTTGTATCACTGGACCTGGACTTCCAAGGTCAAGAGAGTAGAGCTGTCCCAGTGCAACAGCTTTTCCTCTTTTTAAAAACTCTGCCACACAGGTCGTCTAGTCATTGTTGAATGTGACGGACAACCAACATTCTCCTTTGGAGCTGCATCCTGAAGATAAGTTCACGAACACTTGCAGTTGCCTTGCAAAGTTAAGTAGATGTGAATTGTCACCAAGTTCAATTATCTTTCAGCCATACATGAATATAGCCAAATGAAAGAGTGTTCCTCCGGGGCCAAGGAGCAACACACATTACCAGCAGCACATGGCACAAGTAACACGTGGTTGCGATTTCAGAAAAACATAGTCACAAAAAAAAATAATAGCCCAAGTCCCTGAGTGGAATGACTTGTGTCCTGATCCAGCTTGTCCTTCCACCAAGCAAACCTTGGAGAATAGCATCGAGCGAACACTGGAAGGCCCCAACCCAGGATGAATTCTAGCATGCGCAACAGAAGTCCCTGCTCTCTTCTACACTACCTCAGTCCTCTTGCCATGGATGGCTGCAATAGGTGCGCCTGCGGCTTTGGCCTAGTCCTTGCCACAGCCGAGGCATTGCAGCTCCCCCACTGTTGGTCTTGCCAATGAACTAATGAACTGGACTTGCAATATACTGTATTACCAATGTCCAGCAGGGTTTTGCAATCCCAGTATAAATGTACACAACATTGATTTGCACCGTGCACAGTCACAGCACAACGGTACGCAACAAGTCCAAGTGACAACACGAACGGTATGCAATAAGTCCAGCTCCATTTCTATTGAGCAACTTGCTGATGGGGTTGTCCTGCACTACTTTTGATATTGCTATTACAATTACAAGGGAAAGAGTGCTAGGCAAACTGAAAGGTCTTAAGGTGGATAAGTCACCTGGACCAGATGGTCTACATCGTAGAGTCCTGAAAGAGATTGCTGAAGAGATAACAGAGGATCCTGGCATGGTCCCGGAGGACTGGAAAATTGCAACTATCACTCCACTTCTTGAGGAAGACAAAAGAGAAGAAATTATAGGCCGGTTAGCCTAACCTCAGTGGCTGGGAATGTGTTGGAGTCCATTATTAAGGACGAAGTTTCGGGGTACTTGGAGGCACATGATAAAAATAAGTCAAAGTCAGTATGGTTTCTGTAAAGGGAAATTTTGCCTGACAAAACTGTTAGAATTCTTCGAGGAAGTAACAAGCAGGGTGGACAAAGGAGAGGTAGTGGATATCATTTACTTAGATTTTCAGAAGGTGTCTCAAGTGAGGCTGCTTAACAAGATGAAAAATCCTATGGTGTTACAGGAAAGATACTGGCATGGGTAGAGGAATAGCTGACAGGCAGGAGGCAGCGAGTGGGAATAAAGGGGGTCTTTGGTTGGCTGCCAATGACTAGTGGTGTTCTTCAGGGGTCAGTATTGGGTCTGCTACTTTTCACATTGTCAATGATTTAGATAGGGGAATTGATGGCTTTGTGGCAACGTTTGCAGATGATATGAAGATAAGTGGAGGGGTAGGCAGTGCTAAGGAAGCAATGTGATTGCAGCAGGACCTACACAAATTGGAAGAATGGACAAAAGTGGCAGATGGAATCTCGTGTTGGGCAATGTATGATGCATTTTGGTAAAAGGAACAATAGTGTGGACTATTATTCAAATGGGGAGAAAATTCAAAGATCGGAGGTGCAGAGGGACTTGTGGAAGACTCCTAGAAGATTAATTTGCAGGTTGAGTCTGTGGTAAAGAAGACGTATGCAATGTTGGCATTTACTTCAAGGGGAATAGAATATAAAAATAGAGATAATGCTGAAGCTTTTTATGACACTAGTCAGGCCACACTTGGAGTTTTGTCAAGTTTTGGGCCCCTTATCTCAGAAAGGCTGTATCGTCATTAGAGAGAGTCCAGGGGAGGTTCATGAGGATGATTCTGGGAATGTAGGGGTTAACACATGAGCATTTGGCAGCTTTGGGGCTATTCTCACTGGAATTTAGGAGAGTGCGTGGGGACCTCATTGAAACCAAATAAAAGTTGCAGAGGCTAGATAAGATGGATGTGAAGATATTTCCTCTGGTGGGATTATCCGAACTGGAGGGCACAGCCTTAAAATTAAGGGACGACCTTTTAGAACAGTAGTAAGGATGAATTTATTCATTTTTTTTCCTTAACCCAGAGTGGTAAATCCGTGGAATGGTCTGCCACAGACTGCAATGGAGGCCAAGTCCGTGGGTATATTTAAAGCAGAAGTTGATAGATTCCTGATTGGTTGGGACATCAAGGGGTATGGTGAGAGGGCAGATGTATGGGGTTGAATGGGATCTGCAGTGATGAAATGGCAGCGTGGACTCAATGCGCTAAATGACCTAATTCTGCACCTATGTCTTTATGGTCTTTCTTGATGTTCATAGTATCGATCAGTGACTTGAATCACTGTAGATTTACAGGACGGACAAATACACATTCGATTTGACCCAGTGTAGCTGCTGTGTTTGACAGCACCAACATTTAACCTTGGGGATTGTGAGAAAATTCTGATAAAATACTTGACCAGGTACAAATGACTTTGCACTGTACAGAAAATGCTCTGATAACTTGCATTTTCTTTGACTACTTCATTTGTACACGCATACCATTTTAGCATATAATAACTTTATATAGCATCTTTCGTACATTACAATGCGGGTTTAAAGTGCTTAGTCATAGAAGTACAGTACGGAAACAGGCCCTTTGGCCCATCTAGTCCATGCCAAAGCCATTTAAAACTACCTACTCTCAACGACCTGCACCTGGACCATAGCCCTCCATATCCCTATTTCCACACACTTATCTGAACTTCTCTTAAGCATTGAATCAAGCTCACGTGGACTACTTGTGCTGGCAGCTCATTCCACACTCTTATGGCCCTGAGTGAAGAAGATTCCCCTCATGTTCCCCTTAAACTTTTCACCTTTCACGGTTAAGCCATGACATCTTAGTCCCACCCAAACTCAGTGGAAAAAACCCTGCTTCCATTTACCCAATTTATACCCCTCAAGTTTGTATACCTTTCAGTATGAGTAGGCTCAACAACAAACTGCTCTAAAAAGCTATCTTGTAGGCATTCAAGACGTTCATTCTTGAGATCCATTACCAACCTGATTTTTCCCAATCTATGTGCATGTTTTTAAAATCTTCTGAACTATCATGACATTGTCCTTTTGACACACCTTCTCTCTTCCCTGGTGTAACCTGTGGCCCACATCCCAGCTACTGTTGGGAGGCCTGTATATAACTGCCATCAGGGTCCTTTTACCCTCGCAACTGCAACCATCCTTCAGCCACGATTCATTGATGGCCACAACATCATACCTGACAATCTATAAAACTGCAACAAGATCATCCACCTTATTTCTTATACTCTGTGCATTGAGATATAACACTTTGAGTACTGTATTTTCTACCCTTTTTGATTCTTCATCCCCGATTTGTCCTATTGGATCTTGGGAATATTGAGCTGCCAGTCCTGCCTGCTCTCATTAATGGCTACATTCCAGCTGTTGATCCATGCCCTGAGCTCACCTGCCATTCCTATGATACTTCACACTTTGAAATATACACCGCTCAAGACACTAGTCACATAATGCTCAGCCTTTTGATTCCTGACGTTGTCTGAGGTCTTACTAACATTTGCCTCCACAACCTCTCCACTAACTGTTCTGGCAGTCTGGTTCCCAGCCTCCTGCAACTCTTTTGTTTCCTTTCTTTGACTGAAGCCTCAAGTGCACCGCCCTGTCTCTGTCCACTCAGACGATGGCAGCCACTCTGTCCCTGCCTGCCTTTCATTTGCTCATGCTAATCAGTCTCAAACACAGATTGCTTGCTGGTCAAAGCGTTATTATGCTATTGCAACCCATTGTTGCCTTTTCCTACTCGGGCAGTGGACGTGAGTGAAATTCCCTCCTCTCAAACTTCCGATGTATTGATTGGTCACTGGTGAAAGCTCCATTACCTATACTATATACAAATGGTAATGACAAATCAATACAGTCATAAAATATACAAAATTAAAAATCATAAGTGAAACCAATCTATATCAAATCGTACCAATCTATATAAATATAATCAATATCAACAGGTTAAAAGTAATCCTATAAGTAGACCAATTTTTTTTTAGTAGAAGGTAGACTTTTAGAAGTTTTGAAGCATTTCACAGTGCTAGCCTGGCGTATCTCAGTCAGTAAGGTATTCTATATGACCAGTTCTTCTATACTGGCTCCAGGAACACTAAGCAATCAGTATTTATGGATCTAAGATTATGATTAGGGATGTAAGGAGATGGCCACACCAACATATATGGAGGAGCTAGATTATTCCGAGCCTTATATACAATTAAGGATCAATTTTAGAATTGATCCCTAACGACACAGGCAGCCAGTGTAATGATGCGAAGACCAGTGAAATGTGCTCAGTTTTCCTGTGGTTAAGGTTCTTGCTGCTGTATCTTGAACAAGCTGCGGCTGATTGATATCTTTCTTAGACAGTCTTGCCTATTAAAGTAGTCTAATTGGCTAAAATCAAAAGTGATTATCAGTTTTTCTGCATCTTGAGATGTTACAAGAAATCAAACTCTTGCAATTTTCCTTAAATGAAAGAATGCAGTCTTAGTAATCTGGTTAATTTGATTTGAGATGTAGCTCAGTCAATAATGCCTTAATTCTTCTAGCTTGATTTGCAAGACCAGATGATGTAGTTTATTTCTAAAAGACCAATAGACCAATATGTGGTTGTAAATTGATTATAAATGTTGCATTGGTAAAGTTAATCTGGGCTACAAACGATGCAATAGAAGGGAAGATAATAATAGGGACTCGCTCCAAAATCCCCTTGCCTCTGCAAAGGGATATCCTGCCTTCTCACTCTCCTAATCCTTATCATTCAGATCAACAGCACTGGGGCACGTTGGTAGAATATTAGATATTGAATCAATATTGGCATATTGAATTTATTTATTGAGTTTATTTAAATCTTACATCCATCCCACAACATGAAGGAGTAAAATTCTTTGCGTTATGACTTTGTTGCAATGTACAGACGTGAATTTATGTCTGAAGGCTTGTAGAAAGAAGCTATCCCATAGCCTGTTGGTTCTGGCTGTAATACTGCAGTGCTGTTTGCCGTTTGCAAGCAGCTGAGGCAGTTTATGGCTGGGGTGACTGGTGTCCCTGATGATATTCCAGGCCTCCTCTCTGCACCTGTTGTTATAAATATCCTCAATGGAGGGAAGTTCACATCCACAGATGTGCTGGGCTGTTGGTGCCCAGTGATCAGGGTTGGTGCGGTTCCTGTACAGCCAGTCACGATGCTGTCAGTGGTACTCCTGTAGAAGGTCTTGAGGATCTGGGGGCTCGTGCTGAACTACTTCAGTCACCTGAAGTGGAAAAGACACTGTTGTGCTTTTTTTTTGCTGCACGGCCGATGTGTACAGTCTGGGTGAGATCTTTGATGATGTGTGTACTGAGGAACTTGAAACTACTCACCCTGTCAACTACAAAACTATTGATGTTGATCGGAGCAAGCCTATCTCCATTCCTCCTGTAATCCACAATCATCGCTTTTGATTTTTGGACATTGATAATAATAGGGACTTGAACCAGAATACCATTGCCTCTGCAGGGGAATGTCCTGCCTTCTCACTACCTTAATTCTTGTCATTCAGATCAACAACATCAGGACAGATTTCGCTGTAGATGTTTGCTGGCAGCTCTTTTTCAGATGGGTTATTCAAATAAACCTCATTTATTAAATGACAGCATCTCAACTTAGAATTTTGCGAAGCTCTAGCATAACATCTAAAATTTTGACAAATTTCTATAGATATGTGATAGAAAAACCAATGCCCTTGAATGAAGTATCCTATGAAAGGTAGTGGATAAAGCCTGGTCCATCATGGGTAAAGCCCTTCCCACCACTAAGCACATCTACGTGTCACAGGAAAGCAGCATCCATCAGGGACCCTTACCACTCAGGTCACGCCCTCTTCCCGCTGCTGCCATCAAGAAGGAGGTACAGGAGACTCGGGTCCAACACTACCAGGTTATTACCCCTCAACTATCAGGCTCTTGAACCAGGGGATTCTTCACTCAACTTCACTGAACTGTTCCCACAAACTCTGAACGCCTTCGAGGACTCCATCTTGTGTCTTGATATTTATTTATTGCTTATTTATTATCTTTTTTCTTTTTGTATTTGCACAGTTTGTTTTTTGCACACTGGTTGTCTGCCCTGTTGGTGTGGTCCTTCATTGATTATATTATGATTATCGGATTTGAGTATGCCTGTAAGAAAATGACTTATTGTTTTACATGGTGACATGTACTTTGATAATAAACTTACTTGAAGTTTGAACTTAAAATTGCAGGTGCTGGGCCATGAAGAAGATATTAGTGTTTATGATATTGCTGACCATCCGGATTTCCACTTCCGCATTACTGACATTGTGATTCGTATTGGGAATGTGGAAGAAGGCAGAGCTACGCGTAAAGCTGATGAGGTACAGTAAAGGTGTACTTTTTCCTTTTTTCCCCTGTGGCAGTTTTTTTAGAGTAATTTTTAATTGGCGTTCTTGTACTCAAAATTATTTAAGTTAAAATTGTAAGTGCCTGTCCTGAGTAGCTGGTATCATAACAAGCCCCATTCTGTCCATACAGCAAATGTTTGTCTCGCAGGTAGAGGTTTGGATGCCGGCAATAACATTTAAAATTAACATTTAGGACTCGTCTATCTTAGTCAACCTTGCTGCAGTGTCATTACTAAGAAAGGTGCTTTTATTGACATTTTAGATGGCAAAAAGAGTAAATTGAAATACTAAATTGTATGGCGTAGTCAGTATCCTATTTGAAAGATTTTTAGATCTATCACTTTTTCTGCTGCCTCTGGTGTCCATTAATCTGTCATCAGCTTTGGCTACAGTGACATGGTGCTGAACTTCCTAAATGCACTTGCAAATTCAAAGCAGGAGTAAAGAACCTCACTGTCGCATCTGTCCATCATTAAACAGGTTCATGGGTGATCCAATTCCTCTTGTCCATCTGTTATTAAACAGGTTCATGACTAATCCAATTCCTCCAGTAAATCTGCCATTAAACAGATTCATGGCTGTTCCAATGCCTCTTGTTGATCTGCCATTAAACATGTTTATTGCTGATCCAATTCCTCCTTGTCAGTCTGCAGAAACCAGTGATTCTTTCGTTCAAGTATCTATCTCTGCCTTAAAGATATTTACAGACTGTTTCCACTGCCTTTTGAGGAAGAGTGTTCCAAAGACTTCCCTTATAACCTTTTCAGAGCAATAATCTTGTTTTATCTACTTTAAAGGGCAACCCATTTAATTTTAATTAGATATTAAGCTTCATATGAATAAATATATGAAGTAACATTTAAAATTCACTGGCTGAAAAACAAAATCAAGGGTTAAAAGTCACTGGTGAAACTGTTGGAAAATGGTAATCATTGCATGTGGATAATGCTGTGTCCTTCACCTTTCACCGAGAGGTGCTGCTGGAAAAGAGGAATCAGTATTGCATGTGAATAATGCTGTCACCTTTCACTAAGGGGTCTTGTCATGCTTGAATGGGCATAGAGTAATACAGCATAGAAACAGAAACTTCCACCTAATTTGCACAGGCTGACCAATATGCCCATCCAAGCTAGTCCTATTTTGCCTGCTTTTGGTCCATATCCTTTTAAACCTGCCTTCCGATCACAGAAAAGTACAGCACCAGCACAATGTTCATATCCCTCCATTTTCTGTGTAAGAACCTCTTAAACACCTCTATAATACTTGTGTCCACTACCACCCACTTTTCCTGTAATACCATGGGCTCTTTACTTGTTAAGCAGCCTCATGTGTGGCACCTGGTCAAAGGCCTTCTGAAAATCCAAGTGCACAACATCAACAAATTCTCCTTTTTTATCCTGCTTGTTATTTCTTTGAAGAGTTCCAACAGATTTCCCAGGCAAGATTTCCCCTTAAGGAAACCATGCTGAGTACATCCTATTTTTATCATGTGCCTCCAAGTAGCCCAACACTACATTCTTAAGAGTTGATTCCAACCACTTGGAACATCTTCCCAACCACTGGCCTATAATTTCTTTTCTTCTGCCTTACTCTCTTGAAGAGTGGAGTGACATTTGCAATTTTCCAGTCCTCTGGAACCATTTCAGAATTAATTCCTCCTTGAAAAATCATTACTAATGCCTCCACAATCTCTTCAGCCACCTCTTTCTGAACCCTGGGGTGTAGACCATCTGGTCCAAGTGACTTACCTACCTTCAGATCTTTCAGTTTCCCAAGAACTTCCTCCCTAGTAATGGTATCTTCACATTTCTACCACCTAACACCCTTGAACTTCCTGCATACTGCTAGTACCTTCCATAGTGGAGACTGATGCAAAGTATTTATTCAGTTCGTCCATCAAACTTTTGGTATCCTCTTTAATATTATCAGCTAGCTTTCCTTCATATTCCATCTTATCCTTCTACATGAATTTGTGACTTCTGTTGGTTTTTAAAAGCTTCCCACTAATTTTTGCTGCATTATATGCTCTTGCTTTGGCTGTTATGTTGGCTTTGATTTCTCATGTCAGCTGTCGTTGTATCATTCTGCCTTTTGAATGCTGCCTCTTTGTCTTCTGAGTTGCTCCCGGAAATTCCAGCCGTTGCAGCTCTGCTGTCATCCCTGCTTCTGTTTCCTTCCAACCAAGTCTCTTCTCATACTTCTGTAATTCTCTTTACTCCACTGTAATACTGATACATTTGACTTTAGCTTCTCCTTCTCAAATTGCAGGATGAGTTTGATCATATGATTGCTGGCCCTTAAAGGTTCCTTTACCTTAAGATTCCTAATCAATTCCAGTTCATTGGACAGCACCCAATCCAGAATAGCTGATCTCCCAGTGGACTCAACCGTGAGTTGCTCTAAAAAGCCATCACAAAGGCATTCTACATTTTCCACTCTTGGGACCCAGCACTACCTGTTTTCCCAATCTACATGCTTATTGATATCTCCCATGACTATCATTGCCCATCTCCCATTGCCATTTTGACATGCACTTTCCATCTCCTGGTGTAATTTGTAAACCACGTTTTTATTACTGTTGGAAGGTCTGTATATTAGTCCCATCAGGCTCTTTTTACCCCTGCGGTTTCTTAGCTGTACCCACAACAATTCTGTTACAGCTCAAGATTTGATTTGATTTTTTTTTTTTTACCAGCAGACCCACCCCTTCTACCTTCTTGCCTATCCTTTCAATACAGTGTGTCCTTTGACACTAAGTTCCCAGTTTGTCTTGTTTCAGCCACGATGTATTGATGCCCACAATGCCATACATGCCATTCTGTAATTGTGCTACAAGCTCATCTACCTTTCATGATAACCCTATGCCCTCAACCTCTTGATTTGCTATTTCTGAGGTGAGGAAATTCTGCATTCACCTTGTCTGTGCTTCTCATCATTATATACACCTCTAATAAGGTCATCCTTCAGTCTCCTATGTTCCAAAGAATGAAGTGCTAACTTGTCCGACCTCTCCTAACTCTTGTAAATGTTCTTTGCACTCTTTCCAGTTTAATGACTTTTCCTCAAAAGGGAACTGACAGTGTACGTAGTATTTCAGTATGGCCTCAACATCTTCAACTGCAACATCCCAACTCTTACACTCGATGATTGATGAAGGCTAGCATGCCAAAGGCCTTCACTTCCATGTCTACCTATGATGCCACTTTCAGAGAATCATGAACAACAGGCTTGTTCTTCTGTATGAAACACCTCCCATGGTTTACTCTGTACTGAAAGTCCTAGCCTGGTCTGACGGCCAGAAAATAATACTTTGCAGTCATGTAGGCTAAATGCCAATTGTGATTTCCTCCACTCACAGTGCCTATAAAAAGTACTGTCCCCCACTCCCCCTTATAAGTTTTCATGTTTTATTGATTTACAACATTGAATCACAGTGGATTTAATCTGGCTTTTATAACACTGATCAACAAAAACTCTTGTCAAAATGAAAACAGATCTCTAGAAAGTGATCTAAATTAATTACAAATGTAAAACATAAAATAATAATAATTGATTGCATAGGTATTCACCCCCTTTAATATGATGCACCGAATCATTCCTGGTGCAGCCAATTGGTTTCAGAAGTCACATAATCAGTTAAATGGAGAACTCTGTGCAGTCAAGGTGCTTCAATTGATTGTAGTAAAAATACACCTATATCTGGAAGTTCCATCTGCTGGAGAGTCAATATCCTGGTAAAAATCACACCATGAAGACAAAAGAACACTCCAAACAACTCCGTGAAACTGTTATTGAAAAGCACAAGTCAAGAGATGGATTCAAGAAAACGTCCAAGTTACTGAATATCTCTTGGAGTACAGTTATGTCAATCATCAAGAAATGGAAAGAATATGGCACTGCTGAAAATCTGCCTCGAGCAGGCCATCCTCAAAAACTGAGTGACTGTGCAAGAAGGGGACTAGTGAGGGAGACCACCATGAGACCTATGACAATTCTGGAGGAGTTACAAGCTTCAGTGGCTGAGATGGGAGAGACTTATGTTACGTACCCTGTAACTGGGTTGCCAAGCCAGCAGAAATGGATCACTCAGTTGGAGTCTGGATTATTAGAACTAAGAAAGTTTTATTAAAGAAACAAGCAACACAGTACTCTTATCGAAAGGATAATAAGTGCAACAGTTCAGCAATGATAAACATACATGTACACAGAATTAAGATAACAGGATCAATCAAGCTCTATCGTTGTCTAGGGGTAAATGACCAGTTTCAAAGCAACGCAAAGTTCAGTTCAGTTTGCAGTAATCGCTGCAGTGGCGATGGACAGTGTGGGGGGGGGAGGAGAGAGAGAGCAAACACGAATGAATATTCAAGGCTTCCACACACAGACCTTCGCAGTCAGCTTTTGGGCGAGTCCTTTGTGATGTCATCAGAGGTCACCGACCGTGACCCCTCCATTTCCAGACACGATCGTTTCCCTGCGGTGAACCTGGCACCCAGGCAAGGATGGAGACACACCAGGTTCCCGCCGATCGTACCTTTCCACCCTGAACGTCTAAGGCTTGATCCCGCGATCAGCCGTCCAAAAGCTACCCACCGACTTGTGAGAGACGCACCGCTTCCAGGGTCTTGTTACTTCGGGTGTCGTGTGTGTCCTGCCTTAGCGAACCTGTCCCTTTTTATCCCCCTGCTGGGGTATCGCCTGTCCATCACTTCAAACAGTTCAGGGTTCAAAGGGGGAGCCGCTCTTGACAGCTCTCCTTCCCCTTCATTACACATCTCCAAATGCTGCTCCATTGTTTCCCTTATCTCTCTCTCCTGAAGACAGGTGGCAGACCAACTGCTGATCACACAGGACAGCTAACATCTTAATCTATGTGTACTCTTGTCACACTGCGCATACAACAACTGTTGCCCAGGTGCTTCGCCAGTCGTAGTTTTATGGGAGAGTGGCAAAGGGAAAGCCACTGGTGGGGGTGGGGGGGGGAAGCTCATGAAATCTCAGCTAGAGTTTGCCAGAAGGCATGTAGGAAGGTTGTACAGTCTGATGAAACCAAAATTAAGCTTTTTGGCCATCAGACTAAACACTGTTTGGCATAAGCCAAACACTGCATTTCCCGAAAAACATACCCTTCCTACTGTGATGGTGGCTGCATCATGCTGTGAGGGTGCTTCAGTGCAGCAGGCCCTGGAAGGCCTATGAAGGAGGGAGGGAGGGAACGTCGACTCAGACCATGAGAGGCCTGTTTTGGGCATTTTCATGACTTACAAGGCGCAGATTGGAAGTCTGTGTGGGGTGCCACTCCTCTCACAGACACTATAGCAATGTGTGGTTAAGTGCCTTGCTCAAGGATACAAACACGCTGCCACAGCTGAGGCTCAAACTAGCTACCTTCAGATCACTGGACAAACGCCTTAACCACTTGGCCGTGTGCCCAACACAAGGTAGAGGGTAAAATGAATGCAGCAAAATGCAGGGAATTCCTGGAGGAAAACCTGATGTAGTCTGCAAGAGAACTGTGACTTGGGAGAAGTTTTGTTTTCCAGCAAGACAATCACCTCAAGCATAAAGCCAAAGCTACACAGGAATGGCTTAAAAACAATGAAGTTAATGTCCTAGAGTGGCCAAATTCCAAAACTTGTCAACAATTTACTAAAAATTAAAAACCAACATTGTGAGGCTGAAAAAGTATTCATCCCCTTTGCAATTATTACGCTAACTTTCCTCCAGTGCAATCTACTGTATTACCTTACCAACTCAACCAATTTGTTGTAGAAAATTGGAGGATCATCTGTTTTCAATGAATTCATAAGAATAAGTACCCCCTCTCTCTGTAAGGTCAAAGAGTATGGTAGATTTTCAATAGACCAAATTAAAATGAAGACAGAAGAGCATTCAAGACAGTTAAGAGAAATGATAGAGAATCACAAATCTGAGGAAGGGTACAAGACCATCTCAAAAGCATTGAACATGCCTTGAAGTTCAAAAAGTAGAAAAATAGGAAACGATGGCCCCACTGCCAAGGTCAGACCAGCCATCTAAACTTGGACACCAGAGAAGAATGGGCTTGTAAGAGAAGCTACTGTGAGGGCAACAATCACTCTGAGTAAGTTGGGGAAGACGGTGGCTGCAACTGGAGATGAAGTTTACGGCTCCACTATTTATAAGTCCTTGGATAAAGAGGGCATTTATGAAAGAGTGGAAAGGAAGAACCACTGGCTTTAAAAAAAAAAAGCATATCCTTGCCTGTAAAGATGTGGCAAAGCTTCACTTAGAAGATACTGTAAAGATGTGGAAGAAAGTCTTGTGGTTGGATGAGACTGAAGTGGAACTTTTTGGCCTCAACACTAAGTGATTCATATGACATAAATCTAATACAGTGCATCAGCCAGGTAACACCATCCCTACTGTGAAGTATGGCAGAGGTAGCACCATGCTATGGGATGCTTTTCAGCAGCAGCGACTGGGAATCTGGTCAGGATTGATGAGAAGATGATTGCTGCTAAATATAGAGATCGTAGATTGAGAATCTGCTAGCCTCTGCCAGAATGCTTAAACTTAAAGTTTGCATTTCAGCTGAACGATGACGGCAAAGCACACTGCCAGAGCAACCCTGGAGTGGCTTCAAATGAAGAAAGTTGATGTCCTTGATTGTCCTTGAGTGGCTCAGTCAGAATTCTGACCTTAACATGATTGAACATCTCTGGCAAGACCTCAAGATTGTTGTCCGTGGTCTCTTGAGCAGGTTTGCTTGGAGGAACACTTAAAGGATTGACGGTGGATATGCAATGGCAAGCATTTAAAGATCGCATGGATGAACTACAACAATTGTTCATCCCAGTTTGGCAAAAGAATAAATCAAGGAAGGTAGTGCACCCGTGGCTGACAAGGGAAATTAGGGATAGTATCAATTCCAAAGAAGGAGCATACAAATTAGCCAGAGAAAGTGGCTCACCTGAGGGCTGGGAGAAATTCAGAGTTCAGCAGAGGAGGACAAAGGGCTTAATTAGGAAGGGGAAAAAAGATTGAGAGAAAACTGGCAAGGAACATAAAAACTGACTGTAAAAGCTTTTATAGATATGTGAAAAGAAAAAGATTGGTTAAGACAAATGTAGGTCCCCTACAGACAGAAACAGGTGAATTGATTATGGGGAGCAAGGATATGACAGACCAATTGAATAATTACTTTGGTTCTGTCTTCACTAAGGAGGACATAAATAATCTTCCGGAAATAGTAGGGGACAGAGGGTCCAGTGAGTTGGAGGAACTGAGGGAAATACATGTTAGTAGGGAAGTGGTGTTGGGTAAATTGAAGGGATTAAAGGCAGATAAATCCACAGGGCCAGATGGTCTGCATCCCAGAGTGCTTAAGGAAGTAGCCCAAGAAATAGTGGATGCATTAGTGATAATTTTTCAAAACTCTTTAGATTCTGGACTAGTTCCTGAGGATTGGAGGGTGGCTAATGTAACCCCACTTTTTAAAAAAGGAGGGAGAGAGAAACCGGGGAATTATAGACCGGTTAGCCTGACATCAGTGGTGGGGAAACTGCTAGAGTCAGTTATCAAAGATGTGATAACAGCACATTTGGAAAGCGGTGAAATCATCGGACAAAGTCAGCATGGACTTGTAAAAGGAAAATCATGTCTGATGAATCTCATAGAATTTATTGAGGATGTAACTAGTAGAGTGGATAGGGGAGAGCCAGTGGATGTGGTATATTTGGATCTTCAAAAGGCTTTTGACAAGGTCCCACACAGGAGATTAGTGTGCAAACTTAAAGCAGACGGTATTGGGGGTAAGGTATTGATGTGGATAGAGAATTGGTTGGCAGACAGGAAGCAAAGAGTGGGAATAGACAGGACCTTTTCAGAATGGCAGGCAGTGACTGGTGGCAAGGCTCAGTGCTGGGACCCCAGTTGTTGACGATATGTATTAATGACTTAGATGAGGGAATTAAATGCAGCATCTCCAAGTTTGCGGATGACACGAGGCTGGGCGGCAGTGTTAGCTGTGAGGAGGATGCTAAGAGGATGCAGGGTGACTTGGATAGGTTAGGCGAGTGGGCAAATTCATGGCAGATGCAATTTAATGTGGATAAGTGTGAGGTTATTCACTTTGGTGGCAAAAACAGGGAAACAGATTATTATCTGAATGGTGGCCATTTGGAAAAGAGGAGGTGCAACGAGACCTGGGTGTCATTATACACCAGTCATTGAAAATGGGCATGCAGGTACAGCAGGCGGTGAAAAAGGCGAATGGTATGCTGGCATTCATAGCAAGAGGATTCGAGTACAGGAGCAGGGAGGTACTACTGCAGTTGTGCAAGGCCTTGGTGAGACCACACCTGGAGTATTGTGTGCAGTTTTGGTCCCCTAATCTGAGGAAAGATATCCTTGCCATAGAGGGAGTACAAAGAAGGTTCACCAGATTGATTCCTGGGATGGCAGGACTTTCATATGATGAAAGACTGGATCGACTAGGCTTATACTCGTTGGAATTTAGAAGATTGAGGGGGGATCTTATTGGAACATATAAAATCCTAAAGGAATTGGACAGGCTAGATAAAGGAAGATTGTTCCCGATGTTGGGGAAGTCCAGAACGAGAGGTCACGGTTTGAGGATAAAGGGGAAGCCTTTTAGGACCGAGATTAGGAAAAACTTCTTCACACAGAGAGTGGTGAATCTGGAATTCTCTGCCACAGGAAACAGTTGAGGCCAGTTCATTGGCTGTATTTAAGAGGGAGTTAGATATGGCCCTTGTGGCTAAAGAGATCGGGGGTATGGGGGGAAGGCTGGTACAGGGTTCTGAGTTGGATGATCAGCCATGATCATACTGAATGGTGGTGCAGGCTCAAAGGGCCGAATGGCCTACTCCTGCACCTATTTTCTATGTTTCTATGAATGGCAGATCTTGCGTTGCCACATTGTGCGAAGCTAATAGAGATGTATAAAGAGACTGCTAGCCCTAATAGCTGTGAGTATTGAGCAAAGGGGGATGAATACTTTTGAACTGCTGACTTTTCAGTTTTTGAATTTTTAGTTTTCCGTGCTTTACAATTTTCCATTTTTTGTGCTGTGGGGTGGGGGAGGGAGGAGCATGTGATTCACAAATAAAAATTATCAGTTAAATTGATCAAAATCCCTGATTGTAATACTCAGTTATGTGAACAAAGGGTTGAGGGCGGAATACTTTTACAGGGCACGGTAATTAAGGTTTTCAAAAATTATCAAACCACCTAATCTTCACATTAACACATACATGAGGTAGGACCTCAGAATATTTTTTTTCTGAGGGGCATGACTCTTTGGAACTTTTTATTATTAGATTATGAGGACACTCAGTCCTCGTTTATTGTCATTTAAAAATGTATGCATTAAGAGATGATACAATTTTCCTCTGGTATGATATCACAGAAACACAGGACAGACCAAAACTGCCAAAAACCACATAATTATAACATATAGTTACAACAGTGCAAAGCAATACTGTAATTTGATAAAGGGCAGACCATGGGCACGGTAAAAAAAAAAGCCTCAAGTCCTGATATCCCCATCATCTCACGTAGACGGTACGGTAGAAGGGAGAAACACTCCTTGCCGTGAACCTCCAGCGCCGCAAACTTGCTGATGCAGCACCCTGGAAGCACCTGACCACAGCCGACTCTGAGTCTGTCTGAAGACTTCGAGCCTCCGACACTGAGCACCATCTCCGCCGAGCACTTCGACCCCACCCCGGCTGCCACGCAACAAGCAAAGCCGAGGACTCGGGGCCTTCGCCTCCGGAGATTCTGGATCGCACAGTAGCAGCGGCAGCGAAATAGGCATTTCAGAAGTTTTATCAGATGTTCCTCCGCGCTTCTCACGTCTGCCCCCATCAAATCAGGATTGTGCACGGCATCCTACTTGACAGATAAGATATTCATCACCGGTGTGGCCGCTGCGCGCTGCGTCATGCCACCATCTTCTCTTCTTGTCAAATGTTAATGTAAATGGTCTTTGAATATTTTTGAGACCCAGGCAGTTATGAAAAAGTGGATTAAAAAGTTAACAGAGTGAGAATGTAGAGTGGAGATTGCATTCATATCAGCCATAGTCCTACTGAGTGGTAAATCTGGCCTGAGGGATTTAGTGGCATACTCTTATTCCTAAATCGTGTGTTTGTATAAGGGTTGAAGGAACTTTTAAGGTCAATTAAAGTTGGTATTTGATAAGTGAGATTGTGATTATTGTATCCATATCTTTGGATCTCTGTGTGCTTATGAAATGCAAAACTAGGGGACATAAGACAATTGGCAATGAATCTAAAAGTAATGCAAGAAAGTTCCATGCAAAAACAATAGTCAGAAATAGGCCATTCAGCCCTTTGAGCCTGCTCTTTCCCCAAGGCAATAACATGATACAACATGGTTTCATTAGCCTATATCTGTAAAATACATCAGTGACTTGAAGATTATGGAATCAAAGAGTAAATTAGAATTTTATGTCCAAAGATCAGATCAACCAGGAGATAGAATGGAAGAACAGACTGAAAAAGCCATTCAAGTCCACTTGTCCTCTGACTTGCCCCGCTTCCTGCTAGATGTTGATGAAATTTGTAGTCCATTTCCCTAAAGTGTACTGTTCTCAAAGAAATAAAAAGCATCTCAGTTATTGGCCAAAAGGAATTCAGAACTTCGGTTTTGAGGGGTGCATTTCAGTTGTCTTTTGCCTTGCTTTTTGAGAAATTAGAATTCATTCATTTGAAAAGGAGGAATTGTATATTACAGTTAAACAATACTCTTTTGCTTCAGGAGCCTTCTGTTGGTCAAGTGTCTCGTGTTGATGTTTGTGGGAAGGTTGAAGTAGTCTGGGCAGATAATTCTAAATCCAGTATACTACCTCAGGTAAGAAGTTACCCATCAGTAAAAGTTGTCCAAAGAACATTGGCACTGCTTCCAGCTTTGAAGGTAAATGTCTTTCTACTGCTTGCTTGAGGATATGTGATATGAATGAAAATTGTTTCCAACAATTAATGGGTTAAAAGCATTTCTGTCTCTCCTAGATCCTTTGTCAATGAATTTAAATCTAAGTTCTCACCAGAAGGAATAACTTTCTTCTGTACTGTATCTAAATCATTGTCTGGTATTGTGAATATTTCTTAAGCATCTTTTCTGAGACTAATTGTCCCAATTCTGCTAATAAGACCATTAGACACAGGAGCAGAATTAGGCCATTCAGCCAGCAGGATGAGTATTAGTGCATTAGGAATACAGAATCAAAAAGGGTAGCAAATACATTACTCAAGATGTTGTATCTCAATACATAGAGTATAAAAATAAAGATGGGTGATTTTGTTGCACTATTACAGATTGTCAGGTATGATGTTATGGCCATCATGGAATCATGGTTGAAGGATGGTTGTAGTTGGAAGTAGAATGTCTAAGGTTACAGTTGTATCAGAGGTATAGGAAGGCAGGCAGAGGGGATGGCGTGGCTCTGCTGGTAAAGAATAGCATCAAATCAGTAGAAAGATGTGACATAGGATTGGAAGATGTTAAATCTTTATGGGTTGAGTTAAGAAACTGCAAGGATAAAAGGACCCTGATGGCAGTTATATACGGGCCTCCCAACAGCATCTGGGATTTGGACCACAGATTACAATAGGAAATAGAAAAGGCGTGTCAAAAGGGCAATGGATGATAGTCCTGGGAGATTTCAACATGCAGGTCGATTGGAAAAATCAGGTTGGAAATGGATCTCAAGTTTGTCTACGAGAATGCTTTTTAGAGCAGTTTGTTGTTGAGCCTACTAGGGGATTAGCTATACTGGATTGGGTGTTATGTAATGAACCGGTGATAATTAGGGAGCTTGACGTAAAAGAATCCTTAGGAGGCAGTGATCACAATATGACTGAGTTCAACTGAAATTTGATAGGGAGAACGCAAAGTCTGATGCAGCAATTATCTCAGTAGAGTAAAGGAAATTAGTGGTATGAGGGAGGAGTTGGCCAAAGTAAATTGGAAGCAGTTGCTGGCAGGGCTAACAGCAGAGCAGCAATGGCTTGAGTTTCTCTGAAAAATGAGGGAGATGCAGTATAGATGTATTCCAAAAATGAAGAAATACTCAAATGGCAAAATCGTACTACTGTGGCTGACAAGGGGTCAAAGCTAATGTAAAAGCAAAGGAGAGGGCATACAACAACACAAAAATTAGTGGGAAGACAGAGAATTGGGAAGCTTTTAAAACCTCGAGAGCAACTAAAAGAATCATTAGGAAGAAAAAGATGAAATATGAAAACAAGCTATCAAAAAAACATCAGTGGCAAAAAAAAAAAAGAAAACTGAAAAAAATGGGGTTTTAGCCCTACCCAATTTTAGGTTTTACTGCTGGGCAGTCAACATATGCTACCTTATGTTTGGATATACTACATTAATCGTGAAGACTGTCCGGTTTGGGTTTCTTCAGAAGTTAATTCTGTTAATAAATTTCCTATTATTTCTCTTCTTGGTTGTTCAATTCCTCTATCCGTAAGTAATTTAACTGATAATTTTGTAGTTAAACATTCTTTGAGGATTTGGTTACAATTTAGAAAATTCTTTGGATTATTTGGTTTTTCACACTCTAGTCCCATTTTTTCTAATTTTTTTTAAACCACTTTTGACTGATGTAGTTTTTAAAGAGTGCAATAGACTAGGTATTAAATGTTTTCAGGATCTGTTTGTCGGAGATGGTCTTTCCTCATTTGATCAACTATCTATTAAATATAATCTTTGTAAAGCTCACTTTTTTTTAGATATTTACAAATTAGAGACTTCTTGCGTTCTCAACTTTATACATTTTATAAATGTCCAGATAAGAATTTAATTGATACAGATTTTACTTTGAAATCTTTTCATAATGGATCTATTTCAAATATTTATAGTATGTTGTTGGCATTGAGAAACATTCCATTAGACAAAATTAAAAACCTCTGGGAACATGACCTACAGATTTCAATTGATGAGGATACTAAGAATTTTTAAACTTATTCACACCTCTTCGTTATGTGCGCGTCACTCTCTTTTACAATTTAAAGTGGTTCATAGTGCCTATATGACTCTCTCATTTTTACTCAGATTTTTCTCCATACTGTAATAGGTGTAATGTCGAAGAGGCCTCTCTAATTCATATGTTTTGGTCCTGCCCGCGGCTTGATAAATTTTGGAAAGAAGTATTTCAAACTTTCTCGGAGCTTTTTAAAGTGTCACTCCACTCTTTAAGAAAGGAGGAAGGCAGCAGAAAGGAAAGTATAGACCAGTCAGCCCGACCTCAGTGGTTGGGAAGATGTTTGAGTCAATCCTTCAGGATGAGGTTATGGAGTACTTGATGACAGAGGACAAGATGGGACAAAGTCAACATGGTTTCCTTAAGGGAAAATCTTGCCTGATGAACCTGTTGGAATTGTCTGAGGAGATTACAAACAGGGCAGATAAAGGGTATGCAGTGGATGTTGTATATTTGGACTTTTCAGAAGGTCTTTGACAAGGTGCCACACATAAGGCTGCTTAACAAGTTAAGAGCCCATGGTATTACAGGAAAGTTACTGCATGGTTAGAACATTGGCTGATTGGTAGGAGACAGCGAGTGGGAATAAAAGGAACCTTTTCTGGTTGGTAGCCAGTGACTAGTGGTGTTCCGCAGGGGTCAGTGTTGAGACCACTTCTTTTTAGGCTGTGTATCAATGACTTGGATGATGGAATAGATAGCTTTGTTGCCAAGTTTGCAGATGATACGAAGATTGGTGGTGGGGCAGCTAGTGTTGAGGAAACAGGTAGGCTGCGGAAAGACTTTGATTAGGAGAATGGGCAAGAGAGTGGCAAATGAAATGCAATGTTGGAAAATGCATGGTCATGCCCTTTGGTGGTCGAGATAAATTTGCAGACTATATTCTAAGTGGGGAGAAAATGAGAGATGCGAAGAACTTGGGAGTCCTTGTGCAGAACACCTTAAAGGTTAACTTGTAAGTAGAGTCAGTGGCAAGGAAGCTAAATGTAATGTTAGCATTCATTTCGAGAGGTCTAGAATACAAGAGCAGGGATTTAATGCTGAGGCTTTATAAGGAACTGGTGAGGCCTCGCCTTGAGTATTGTGAACAGTTTTGGGCCCCTCATCTTAGAAAAGATGTGCTAGCATTAGAGAGGGTTCAAAGGAGGTTCATAAGGATTCTGGAAATGAAAGGATTATCATATGAGGGATGTTTGATAGCTCTGGGTCTGTACTTGCTGTAATTTAGAAGAATGAGGGGGAGGATCTCATTGAAACTTTTGAAATGTTGAAAAGCCTAGACAGAGTAAATGTGGAAAGGATGTTTCCCATGGTGGGAGAGTCTAGGACAAGAGGAAAAAATGAGCAAAGAAGTGAGAGGTATGAGGACATGCTGTTTATAATTGAACTGTTAATTAAATGGGAAATGAAAAGCTAGTGTCAGGAACATAACCGGGGAAAACTACCAATCTGTGCAAAATCCAAAGTTCACTGACTTACTCCGGGGTGGAGAACCTTGTGGTCTCTGGATGAAAGCATACCCAAATATATATATAGAACTGAATTGCAAGGGCGAGAGGGACGTCTCAGTCGTACAGTTGACAAAATATGCAACTAAGGAGCCCTAATAGAATTGAAGTTGGTGGGAATTAAGGGTAGCAAATCTCCAGTAGTCGGAGTCGTACCATGTTTAAAAGACAATGATATCCTCTTGGTGGTCAACCTTCCCATTCTCAGGGCATAAATCATCAGCTGCTTCATTGTGACCTACCTTCCATTGTAAGAAGTGAAGTGAAGAATTAGTTTATTGCCTAATGTCCAATACCATACTCAGTAAATGAAGCAGTCATTAGTGAGCTTGTTACAGATACAGCACGGAACAGGCCATTCTAGCTGCACTGCCCAACTACTCTCGACTTAACCCTATCATAATAGGGCAATTTACAATGACTACTTAACCTACTAACTAGTACATCTTTGGACTGTAGAAGGAAACCAGAGAACCCAGAGAAAACACACCCATTCCACGGGGAGAACATACATGACTACTTTCAGATGACGATGGAATTGAACTAAATCCAGAATACCCCGAGTTGTAATAACATCTCGCTATCTGCTACACTACCGTGATGCTTCACAATACCTTACCTAGATGTACAAAGACCAAAACAGCTTTCAGGCATGGATTGATTAACGGCAAGTTGCATCCAGCCCACAAAAACCTCAACTTGCCTAACCACATTCCTTTGACATTTTATAACATTAGCACCAATAGGTTTGCCACCATTAACATCTTGTGGAGGTGATGGAACTGGGCTCGACGCGACACTAAGCAAACCCAGCTTGGCCAGGTACCAACCCCTTTCACTATCTATACCGATCCCATTAGGATCTCTATCCTTCTATACTTTGTCCATTCCAGTACCCATCTAAGTAGTGTAACAATGTCTTGAAACGATGGTATAGAACTCCACCAGCTCCTTTGGTAGTGTTCCATATTCTGTACTTTCCTCTTAAATCCACTTTAAAACTCCTTCCTCTCACCTTTTTGATGCTCCTACCATGGGAAAATTATTCTGATCTACCCTATATTTGCCCCTCTATTAGGATGCCTCTTAGGCTTCTCGCCAGGGAAAACATCCAGATATCCTCCCCATATCTAACTTCCCCACTCCAGATAATAGCCCGATGAATCACCTCTGCACTTCCAGCATACTACACCCTTCCCATCTTCCCCAATCCAGACACCAGCCAAGTGAATCACCTCTGCACTTCTCCCAGCATACCACACCCTTCCCAAAGTGTGGCAACCAGAAATGCACAAAATACCTCAAGTATATTCTAACCAGAATCTTGTAAATTTGCAACATAACACCAACTTTTGTATTCTGTGCCAGACCTATGAAGACAAGCATGCTAACTGCCTTCAACACACTTTCCATTTGTTGCTGCTTTCGGGGAACAATGGATTTCAACTCCAGTGTTGTTCTTTTCCTTCATGCTTTACCATTTACTGTATGTGTCCTAACTCATGTGACTCCCCAAAATTATCTGTCAATGCTCTGCCCAACCTTCCATTAGAGCTCACTGTCGCCTTGAGCAACCGTTTTTGCAATCTACAACACCAATTTTCATGTCAATGACCTTTAATGTAGTACCTCATCCAGTGTCCTCTGTACCAACATTTAACTTTTGTTTCTTGGTGGTGAGGCAATGGTATGTGGCTAGATGTGGTTTGTACAAAAGTTAGGATTGATTAGGGGCAAACTGTTTGCACCCCAGTTAGATTCAGGCTTATTATCACTAACATACGTTCTGAAATTTGATGTTTTGCAGCAACGTAACAAAATTAAATAGTGCCAAAAAATAAGGTGGTCATTGACTTCAGAAATCTGGCAGAGTGAAAGAAACTGTTCCTAAAATGTTGTGTGAGTCTTCAGGCTCCTGTGCAAAATCTCCATTGATAATAACGTGAAGAGGCCATGTTTCAGATGGTGAGGTCTTTAATAATAGATGCCACCTTCTTGAGGCAGTGCCTTTTCTGTCTGTCCTAACATAAATTATGTAGTTTAACAAATCAAATTGTTTTTTCAATAAATTTGTGTTTTTTATTTAATATAGCACTTGTATAACGTTGAGTCTGACATTGAAGAATCTGACCTGGACTCTCTGGATGGTACCTCTTCTGGTGCTACTTCAGATGAATGGGAAGATGAAAGTGATAGCTGGGAAACGGATGATGGTTTGACTGAGGATGAGAATGCAAAGGGGAGTGAGGCACTTGAAGTTGGAATAGAGGTGGCAACACCACTGGAAGAAAGCAAGAATGAGGTAGAACAAGCACAGGGAGCTGGTGCAGCGTCAAGTAGTTCTAATTCTGATAAAACTGGAAAGGATGGATCTCCCAAAGGCTTTCATGAGATAAAGGAAGCAATCAAAATTTTGGAAAGTTTAAAGAATATGACAGTTGAGCAGTTGTTGACAGGCTCTGCTACCTCCCCAACAATAGAACCAGAAAAGCAAACTAAGGAGAAGAAGTTTCGAGATGATATCAAGAAGCTGCAGGAAACCCTTCAGAAGACTCTTGACAATGTAGCCATAGTGGAGGAAGAGAAGATGGAAGCTGTTTCAGAAACTGAAAGCAAAGAAGAAAAAGTTGATATGCAGGTTCCCGTGAGGTCTGAGTGGACAAGTGATACGCCTGTGCTTTGCCAGCAGAGCAGCAAACCTGGAGTTACATTCACAAGTGCAAAAGGGGAAGTCTTCTCTGTTCTCGAGTCAGTACCAGGTAAAATCTCCAAATTTCAAAACTCCAGGTTGCTTTCCTTGCTCCAAGGAAACCTATCCACCAATTACTAAAAGTAGAAATTAATTATCTTTGACTGTATTGGTTTAATGTAACTGAAGCAACAACTGTAGCTGTACAGTGTTCCATTATAGAAGATGGCTACTGTTTTAAGACTGGATCTCGGCTCATCTTCTGTGCTGTTCTGTCCTTAGCACAAAAGGGAATTCCTTTTAACATGGACAAGGAGCAGGGCAGATTCTTAAACGATATTAAACCATGAAGGAAATTTACATGAGGTTGGTTTGCTAATAGTTTACAGGATAGATTGGTGATCTGATGGGACAAATTATTTCCTCCATGGTGATATGTGCAGTGGTGGAGGGGTTATGGTGGAGCTTGGCTTGCCAGGGAGTGTTGTTCCATGTGGAGGGTGGTGAATCTGTAGCTGCTTGTTTCACGTGGCATCAATAATGTGTAGTTCCAATTTTGTTTGCTTGCAGAGAGCCATGCATTCAAAAAAATGGAATTTCAGCCAGCAGATTCAAAGAAATTTTTCAGCACTGTGAGAAAAGAAATGGCATTGCTTGCTACTGCACTTCCTGATGGCATCATGGTCAAAACATTCGAGGACAGAATGGCAAGTTGAACCAGTTTTTGTTTGTTGAATGGGTAGTTAAATGAAGTAACCATTGTACCTCGCTTTCTTTTTGCTCTTAATATATCTATAGAAGTCCATGGGATTCTCCTTCACCTTGTCTGCCAGACCAACCTCATGTCCTCTTTAGGCCTTCCTGATTTTTCCTTAAGTGCTCCCTTGAATTTCTTATACTTAAGTGCCACATTTGATCCTAACAGTCTATACCTGATCCTACTTTTTCTTTACCAGGGTCTCTAACCCTTAATAACCCGTTTTCCTTGCTTATTATTCTAACAGTTTCTCTGTCCCAATATTTCATGATTTGAAAGCCTCCCACTTACCAAGCATCTTTGACAGAAGATAACCTCTCCCAATCCACACCAGATATCATCAAAGTTGGCCAAAACTGGTTTGGTCACCTACGTACAAAACATTTCAGGATTGGAAAAAGTACAGGAGAGAATTTACAATGATGTTGCTGGGACTTGAGGACCCGAGTTGTAGGGAAAAGGTTGAATAGATTAGAACTTTATTCTCTGGAGCATAGGAGATTTAATACAAGTATACAGAATTGAAGAGTATAAATTGGTAAGTGCAAACAGGCTTTTTCCACCAAGGTTGGTTGAGACTAGAACTGGAGGTGATGGGTTAAGGGTGTAAGCTGAAATATTTAAGGGGAACCTGAAAGAGAACTTCATTAAGATGCTGGTCTGAGTTTGGAACAAGCTGCCATTGAAAGTGGAAAATGCAGTTGGGGGAGTGGTGGGGAGCTATGGTCTAGGTGTGGTTTGATTGGACTAGGCAGAATAGCAGTTAAGCACTGGACCAGATAGGCTGAAGGGCTTGTTTCTGTGTTGTAGAGCCTTGAGTAATGCCACCACTCCCTCTTTAATGCTTCACCTTCAATCACATCTTAAATGACAGAACCCCTAATAATTGAGCTGCCAGTCCTGTCCCTCCTGCAACTAAGACTCACAAATAGTTACAACATCAGACCCCACTTGGAGTACTGCGCTCAGTCTGGTCACCTCACTACAGGAAGGATGTGGAAACTATAGAAGGGGTGCAGAGGAGATTTACAAGGATGTTGCCTGGATTGGGGAGCATGCCTTATGAGAATAGGTTGAGTGAACTCTGCCTTTTCTCCTTGGAGTGGCAGAAGATGAGAGGTGACCTGATAGAGGTGTATAAGATGATGAGAGGCATTGATCGTGTGGATAGTCAGAGGCTTTTTCCCAGGGCTAAGTGGCTAACACAAGAGGGCACAGTTTTAAGGTGCTTGGAAGTAGGTACAGAGGAGATGTCAGGGATTAGTTTTTTACGCAGTGGTGAGTGTGTGGAATGGGCTACCGGCAATGGTGGTGGAGGCTGATACGATGGGGTCTTTTAAGAGGCTCCTGAATAGGTACATGGAGCTTAGAAATATAAAAGGCTATGGTTAACCCTAGGCTCTAAAGTAAGTGCATGTTCGGCACAACTTTGTGGGCTGAAGGGCCTGTATTGTGCTGTAGGTTTTCTATGTTCTATCTTTCCAATGAATTTACAGTGCCTAAGAAAAATTTATTCACCCCGCCCCCAGAAGATTTCATGTTTTATTGTTTTAATAACATTGAATCACAGTGGATTTGATTCAATTGATTAATTTAGATCACTTTAGAGATCTGTTTTCACCTTGATACAAAAGAATCTTTTTTCTGTTGATCAGAAAAAAGATTCTTTCGTATCAAAGTGAAAACAGATCTCTAAAAAGTGATCTAAATTGATTACAAATGTAAAAGGTAAAATGATTGCATAAGTAGTCACCCCCTTCAAGTCAGTATTTAGTAGATGTAACTTTGGCAGCAATTACAGTCTGTGGATAGGACTCCCGACAGCTTTGCACATCTGGGCATTGCAATTTTTCCCAATTCTTCTTTACAAAACTGCTGAAACACTTGTCAGATTACATGGGGATCCTGGGTGAACAGCCCTTTTCAAGTTTAGCCACAAATTCTTAATTGGATTGAGGTCTGGACTCTGACTTGGCCAGTATAGGGCATTAACTTTGTTGTTTTAAGCCATTCCTGTGTAGCTTTGGCTTTATGCTTGGGGTCATTGTCTTCCTGGAAAACAAATCTTCTACCAAGTCACAGTTCTCTTGAAGACTGCGTCAGATTTTCCTCCAGGATTTCCCTGTATTTTACTGCATTCATTTTACCTTCTACCTTCACAAGATTTCCAGGGCTTGCTGCAGTGAAACATCCCCACAGCATGATGCAGCCACCACCTTGCTTCATGGTAGAGATGATGTGTTTTATCAAATGCCTTTTCAGCATCAAGAGAAACAACACATTGGGGAGTCTTACAAAGGGATGAGTATATAACATTTAACAGTCTCCGAGTATTACAGAAGGAATAACGGCCTTTTATAAAACCTGTTTGGTCCTGAGAAATAATTTTAGCTAGAATATTCTCCAGTTGATTAGCCATTATTTTTGAAAGAATTTTAGCATCCACATTTAATAGTGAAATAGATTTATATAAAGCGCAATCAGTAGGGTCTTCATCTTTCTTAAGAATTAAAGAAATAGAAGCTTCATAAAACATGGGAAGTAACTCTCCTAACAAAAAAGAATCTTTGAGCATTTCCAACGTATATGGAGAAAGCAATTCTTCATATTTTTTATAAAATCCTACAGAAAAACCATCCAATCCAGAAGCTTTACCAGATTGCACTGAAAGAACAGCTTTCTGAATTTCCTTTTCAGTAATAAGAGTATCAAGAGTTTGTTGATCTTCAACAGATATTCTAGGAAAATCAATCTTTTGTGAAAAGGCATTCATTTTAGAAGGATCAGCTGGAAACTGAGATTTATAGAGTTCACTGTAAAAGTCCTGAAAAATTTTATTAATGTCTTCATAATTACAAGCTAAACAACCATCTCCCTTACGAATTTTTAAAATTTGTCTTTTAGCTCCAGCTGCCTTTAATTGGGATGCTAATAGCTTATTATTTTTGTCTCCAAACATATAAAATTGACTTTTTAATTTAAGCAAATTTCTTTCAATAGGATAAGTTAATAGTAAATTATATTGTGATTGAAGTTCAACCCCTTGTTTAAATAAATCAATGTTAGGAGAGACTGCATAAATATTATCCAAGTCTTTAATTTGTTTTGAAATCTTATCTAACTCTATTCTTGTCTGTTTCTTAAGCTTAGCTAAATAAATTATCTGACCTCGCAAATATACTTTGTGTACCCCAATAATCAATTTCGACACATCTCCTGTATTATTAAAAAGAAAAAAATCTTTTATCTGAGTCTCAATAAATTTGACAAAGTCCGAACTTTGTAATAAATTTTCTGGAAAACGCCAAGGCAAATTATGATCGGAATCAGCGATAGCATCATATTCACATTTCTGGACTTTGGATAAAAATTGGAAATCAGCTATAAAATAATCAATTCTTGAATATTTATTAAGAACGTGAATAAAAAGAATAATCTCTTATCATTAGGATGTAAATTTCTCCATATTTTGATCAAACCATAATCAATTTAAAAAAAAGTTAATAAGTGTTGCTGAACAACTTGGAAGTCATTGATTGGTTGAACTCTTGTCAATCAAAGGATTTAAACAACAGTTAAAATCACTACCTATTAACAACATATATTCATTTGAATCTGGCAATAAACCAAATACACTTTTTAAAAAAAAGGATCATCTACATTAGGTCCATATAGATTAACCAGGACAATTTTTCTATTCGTGGTGTAGTTTTTGTCAGGATACTGACTCACTAACAGTTGGGCTTTCTAGATGCAGGTGTATTGTTACTACAATCAATTGAAACACCTTGACTGCATGTGGTGATCTCCATTTAACTAATTATGTGACTTTAAAACCAGTTGACTGCACCAGTGATGATTGGTGTGTCATATTAAAGGAGGGGTGAATACTTATGCAATCAATTATTTTGTTTTATGTTTGTAATTAATTTAGATCACTTTGTAGAGACCTGTTTTCACTTTGACACGAAAGAGTCTTTTTCTGTTGATCAGTGTCAAAAAAGTCAAATTAAATCCACTGTGATTCAATGTTGTAAAACAACAAAACGTGAAAACTTCCAAGGAGGTGAATACTTTTTACAGGCACCGTAGTTTTGGATTTTGTTGTATCTGCCTCAGCCACTTTGTCTGCTAGCTCATTCCATGTACAGACCACCTCGAGTAAAGTTGTCCTTCATGATTTTATACATCTTTTAAACCTTGTTTCTCTTGAACACACACCCTCTAGTTTTTGGTTCCCGTTTGTGATTAATACCTGTCACAATTTTATACACTTGTAAGGTAACTCCTATCAGTGTCCTGTGCTCCACAGAACAAAGCCCTAGCCTGCCCGTCTTCTCCCTATAACTCACACCTTTGAGTCATAGCAGTGTTAAAGTCAAATCTGAATAAAACTCGGGAGACCAGCGTCTTATCATCACCACAGTTTATTGCGCACTCTCCTGCAGGAGTTTGAGACCCAGTTGTCAAAGGGAAGGCACGTAAGTACTGCCACCATCTGGCAAGTGGACTCTCTTAGTCAGGTTACAGCCGTATATTTATACATAGTAAGCCCCATACATTATTATTGCAATCTGTTATTAGAACTGGTACGCCCACCAAGTCTGTTGGTGCAAAACTTAATTACTTAGATAAGAGAGTCCACTAAATCAAGGTTTGATTACAGATGGATGTGCTGTCCAGTCCTTATCAGTTATTCTCTTTGTAAGGCCTGGACTTAATTACAGACAGATGTTCATTCCTGTCCTTTATCAGTGAGTCCTCCCCTCCCCTACTCAAACGAGGGTACAATATATTTATCAAATTCTCAATGTCTCTGTTAATTAGGAGAGAACTAGCATAAGCCAGTTTTTTAACTAACTGCTGAAGACAGTTTACTTCAGTTCAAAATTTCCTGTTCAGTCCCAATTATTCTTTTAGCCAGAGGTTACCTAGGTTCAAAATGATTTTTTTTGTCCTCAATTCCTCAGCAGCATCCTTGTTCATATGGAACATAGAATAGTACAGCACAGTACAGGCCCTTCGGCCCACAATGTTGTGCCGACCCTTAAACCCTGCCTCCCATATAACCCCCCACCTTAAATTCCTCCATATACCTGTCTAGTAGTCTCTTAAATTTCACTAGTGTATCTGCCTCCACCACTGACTTAGGCAGTGCATTCCACACACCAACCACTTTCTGAGTAAAAACCCTTCCTCTAATATCCCCCTTGAACTTCCCACCCCTTACCTTAAAGCCATGTCCTCTTGTACTGAGCAGTGGTGCCCTGGGGAAGAGGCGCTGGCTGTCCACTCTATCTATTCCTCTTAATATCTTGTATACCTCTATCATGTCTCCTCTCATCACCCTCCTCCTCTCCAAAGATTAAAGCCCTAGCTCCCTTAATCTCTGATCATAGTGCATACTCTCTAAACCAGGTGGCATCCTGGTAAATCTCCTCCGTACCCTTTCCAATGCTTCCACATCCTTCCTATAGTGAGGCGACCAGAACTGGACACAGTACTCCAAGTGTGGCCTAACCAGAGTTTTATACAGCTGCATCATTACTTCGCAACTCTTAAACTTTATCCTTCGACTTATGAAGACTAACACTCCATAAGCTTTCTTAACTACCCTATCTACCTGTGAGGCAACTTTCAGGGATCTTCTCTAGACTGTTCCCAATTTAATGTCTTTCTTATAAGCAAAGCTGTACACAGAAGAAATCTGATAGAGTGGAACACTGGAGAAAGAGAAGGAGAGGGGCTGGGGGAGATGATAGGCAGGTAAGAAGAGGAAGGGGAGGGAAAATAAAGTTGGAGTCTACCTAGATGGAATATGAGGTGTTGCTCCTCCACCCTTAGGGTGGCCTCATTATGGCAAAAAAGGGTGGCCATGGACCAAAATGTTGGAATGGAATTAAGATGTTTGCCCTCTGGGAAATTTGGCTTTTGGTGGATGGAGCAGAGGTGCTCAACAAAGCAGTCCCCAACTTTAGGTTGGGTCTTACCAATGTAGAGGAGACCACACTGAGAGCACTGGATACAATAGCAGATTTGCAGGTGAAATGTGCCTCAACTGGGAGGACTGCTTGGGGCCTTGAATGAAGGTAAGGGAGGAGGTGTAGCACTTAAGCAGCTTGTAGGAAGTGCCGGGAGGGAGATTTGTGGGTAGGGAAGAAAGGACAAGTGAATCCTAATGTGTGGGCCAATTCCCAGCAGAGAGTGGAAGGTAAAGATGTGTTTGGTGGTAGGATGCAATTGGTGTGTTGGATGCAGAGGCTCAGGGGGTCATAGCTGAGGAAAAGAGAAACTGCATCCCTGTTAAGGTGGGATGGTGGATGATTGCAAGTGTCTAGGAAAGGAGATGATGTGGGTGAGGGCAGCATCAATGGTAGAGGAAGGGAAACCCCGTTCTTTGAAGGTGGAGGACATGTCTGATGTCCTGGAAAGGAAAGCCTCATCCTGAGAACATTTGCAGCAGAGATGAAGGAACTGAGAAGGAAATAGCATTTTTACAACAGACAGGGTGGGAAGAGGTATGATTTCTGAGTTATTGGGAAGAAATATAGCGAAGAGAGCTGTTAAATGATGTCAGTATACAGTGCCTTCAGAGATGGAGAAAGGGGAGGGAAGTGTCTGAAATAGCCAAATGATCTTAAGGGCAGGGTGAAAGTTGGAGGCAAAGTTGATGAAATTGGTGAACTCAGCATGGGTGCAGAAAGCAGCACTAATGCAGTGTTCAATATAGTGCATGAGAAGTTGGGGAGCATTACCAGGAAGGCTTGGAACAAGGGATGACCATCCCTAATTAACCTTGCCTATCAAGATGCTGATTGTTTCTGTCCCTCAAAATACCCTCCAGTAACTGAGCCACCACTGACGTCAGACCCATCAGCCTGTAGTTCTCTGTCCCTAAGTAATGGTACTGCATTAATTGCCCTCCTTTCTTCAAGAGCTTCACATGTGGCTTAAGATGAAGCAAATATCTCTGCAAGGAACTCTGCAATTTCGTCTCTAACTTCCCACATTCTTGAAGAAGCACTTGGTTGGCCCCTGGGAATTTATCCACTTTGAGTTTGAAGGCTTGTCAGTCTCTCTCCTCTGATAATTTTTCTGTTGGCCAAGACATAATTACTCAATACCCTCATTTTTTTATAACTGGATTTGAGACTCCTAGTAATTTACGTTCTTTCCGTAGGATCTGTTCTCAGCTCTAATCAAAGGGCCAACACGGACTCCATATGATGATGGGTTGTTTCTGTTTGATATTCAGCTTCCTAATGTTTACCCTGCAGTTCCTCCACTTTTCCATTACATTTCTCAATGTAGTGGGCGTCTCAACCCCAACTTGTATGATAATGGCAAAGTCTGCGTAAGTCTTTTGGGCACATGGATTGGAAAGGTATGCACTTGATGGAAATGACTCATTATTTGTAGGTAGCATTTGGTAAGATTTTCTACTAGATTAGTTTCTTTTGACAGAAATAGTTAAAGGAAAAACCAAGGAGCTATGGTTATTCTTTAAGCAGAAGTTAAGAGATTTGATATGAATTCAATCATGAAAGGTTTTAACAGTAAACTATTTCAGCAGTAACGAGTGTTAGCCACTGAACATAACAGACAAGACTGAAGGCAGCACTAAGGACTTCATTATAATCTGAAAAGTATTGTCTGAATGGCTAGTGGAATCTGGCATGGTATTAAATTAAATGTATGAAGACTTGAATATTTAGAGTCTACAGAGAAAAGGCAGTTGGATGAAGTGGCTAGCTCTTTTAAAGTCCACTGAGAAAGGGCAGTGAGTCTAATGGCTAGCTCTTTGAGAGAGCTGCAATAGGTACAATAGGTTGAATAGCCTCCATGCACCAGACATTGGAGTGATTGCAACTGGTAATGATCAAAACTAAAAATACTGCTAAATACTTGCTTGTAGCTTGGTTGTCAGCATACTTGCGTCTGAGTCAGAAGGGTAAGGAGTTCAGAGATTATAGTGCAAAAACACATGCTAGCATTGAGGGGGAAGTGCATGCATTGCACTTCCTCCAGGGATTGCGGAACGTCTCATAGCAGTATTTTGAAATCGGGAGGTTTCTCAGTTCTATGTTAAGTAGTAAAAAGCAGTAAGAATTGGAAATGTACTATTGCTTGAACTAGGAAGTGGTACTATGAAAACCACGAAGAGGAGCTAAAAGACAAGACGTTGTATATCCTTTAGTTAAATAGGAAAGTGCCAAGGGAAGGAAGGAACTGAGAATTAATTTAAAAACATTGTAAAATAAAGAAAGAGAAAACAGGCACTTTTCTCTACTAATAGAGTTGCTGATGATGGGTGGATCGATCTGGGGCTCAATGTGTTTGAGCAGTGCCTTTAGGCCTTCTGCGGTGTCCAGCATAGCCATCGACTGAATGCTGGTCTGGTAATAATTAAAGCATGAGATTGAAAGGGAGTCTTTAATCCTGTCAACCATAATATCTGCTCTGATTTGTTTCCATGTGCTATTTTGTTTAGGAATCACTATTTATCTGTATTCTCTTCACAATTTCATGCTTTGACTTTTATTTAGGGAACAGAGAGATGGACAACTAAATCCAGTCTTCTGCAGGTGCTCATATCCATTCAAGGTTAGTGCTGAGAAATGTTGATCTACAAATGTAGTTATTGTTATGTTTTACTTGAATGCAGCAGAAAGGAGTGACTGAATGCTTGTGGATTTTGGGCTCCTTTCGAAGCAGGCTTTTTCACTGGTCCAGACTCTCTCTTAATCGGATTCTTATGGGTTTCCACTTACAAGTACAATATTCAAAAGACATTTAATACGTTTGTGGATAGCAAAGGGTTAACATAAGCAAACGGCAGTAGCTCAGAAAGGCACCTTGGTTGAAAGACGTGGGTCAGAATTATATTATTTGACATGAACTTGGTGAACCCACTCCCCTCGGCTAAACTTGCTCCATCATCTATATATTTTTCCCCCTTTATCTGTCCCCATCTATCATTTATTGGCCTCTTTCTCCCATTTTTATTTCTGGTCCCCTTCCCTACCTTCACACTATCAGACCATAAGACAAAGGAGCAGAAGCCGGCCATTCGGCCCATCGAGTCTGCTCCGCCATTTTATCATGAGCTGATCCATTCTCCCATTTAGTCCCCTGTCTTCTCACCATAACCTTTGATGCCCTGGCTACTCAGATACCTATCAATCTCTGCCTTAAATACACCCAATGACTTGGCCTCCATTGCTGCCTGTGGTAACAAATTCCACAGATTCACTACCCTCTGGCTAAAAAATGGGTTCTGAATGGGTGCCCTTCAATCCTCAAGTCATGCCCTCTCGTACTAGACTCCTCCATCATGGGAAGCAATTTTGCCACATCCACTCTGTCCATGCCTTTCAACATTCGAAATGTTTCTATGAGGGCCCCCCTCATTCTTCTAAACTCCAAGGGATACAGTCCAAGAGCAGACAAACGTTCATCATATGTTAACCCTCTCATTCCCAGAATAATTCTAGTGAATCTTCTCTGAACCTTCTCTGAACCCTCTCCAGAGTCAGCACATCCTTTCTTTAATAAGGAGCCCAAAACTGCCCACAGTACTCCAAGTGAGGTCTTACCAGTGCCTTATAGAGCCTCAACATCACATCCCTGCTCCTATACTCTATTCCTCTAGAAATGAATGCCAACATTGCATTCGCCTTCTTCACTACTGACTCAACCTGGAGGTTAACCTTGAGGGTATCCTGTACGAGGACTCCCAAGTCCCGTTGCATCTCAGAACTTTGAATTCTCTCCCCATTTAAATAATAGTCTGCTGGTTTATTTTTTTTGCCAAAATGCATAACCATACACTTTCCAACATTGTAATTCATTTGCCACTTCTTTGCCCATTCTTCCAAGCTATCCAAGTCTCTCTGCAGACTCTGTTTCCTCAGCACTACCAGCCCCTCTACCTATCTTCGTATCATCAGCAAACTTAGCCACAAAGCCATCTATTTCATAATCCAAATGGTTGATGTACAACGTAAAAAGAAGCGGTCCCAACAAGGACCCCTGTGGAACACCACTGGTAACCGGCAGCCAACCAGAATAGGATCCCTTTATCCCCACTCTCTGTTTCCTGCCAATCAGCCAACGCTCTATCCACGTATGTAACTTTCCCGTAATTCCATGGGCTCTTGTTAAGTAGCCTCGTGTGGCACCTTGTCAAAGGCCTTCTGAAAATCCAAATATACAACATCCACTGCATCTCCCTTGTCTAGCCTACTTGTAATTTCCTCAAAAAATTGTAATAGGTTTGTCAGGCAGGATTTTCCTTTAAGGAAACCATGCTGAGTTCCGCCTATCTTGTCATATGCCTTCAGGTACTCCATAACCTCATTCTTGATAATCGACTCCAAAAACTCCAAACACCGATGTCAAGCTAACAGGTCTATAATTTCCTCTTTGCTTCCTTGCCTCCTTCTTAAATAGCAGAGTGACATTTGCAATCTTCCAGTTCTCCCGAACCATGCCAAAATCTATCGACTTTTGAAAGATCATCACTCATGCCTCTGCAATCTCCACAGCTACTTCCTTCATAACATGAGGGTGCATTCCATCTGGTCCGGGAGATTTATCTACCTTTAGATATTCAGCTTCCTGAGTACTTTCTCTGTCGTAATTGTGACTGCGCACACTTCCCTTCCCTGCCACTCTCAAGTGTCCGGTAAACTGCTGATGTCTTCCTCAGTGAAGACTGATGCAAAATACTCATTCAGTTCCTCCGCTGTCTCCTTATCTCCCTATCTCCCATTACTATTTCTCCAGCATCATTTTTTATCGGTCCTATATCTACTCTCACCTGTCTTTTACTCTTTATATACTTGAAAAAAACTCTGATATTATTTGCTAGCTTCCTTTCATAGTTTATCTTTTCCCTCTTAATGACCTTCTTAGTTTCCTTTTGTAAGCTTTTAAAAACTTCCCAATCCTCTGTCTTCCCACTAATTTTTGCTTCCTTGAATGCCCTCTCCTTTGCTTTAACTTTGGCTTTGACTTCTCTTGTCAGCCACGGTTGCATCCTTTTTCCATTCGAAAATTTCTTCTTTTTTGGAATATTCCTGTCTTGCACCTTCCTCACTTCTTGCACAAACTCCCGATCTGCCCGGAACATCGGCTCTACTCTTTTCGATAGATTTCACCTGGCCCGTTGAGTTCCTCCAGCACTTTGTGTTTGTGTTGATCTGGCACCCCACCTTCATCTAAATCACCTCGGTCTCCTGTCTTACCTCTCACCTTCTGTATATGATAATGCATTAAGAGATGGGAGCAGAATTAGGTCATTTGGTCCATATGTCTGCTCCATCATTGATTATCTCTTAATCATTAATTAATCATGGATGATTATCTTTTCAATCTGATTCTCATCTTCCTGTAACCCTTAACCCCTTTACCAATCAAGAACTACTTATCTGTCTTAAATACACCCAATGACTTGGCCTTCATGGCCCATATGACAACAAATTCCACAGATTCACCACTCTGGCTAAAGAAATTCCTCATCTGTTTTAAAGGGTTGTCCTTTTACACTGAGACTATACCCTCTGATCCTAAACTCTCCTAATGGACAGACCCACTCCATCCTGGCCTTTCTGAATCTAGCAGTTTTCTCTGAGATTCCGCCACCCCCCCCACCCCTCTTTCTTCTGAACTCCAGTGATTACAGGCCCAAAGACATCAATGTTACTCATGGGTTAAGTCTTTAAATTCTGAAATTATTCTTGTAACCCTCTGTGCCCTCCCCAGGCCAGAATGTTTTTCCTTGGATGTGGGCCCCAAAGTGCTGACCAACTCACCTCTCCACTCTGTCTTGCTTGTAGTGTTTTAACCCATAATGTTGACAACTGTTTTCCTCCCATAAACTGCTGACTTAGTCATACTTTATTGATCCCAAGGGAAATTGGTTTTCGTTACAGTTGCACCATAAATAAATAGTAATAAAACCATAAATAATTAAATGGTAATATGTAAATTATGCCAGTAAATTATGAAATAAGTCCAGGACCAGCCTATCGGCTCAGGGTGTCTGACCCTCTAAGGGAGGAGTTGTAAAGTTTGATGGCCACAGGCAGGAATGACTTCCTATGACGCTCTGTGTTGCATCTCGGTGGAATGAGTCTCTGGCTGAATGTACTCCTGTGCCCAACCAGTACATTACGTAGTGGATGGGAGACATTGACCAAGATGGTATGCAACTTGGACAGCATCCTCTTTTCAGACACCACCATGAGAGAGTCCAGTTCCATCCCCACAACATCACTGGCCTTACAAATGAGTTTGTTGATTCTGTTGGTGTCTGCTACCCTCAGCCTGCTGCTCCAGCACACAACAGCAAACATGATAGCACTGGCCACCACAGACTCGTAGAACATCCTCAGCATCGTCCGACAGATACTAAAGGACCTCAGTCTCCTCAGGAAATAGAGACGGCTCTGACCCTTCTTGTAGACAGCCTCAGTGTTCTTTGACCAGTCCGGTTTATTGTCAATTCATATCCCCAGGTATTTGTAATCCTTCACCATGTCCACACTGACCCCCTGGATGGAAACAGGGGTCACCAGTACCTTAGCTCTCCTCAGGTCTACCACCAGCTCCTTAGTCTTTTTCACATTAAGCTGCAGATAATTCTGCTCACACCATGTGACAAAGTTTCCTACCGTAGCCCTGTACTCAACCTCATCTCCCTTGCTGATGCATCCAACTATGGCAGAGTCATCAGAAAACTTCTGAAGATGACAGGACTCTGTGCAGTAGTTGAAGTCTGAGGTGTAAATGGTGAAGAGAAAGGGAGACAAGACAGTCCCCTGTGGAGCCCCAGTGCTGCTGATCACTCTGTCGGACACACAGTGTTGCAAGCACACGTACTGTGGTCTGCCAGTCAGGTAATCAAGAATCCATGACACCAGGGAAGCATCCACCTGCATCGCTGTCAGCTTCTCCCTCAGCAGAGCAGGGTGGATGGTGTTTAACGCACTGGAGAAGTCAAAAAACATGACCCTCACAGTGCTCGCTGGCTTGTCCAGGTGGGCGTAGACACGGTTCAGCAGGTAGACGATGGCATCCTCAACTCCTAGTTGGGGCTGGTAGGCGAACTGGATGGGATCTAAGTGTGGCCTGACCATAGGCCGGAGCAGCTCCAGAACAAGTCTCTCCAGGGTCTTCATGATGTGGGAGGTCAATGCCACCAGTCTGTAGTCATTGAGGCTGCTGGGGCGCAGCGTTTTCGGCACAGGGACGAGGCAGGACATCTTCCACAGCACAGGAACCCTCCGGAGCCTCAGGCTCAGGTTGAATACATGGTGAAGTACTCCACATAGCTGAGGGGCACAGGGTTTGAGCACCCTGGTACTGACACCATCCGGTCCTGCAGCCTTGCTTTCTTCTAGCAGAGTGTTTATTATAATCTGTCTCTTACATTCTGTGCCCTGCCTAATGGGTTTCCTATATGCCACCTTTGCCGCTCTGTGTGTCCCTGTGCTGATACCTTCAAGGGTACTTTGATTCTGAGAGTGAGGTACCTCTGTCTCAAATCCCTAAAGGTAGCAACATGGGATAGATAAGATAGTTAAGGTCACATATGGGATACTGCCTTCATTAGTCACAGTATAAAATATGAAAGGTTATGGTACGACTTCATAAAATGTCAGCTGGGCCATAACTAGAGTATTATGTTCAGTTTTGAATGCAAACCTATAATGTGGGAATGTTGCTGCAGCCATTTGAAAATTAGGCAGGGCGCATTTGGTGTCTTGTGTAAAGTTCTGGGAGTTACAAATTAAGGATAGATTTGGGTCACTGATCATCCATGCTCTCATCGTATGGCAGAACATGCTTGGGCTAAAGAGCCACCTCTGGTCATTCAATTCTAACTATTTTAAATTAATTGTCCATCTGTGGTGATTGCATATGCTGCAGCCATAGTCCTATTTTGCTCCTGAAAGTGATTGGGAATTTAACAAAATACGTTGACCAGATGTCTTAATGGATAGGCGACAATATCAATTTCATGGTTTCATGCAATTCTATTTTTTTTGCAAGGCTGCATCCTCAGGCCCTTACTATACTCCCTATACACTCACAACTGTGACTGAGTTCTGCTCAACTTCAGTTACCAGTTTTACAGATGACATCACCATTGTGGGCTAACTTTTACACAACAAGATGGAATACAGGAAGGAAATGGAGCCTAGTGATATGGTGTCAAGACAACAGATTGTCCTCAGTAAGACAAAGAAGTGGGTCATTGACTTCAGGAAGTAGGGTGGATTCTGTATCAATGGTGCTGGGTGGAGATGGTTGAGAGCTTCAGCTCCTAGGTGTAAATATCACCAACAATTTGTCCTGGTCCAACCACATGGTTGCGAGAACTTTTTATTTAAAAAAGAAAAAGCACATCGATGCATTTACCTCTTCAGGCTAAGGAAATTGAAAGTTCTTGAAGACTTGCCAGTTGTTACAGAGGCACCATTGAAAGTATCCTAACCAGATGTATCACAGCTGAGTATGGCAACTGTTGTCCCCAAGACTGAGGAAAATTGCACGGAGGTGTGAACGCGACCCAGTCCAGCATACAAACTAGTGTCCACGCTATTGACTGTCTATATTCCCTATACTCCCCCACCTCCTGGCCTGGGTAAAGCAACCAATGTAATCAGGGATCTCTCTCCTTCACCTAGTCATTCTCTCTCTCTTCCCCCTTCCATCAAGCAGTTTATACAGAAGCTTGAGTCCTGTGCCATCAGTCTCAAGGATAGCTTTTATCCTGATGTTATCAGACTCTTGAATATGCTAAAAGAGAAACTCTTGTGATCTCCCAGTCGGCCCTTATGCTTTGCTTGTCTACCTGCACTGCGCTGTGTGTGTAACTCCATAACTTTTCAGAATCAAGTTTATTATCACTGATATGTCATGAAATTTGTTGTTCTACCTTCTGTTTTTTCCTTTTTACTATGTTGATACAATTCTGTATGGCATGATAGAACCATAGAAACTACAGCACAGAAACAGGCCTTTTGGCCCTTCTTGGCTGTGCCGAACCATTTTCTGCCTAGTCCCACTGACCTGCACACGGACCATATCCCTCCATACACCTCCCATCCATGTATCTGTCCAATTTATTCTTAAATGTTAAAAAAGGACCCGCATTTACCACCTCGTCTGGCAGCTCATTCCATACTCCCACCACTCTCTGTGTGAAGAAACCCCCCCAATGTTCCCTTTAAACTTTTCCCCCCTCACCCTTAACCCCAGTCCTCTGGTTTTTTTTCTCCCCTTGCCTCAGTGGAAAAAGCCTGCTTGCATTCACTCTATCTATACCCATCATAATTTTATATACCTCTATCAAATCTCCCCTCATTCTTCTACGCTCCAGGGAATAAAGTCCTAACCTATTCAACCTTTCTCAAGTCCCGGCAACATCCTTGTAAACCTTCTCTGCACTCTTTCAACCTTATTTATATCCTTCCTGTAATTTGGTGACCAAAACTGAACACAATACTCCAGATTTGGCCTCACCAATGCCTTATACAACTTCTTCATAACATTCCAGCTCTTATACTCAATACTTTGATTAATAAAGGCCAATGTACCAAAAGCTCTCTTTACCACCCTATCTACCTGTGACACTACTTTTAGGGAGTTTTGTGTCTGTTCCACTGCACTCCTCAGTGCCTTACCATTAACCCTGTATGTTCTACCTTAGTTTGTCCTTCCAACGTGCAATACCTCACACTTGTCTGTATTTAACTCCATCTGCTGATCTGTCTGGAATGCATGCATGCACACAATTTTTAGACTGAATCTTGGTACCGGTGACAATGATGTATCAATTCCAGTTCATGGTTTTGTCCCCACACCCTCATTTAAAAATAAGCTTCAGTATCACTAAAGTAACCCTCTGTATAACATTTCAGAAGTTTCAAATAAATGCTTTTTTAAAACAAAATTTAAATGAAAGCTGCATGTTTTTGCCTATGATGTTGGAGTTGTGTGAAATGCTTGTGAAAGTTGTGTTTGGTGCCTATATAGGATTCAATATCATTATAGAAGTATATAATCTATGCAGCAGGTCTTTGTATTTTCAAGACTTATCATTGTTACTTCGTCTACATTGTGTTATTGATTCTGCAGGATTGATCCTGGTGAATGAGCCCTATTACAATGAGGCTGGGTTTGACAGTGATCGTGGCCTGCAAGAAGGTTATGAAAATAGTCGCTGCTACAATGAGATGGCTTTGATAAAACTGGTACAATCTATGACACAGCTGATTCGCAAACCTGTGGAAATATTTGAACAAGAAATAAAAGAGCACTTCTATACCAACGGCTGGCGCCTTTTAAACAGGATGGAGTCTTGGCTGGAAATTAATGAAATGATCCAAAAAAGTACTGAACTTATTGCTGAAGACCTGTCTGTTAATAGCTGCTCTTCTGAAGTGGCAGATGGGCAGGTTGTGCATGTTTCACCATCTCCATCACAGGTGCTTGCTCAATCTGAGGCCACCAAGGAGCCAGGAATGGAGAGTTCTGAAATGCATGCAAGCAGTATAGAGCAGAGGTTGTTGGCAGAAGCTAGCCCTGAGGAAAGTATGTGCCTCGATATGAATTCCACTGAGCAATTACAGGCAGCAGCTGAACCCTCCTCTTTAACTGCAGAACAGAAGGCTTCATCGCAGGCTATTGTCAAGCCAAAAAGACGGCGAAAGAGTTATAGGAGCTTTCTCCCTGAGAAGCGTGGTTACCCTGATATAGGTTTCCCTCTGTTTCCCCTCTCTAAAGGCTTTGTGAAAAGCATCTGTGGCTGTCTACAGCGATATAAGGAAGCATTAATAGAATGTGGAATTCCAGAGAGGAGGGAAGAGAGATGAGCACTGCATCTGTGCCGCAGGTTTACAAAGTTTTCTAGACTTTTGATAATTATGTAATAAAGCAAAAAGATAGTGTGCCAATGAGAGCTGCTGGCTTTTTGTATCTGAAGTGGAGTAGGATTAATGTGTATCCAGTGAGGGAGAGAAACCGAAGCCTGAGCATCTTAACGCATGTTACATTTGGTCAATTGCATCCCTGCTGATAAATGGCTGCAGTATGAGACTAAGATGTAAAATATTGATAAATGTTTCTCCCACTAACAAAGTGGAGTTTATAGCTTGATGTATACACTATTTAATCCAGATTTAAATGTCTACATGTGTGGACCTGTATTAAGTTCAGAATGCTTGATTGCTTCCTATTTATGTAGAAATTGTAAGAGTGCGTGCTTTATTTTTTAAAATTTATTTTTGGTTGCCTTATACTAGTGTAATATAAGACTTTACAATTAAATCGGCCTTAAGATGTCACTGAATTTGGGTTTCTACATTTTTTGCTGTTTAGTAATTGTTACAGTATTCCAGTAACATTAGCGTGACGAAACATTGTACCTGCATCTTGATCACTGAGTAGTAAAGTCTTTGGGGGCTAGATTGAAATTCTGCACTGGTTGGTCAGATAGGGTGGATTTGCTATGGGAATCCATGACTATTAATGTCACTACAGACAATTTTTAAAAGAACTTGCAACTCCAGTGACAGGCTTGAAATGGTTAAGGAGATGTAGCTGTATTAAGTGCACCCTGAGATCTCCTGAGGAGGACCCTGCCATTTACTCTGTCCACATCATAACGTACATTATTTCACACTTAACTGGATTAAATTCCCATCTCCCACCACTTTGCCCAAGTTTTCATCTCATATGATTCTTAGGCAACCTTCTCTACCTATCACTCCACCAACTTTCATGCCAACAGTAAACTTACTAATCGAACCACCTACACTCTTCCAAATATGTCAGGCAACAATTCTTCAATATCAATGTAAACCATCGGTTGCATACTTGTAGTCCAAGTTGCAGCCCTCCATTACCTGAGATATTTCCCCCAAGCCAATGTTGTATCCCAATTGTCCCGAATGGCAGGAACTGGGCATTCCTCATCAGCAGTGTTGGAACAGAAATTTAAATATGTTTCTAAGCAGTTAGGGTGGGAGCAAGGTTTGGGATCCATGCAACCTTCTAGGACAGGGATGACCTGGAACCAATACCCTGGCAGGAAGTTTTGCTGATGCTACCCAAGAGTGTTGAAATTAGTTGTGAAACAGGGACAGCGTCCTCAGCCATCTTCCCTCCTGTCTTATCCCAACACTAGCCCAAAAGACCTCGACCCACACTAGTGGCCATCACAATACCTCACTGCCCAGTGTTCCCTAGAATCTACTCCCAATTCCACCCTCCTGACTGGCTGATAAGTTGAACAACATGGCTCCTTATCTTTAGCTCAAACCCAAACATGCTAAAAGCAGAACAGATTGCTCTTACAGAACTACTAAAAAGAAATACCTACAGCTTAGCAGTAAAAATCTTAACCAGGGCATTACACTCTTCCTCCCACCAAAAATAGTCATGCCCTCATGATTTGAAATTTACCAACCCATTATTAACAACGGTTTTCACAAGAACTTTGTTAATGTCATGACCTCCTTTCCATTTATAAATGGTAGGAGGAATAGATGCAACATCATTTAGCCTATTTGGGGGTTTCCTGACTCTTTAAGCCCTCCTTATCCCATCCACCTTTGGCTGAAACTTCAAGCACCCCTTGTGATCCTTCCTGCCTACTAGAGGATGCCTCCTCCTGTCTATCACTTGTGTCTTCCAGCGGCTCAGCCCCCTCCTCTGCTCCATGACTGAACTCAGCTTCTTAAAAGCAGTGCTGAACACAGATCAAAGTTGCTGGTGAATGCAGTAGGCCAGGCAGCATTTCTAGGAAGAGGTGCAGTCGACGTTTCAGGCCGAGACCCTTTGTCAGGACTAACTGAAGGAAGAGTTAGTAAGAGATTTGAGAGGGGGAGGGGGAGATCCAGAATGATAGGAGAAGACAGGAGGAGGAGGGATGGAGCCAAGAGCTGGACAGGTGATTGGCAAAGGGGATATGAGAGGATCATGGGACAGGAGGTCTGGGGAGAAAGACAAGGGGGGGAAACCCAGAGGATGGACAAGGGGTATAGTCAGAGGGACAGAAGGAGAAAAAGGAGAGTGAGAGAAAGAATGTGTGTGTAAAAATAAATAACGGATGGGGTACGAGGGGGAGGTGGGGCATTAGCGGAAGTTAGAGAAGTGGATGTTCATGCCATCAGGTTGGAGGCTACCCAGGGTTGAATTGAGAAGGTTATCAAAAGCTCCAGCCTTTTCAACCGGATCCAGGCAGACCAACACTGGTGTGTCAATCGTCTCAGTTACTCCAAAGTCTGCTTCCGAAAACTCCAGTTCAATGGCAATTAATCATCGTATGGATACTCACCAGTATTAAGCTTGTGAATTTCAAGACTACAGAGTGGTGTCAATTGTAAATGTGTTAAATACCATTTGTAAAAGGATCTGTAAAGCAAAGTAACAAGACTCTGTCAAGTATAGCTTAACATAAACACCTTCAATTCATATGGTTACATCAGAGCTTGGTCCCACTAAACCTTAGGGAATAGTATTTTGAACTTAAGTATTTCCCTTTATGCACTGATAAGAACATATCCTCTCCAAAACGTCAGCCCATCCTTTACTGGGTCCCTCCGTATCTTTACCTCTTTCCTTCACTGTTTGATTAATCCCTGATTTACTTTTCCAAGATTTTCCTGTCCTTCACACTCCCACTTGAAATGTCCATCTTCTCCACAGTTGTAACAGAAAATACCGGTCACTTCCCTGGTCAAGGAACCCGCTCAGTAGCAGCCCTCGCCTTGATATACCCCACCATTGGGTCTGGCTTCCTTTCAGCCTTGTCATGCTCGGTGGCAGCACCAACCGATACCATCCAAAAGTACCTCGGGCCTCAGATTTTTCACAACATCCTGCAAAATCCCAGCTTGTGTGGCATCAGGTTGCTTTAGCAACAGAGGTTACTACCGAGGACTTTGCCCTGCTGACAGAGGCCTCCCGCTCCTCCATCGTGTTTTCCTCCTCTCTAATTTATGAGTAATTCAGTAAAAGATGGAGGAGGGGCCTTCTTGCAGATCATCTGAATTTGTAGAGCATTTGCATCATTTCACACCTGCTTTTCACATCTTGCTCCATCCTCTCTCAGACAGTTGAATGACCCCTTTGTGGCACCGGGTGTGCAGCAGCCTGAAAACATAGACAGACAACTACTCTCCTTCCTCCTGAAATGTGTGCCTAAACTTCATTCTTAGATCAGCTGCACTTCCAGCAGTGCCAAAAACATCTTCCAGAACTTGCAGGTAATTAGCTGATGTGGCTAATGGATTTTCTGGGCTTGGGGAACCTCACCATATCAGCTGCTGGGCCTTTTAAGCTCTCCACCAGTCTCAGTATTTTTCATATGATCTGAGCATTGCCATTTATTCATCCAGTAACTGAGATGTCTGCTCAGCCCAAGCCTCATATGCTTCCCCATCAGGTGTGGGCTTGACCTCAGAAAAGACTCAGCCTACAATAACCTTGGCTCTCTGCAGATATACAAACACTTCAGCATTTATCAGCTAGTGATGTAATAGCCAAAACAAGCTCAGAATTTAAGTCCACTGCTGAAGGACTCTTCAGACCTTTCATATCAGACCACTCCTTCCCCTCACTCCTGCAGAATGGAGGACAACTTGTCTTTAGTCTGCCCTCCCCTATGGGAAACTTGACTTCCAATCTGGCACTCTCGCCTACACTCCCCTCTTCTCTAAAAGTATGGACAGCCCCGCCTCTCCAGGCACCCCAAGCATAACAGGCAGATCCACTTGCGTCACGTCATAGCTAGTCTGAACTAAAAGGACATTTTTGCCTGCCATTCCATCATTGTAACTTTCCCTAATTCTGGAAAGTAACTTCAAGCTCTTATTAGCAATTCATCTGGATTGCAGATAGCCACCCTGCTCAAACACAAACCTTAGTTTCGAGTAACCTCTTTGAATCGCACCACAAAGCAAGATCTCCTTGGATCCTATGCCTTATTACTTTCTGAATGAGCCTCGCATGGAGTACCTTATCAAATACCTTATTGAAATCCATATACACTACATCCACTCTACTTTCATCAATATGTTTTGTTACATCCTCAAAGAATTCGATCAGGTTTGTAAGGCATAACCAGCCCTTGACAAAGCTATGCTTACTATCTCTAATCAGATTATGCCTCTCCAGATGCTCATAAATCCTGCCTCTCAGGATCTTCTCCAACAACTTGCCCACCACCCACTGAAGTAAGACTCACTGGTTTATAATTTCCTTTCTTGAATAAGGGAAAAACATTTGCAACCTTCCAATTCTCTGGTACTTCTCCCGTCCTTATTGATGATGTAAAGATCACTGCCAGAGGCTCAGCACTCTTCTCCCTCGCTTCCCACAGTAGCCTGGGGTATATCTCATCTGGTCTCTGCGACTGATCTAACTTAATACCTTTCAAAAGCTTCAGCACATCCTTTTACTTAATGTCTATGCTCAAGCATTTTAGTCTGCTGCAAGTCATCCCCATAATTGCCAAGGTCCTTTATACCGGTGAATACTGAAGCAAAGTATTCATTATGTACTTTCACTATTTTCTCTGGCCCCATGCTCATATTTCCACTATCGTTCCTGAGTGCTCCTATTCTCACATGGTTTATCCTTTTGCTCTTCCCATACTTGTAGAATGCCTTGGGGCTTTCCTTGATCTTGCTCACCAAGGCCTTCTCATGGCCCCTTCTAGCTCTCCAAATTTCCTTCTTGAGCTCCTTCCTGGCACCCTTGTAATTTTCTGGAATTTTAACAGTACCTAGTTTCTTGATCCTTTCATAAGCTTTTCTTTTATTCTTAATTAGATCTGAGCGGATTGGTGATAATATCTCCTCCTCGCTGATGATCAACACTGGTGCACCTCAGGGGTGTGTACTTAGCCCACTGCTCTACTCTATATATACCCATGACTGTGTGGCTAGGCATAGCTGAAATACTGTCTATAAACTTGCTGATGATGCAACAGTTGTTGGCAGAATCTCAGATGGTGACGAGAGGGTGTACAGGAGTGAGATATGCCAACTAGTGGAGTGGTGTCACAGCAACAACCTGGCTCTCAATGTCAGTAAGACGAAAGAGTTGATCATGGACTTCAGGAAGGGTAAGATGAAGGAACACATACCAATCCTCATAGAGGGATCAGAAGTGGAGAGAGTGAGCAGCTTCAAGTTCCTGGGCATCAAGATCTCTGAGGATCTAACCTGGTCCCAACATATCAACGCAGATATAGAGAAGGCAAGACAGTGACTATACTTCATTAGGAGTTTGAAGAAATTTGGTAATGTCAACAAATACACTCAAAAACTTATGTAGATGTACCATGGAGAGCATTCTGACAGGCTGCATCACTGTCTGGTATGGGGGGGTGGAGGTGGGGGGCTACTGCACAGGACCGAAAGAAGCTGCAGAGGGTTGTAAATCTAGTTGCCTCCATCTTGAGTACTAGCCTACAAAGTATCCAGGACATCTTCAAGGAGCAGTGTCTCAGAAAGTCAGCACCCATTATTAAGGACCTCCAGCACCCAGGGCATTCCCTTTTCTCACTGTTACCATCAGGTAGGAGGTACAGAAGCCTGAAGGCACACACTCAGTGATTCAGGAACAGCTTCTTCCCCTCGCTAAATGGACATTGAACCCCTGGACACTATTTCACTTTTTTAATATATATTATTTCTTCTTTTTGCATTAGTGTTATTGCCCCCTTTCTGTTTCTGACTTCCATCCACAATGATTCAGTAGACAATCCCTCCATGACTTCCTCTTCTGCAGCCCTGATTAGCAGTGCCACTCCCCCACCTCTTTTGCCTCCCTCCCTGTCCTTTTTGAAACATCTAAAGCCCGGCATACTCAGCAACCATTCCTGCCCCTGAGACATCCAAGTCTCTGTAATGGCCACAACATCAATGTATCGTTCCACGCTCTAAATTTATCCGCCTTGTCTATGATACTCCTTGCATTAGAATAGACATATCTCAAACCATCAGTCTGAGTGCGTTTTTGTTCTATCATCTGCTTATCCTTCCTCACAAACTCCCTACAAGCTGACTCGACATGTGCGCCTACCACCCCATCCTCTGCCTCTTCACTTCAGTTCCCACCCCCTGCAAATCTAGTTTAAATTCTTCATTCTTAGAGCAATTACACATTATTCAGTGAATCCATTTGCGGACGATAGCCCCCATAACGAAACCCTTGTTTTTTTTGCCAGGTGTCTCTAGAGATGCAGTTCGTTAGCCCCTCGCTGACAACCACCGGACTCAGTGGTGAGATGACTTGGGTCCCACCAAACTCAGGTTGAGATGTCTTGTCCACTCGAACCCCAATGTGTATGAACGCTGTGTATCTACTGCCCCCATGCAATTGTCTGTCGGCAAGAAAAAGCAGATCGTATACTGCACACAATTATGAAAAAAAAGTATATATAGAAATGTCAGCTTTATCAAACAGCAGAGAAAAGAAAATAAACAACATTAAAATGGCCTGTTACAGTTAACCCAGTCCAAATGCACACAAAAGTTGGAGCTCATCTTGAAGGATTGAGATATGACTGTGCAAACACCTGGATGACAACGAGTTAGAAGAGTTAAAAGGAGACAGCTTTATAGAGTGAGCTTCAGAGGAACGGGCAACGGAGTAGAGGCAAACAGAATAGGAGGGCTTTGGCTCAATGGGGCCTCAGTGATAATGCGTCGAGGCACGATCGATTACCTGTGAAGAATAGAAACAGGAAGCATGTCTGGGCCGGTGTTCTGTATTGGGTGTCAGATATGGGAAGACCAGAAGACTCCCAGCCTCCCTAATGGCCACATCTGTGCCAGCTGCGTCGAGCTGCAGCTTGATGACCTTCGTCTGGTTCAGGAGAGTGAGGAGGTGATAGAGAGGAGCAAAAGGCAAGTAGTCACATCGGGGCCTCGAGAAACAGATAAGTGGGTAACAGTCAGGAGATGGAAGGGCAAGAATCAGATATTAGAGAGTACGCTTATGGCTGTCCCCCTTAACAATAAGTACTCCTGTTTGAGTACTGCTGGGGGGGTGGGCAGGGTGGCCTACCTGGTGAAAGCAACAGTGGCCACGTCTCTGGCACAGAATCTGGCCCTGTGGCTCAGAATGTCACAATGGGGTGCTGGGAACGGACCCAAATGCAAGACACAGACACTGAAGTACAAGGAATAGGACTTGACTAGAGTAGGGACATGACAGGATTCAGACCAGGAGCAGGGACAAGAATGCAGAGTTGGGCTAGGGAAAGCGGGACCAGGACTAAGAACCATGGACTAGGAGACAAGGCTTGGACTCCGAGCCTGAGATTGGACAAGGACCCAGAATCTGGGTCTTGCCTCGGGCTCGGACCCCAGAACCAGGCAAGGACATGACATGGCTTGAGGTTTGGGGTTTTGGGTCTTGAGCTTGGCTTGGGATCCTCGAGGCTTGGGTTCGTGAAGCTTGGCTGCTGGATCATCGTCTTGAAATGTGGAGGCTGATAACTCAGAGGCTGGAGCTGAGAGACAGACTGGGAACTGAACATCAACATAGAGCCGGGACTTATCCTTCAACAAGCCAGGACTCATCCTTAACACAACACTAACATGAGACAGGACAGAACATAGACATAGAGCCGGGACTCAACTTCATCTCCACACCAAAGTGGGACAAGTCCACCTGTTGGGTAATGGCAAGACGGCCTGACTTACCCCACGGAGGCGAGGAGAAGACAAGACATGACCGCCCCCCAACCCCCGCAGGGCAACGGCAAAACAGCCCCACTTACCCCACCGAGGGGAGGACAAAAAGAGACAAACACCAAAGAACAACAGACAGTTCCATCTCTGCTCCAGGGTAGCTCCAAGTCTCAGTTCAGCCAGCAACCTCAGCTGGCTACAGAAACAGCAAGATTCTTATCTAGCTCAGAGTGGCTGACAGCCACTCAGCTGGCCCGGGAAACAGCCGAATCCATCCCACAAAGACTACTCCAACAAGTGGCAACAAGGCTCCATGAAGCAGTGGTCCTCCAACCAGGCCTAGAGATCACAAATAGTTTCATCAGCAGGTTGCTCCAAGAGGGACTGACAAGACAAACCAGCAGCCAACACTCAATCCCAAGGCTACTTATATTGCAAGCCCAAAGATGGGAATCAGGTGCCTTTGATTTAGTCAAACAAAGGACAGCTGGAAGACCTGGAGTCCTGAGTCCATGGACCGGACCATGAACTGGAATGCTGACTTCACGGACCGGACCATGACACAGAAGAGTAGGAAAAGGAAGAGGATGGCAGCAATAATAAGGGACTCTATAATTAGGGGGCCAGACAGGTGAATCTAGACGCAGGAAAGAAACACGGATGGAAGTTTGCCTCCCAGGTACCAGGGTCCAGGATGTTTCTGATCGTGTCCACGATAACCTGAAGTGGGAAGGTGAACAGTCAGAGTTTGTGCTACATATTGGTACCAACGACATAGATAGAAAAAAGGAAGAGGTCCGGGAAACAGACTACATGGAGTTAGGAAGGAAGTTGATTAGCGGGACCTCAAGGGTAGTAGTCTTGGATTTACAGCCTGTGCCACACGGCAGTGAGTGTAGGAATAAAGTGAGGTGGAGGATAAATGCGTGGCTGAGGGATTAGAGCAGGAGGCAGGGTTTCAGATTTCTGGATCACCGGGACTTCTTGGAGCAGGTGTGAGCTGTACAAAAAGGACGGGTTGCACTTCAATCCGAGGGTCAAGATTCAGAGCAAGAGTTTCAGGGCAGGAGTTTCATGCCAGGCGTTTCAGGGGTCGTGTTTCAGGGAAGGAGTTTCACTGCAGGAGATTCAGGGCAGTAGTTTCAGGGGTCGATTTTCAGGGCAGGAATCTCAGCGCAGCAGATTCAGTGCAGGAGATTCAGAGCAGGAGTTACAGGGCAGGAATTTCGCGCAGCAGTTTCAGGGGTCGAGATTCACGGCTGCAGTTTCCGGACAAGAATATCAGGGCAGGAGTTTTAGGGGTCAAGTTTCAGGGCAGGATTTTCAGGGGTCGAGTTTCAGGGCAAGAGTTTCACTGCAGGAGATACAGGGCAGGAGTTTCATGGCAGAAGTTTTAGGGCAGAAGTTTCATGGTAGGCGTTTCAAGGGTCGTGTTTCAGGGAAGGAGATTCAGGGCAGGAATTTCACGGCAGGAGTATTAGGGCAGGAGTTTCAGGCCATGAATTACAGGGCAGGAGTTTCAAGGCAGGGATTTCTGTGCAGGAGACTCAAGGCAGGAGTTTCTGTACAGGAGACTCAAGGCAGGAGGTTCAGGCGTCGAGTTTCAGCGCAAGAGATTCATGGCGGGAGTTTCAGGACAGGAGTTTCGGGTCAGGAGTTTCAGGGCAGGAGTTTCAGAGGTCGAGTTTCAGGGCAGCAGTTTCTCTGCGGGGGTTTCAGGTCAGGAGATTTAGGGGTAGCGTTTCAGGGCAGGAGGATCAACAGGAGATTCAGGGCAGGAGATTCAGGGGTAATGTTTCAGGGCAGGAGATTCAGGCGTCGAGTTTCAGAGCAGGAGTTTCAGGCCAGGAGATTCCGGGAAGGAGTTTAATGGCAGGAGATTCAAGGCAGGAGTTTCAGGGGTCGAGTTTCAGGGCATGATTTTCAGGGGTCGGTTTCAGGGCAGGAGTTTCACAGCAGGAGATTCAGGGCAGGAGTTTCAGGGTGGGAGATTCAGGAAATGAGTTTCAGAGCAGGAGTTTCAGGGCAGGAGTTTCAGTGGTCGCGTTTCAGGGCACGAGTTTCTGTGCAGGGGTTTCAGGTCAGGAGATTCAGGGGTAGAGTTTCAGGACAGGAGGTTCAGCAGGAGATTCAAGCGTCGAGTTTCAGGGCAGGAGTTTCAGTCCAGGAGATTCAGGGCAGGAGTTTCATGGCTGAAGTTTCAAGGCAGGAGTTTCAGGGTAGGAGTTTCAGGGCAGGAGTTTCTGTGCAGTGATTTCAGGTCAGGACATTCAGGGGTAGTGTTTCAGGGCAGGAGATTCAGGCGTCGAGTTTCAGGGCAGGAGTTTCAGGCCAGGAGATTACGGGAAGGAGTTTAATGGCAGGAGATTCAAGGCAGGAGTTTCAGGGGTCGAGTTTCACGGAAGGAGATTCAGCGCAGGAGTTTTATGGCAGGAGTATCAGGGGAGGAGTTTCATGGCAGGATTTTCAGGGGTCGATTTCAGGGCAGGAGTTTCACAGCAGGAGATTCAGGGCAGGAGTTTCATGGGACGTGTTTCAGGACAGGAGACTTAGGGATAGAGTTTCAGGGCGGAGGTTCAGCAGCAGATACAGACATCAAGTTTCAGGCCAGGAGATTCAGGACAGGATTTTCTTGGCTGACGTTTCAAGGCAGGGGTTTCAGGGTGGGAGATTCAGGACAGAAGTTTCAGGTCAGGAGTTTCAAGGCAGGAGTTTCAGGGCAGGAGTTGCAGGGGTCGAGTTTCAGGGCAGGTGTTTCAGGCAGGAATTTCAGGTGTCGAGTTTCAGGGCAGGATTTTCAGGGGTCGATTTCATGGCAGGAGTTTTACAGCTGGAGATTCAGGGCAGGAGTTTCATGGCAGGAGTATCAGGGCAGGGGCTTCTGGGGTCTAGTTTCAGGGCCGGAGTTACAGGGGACGTGTTTCAGGGCAGGAGACTTAGGGGTAGAGTTTCAGGGTGGAGGTTCAGCAGCAGATTCAGACATCGAGTTTCAGGCCAGGAGATTCAGGACAGGAGTTTCAAGGCAGGAGTTTCAGTCCAGGAGATTCAGGGCAGGAGTTTCATGGCTGAAGTTTCAAGGCAGGAGTTTCAGGGTGAGAGATTCTGTGCAGTGGTTTCAGGTCAGGACATTCAGGGGTAGTGTTTCAGGGCAGGAGTTTCTGTGCAGTGGTTTCAGGTCAGATCATTCAGGGGTAGTGTTTCAGGGCAGGAGATTCAGGCGTCGAGTTTCAGAGCAGGAGTTTCAGGGCAGGAGATTCCGGGAAGGAGTTTAATGACAGGAGATTCAAGGCAGGAGTTTCAAGGGTCGAGTTTCAGGGCAGAATTTTCAGGGGTCGATTTCAGGGCAGGAGTTTCACAGCAGGAGATTCAGGGCAGGAGTTTCATGGCAGGAGTATCAGGGCAGGGTCTTCTGGGGTCTAGTTTCAGGTCAGGAGTTTCAAGGCAGGAGTTTCAGGGCAGGAGTTGCAGGGGTCGAGTTTCAGGGCAGGTGTTTCAGGCAGGAATTTCAGGTGTCGAGTTTCAGGGCAGGATTTTCAGGGGTCGATTTCATGGCAGGAGTTTTACAGCTGGAGATTCAGGGCAGGAGTTTCATGGCAGGAGTATCAGGGCAGGGGCTTCTGGGGTCTAGTTTCAGGGCCGGAGTTACAGGGGACGTGTTTCAGGGCAGGAGACTTAGGGGTAGAGTTTCAGGGTGGAGGTTCAGCAGCAGATTCAGACATCGAGTTTCAGGCCAGGAGATTCAGGACAGGAGTTTCAAGGCAGGAGTTTCAGTCCAGGAGATTCAGGGCAGGAGTTTCATGGCTGAAGTTTCAAGGCAGGAGTTTCAGGGTGAGAGATTCTGTGCAGTGGTTTCAGGTCAGGACATTCAGGGGTAGTGTTTCAGGGCAGGAGTTTCTGTGCAGTGGTTTCAGGTCAGATCATTCAGGGGTAGTGTTTCAGGGCAGGAGATTCAGGCGTCGAGTTTCAGAGCAGGAGTTTCAGGGCAGGAGATTCCGGGAAGGAGTTTAATGACAGGAGATTCAAGGCAGGAGTTTCAAGGGTCGAGTTTCAGGGCAGAATTTTCAGGGGTCGATTTCAGGGCAGGAGTTTCACAGCAGGAGATTCAGGGCAGGAGTTTCATGGCAGGAGTATCAGGGCAGGGTCTTCTGGGGTCTAGTTTCAGGTCAGGAGTTTCAAGGCAGGAGTTTCAGGGCAGGAGTTGCAGGGGTCGAGTTTCAGGGCAGGTGTTTCAGGCAGGAATTTCAGGTGTCGAGTTTCAGGGCAGGATTTTCAGGGGTCGATTTCATGGCAGGAGTTTTACAGCTGGAGATTCAGGGCAGGAGTTTCATGGCAGGAGTATCAGGGCAGGGGCTTCTGGGGTCTAGTTTCAGGGCCGGAGTTACAGGGGACGTGTTTCAGGGCAGGAGACTTAGGGGTAGAGTTTCAGGGTGGAGGTTCAGCAGCAGATTCAGACATCGAGTTTCAGGCCAGGAGATTCAGGACAGGAGTTTCAAGGCAGGAGTTTCAGTCCAGGAGATTCAGGGCAGGAGTTTCATGGCTGAAGTTTCAAGGCAGGAGTTTCAGGGTGAGAGATTCTGTGCAGTGGTTTCAGGTCAGGACATTCAGGGGTAGTGTTTCAGGGCAGGAGTTTCTGTGCAGTGGTTTCAGGTCAGATCATTCAGGGGTAGTGTTTCAGGGCAGGAGATTCAGGCGTCGAGTTTCAGAGCAGGAGTTTCAGGGCAGGAGATTCCGGGAAGGAGTTTAATGACAGGAGATTCAAGGCAGGAGTTTCAAGGGTCGAGTTTCAGGGCAGAATTTTCAGGGGTCGATTTCAGGGCAGGAGTTTCACAGCAGGAGATTCAGGGCAGGAGATTCATGGCAGGAGTATCAGGGCAGGGTCTTCTGGGGTCTAGTTTCAGGGCCGGAGTTTCAGGGGATATGTTTCAGGGCAGGAGACTTAGGGGTAGAGTTTCAGGGCGGAGGTTCAGCAGCAGATTCAGACATCGAGTTTCAGGCCAGGAGATTCAGGACAGGAGTTTCATGGCTGACGTGTCAAGGCAGGACTTTCAGGGTGGGAGATTCAGGACAGGAGTTTCAGTTTAGGAGTTTCAAGCAAGGAGTTCCAGGGGTCGAGTTTCAGGGCAGGAGTTTCTGTGGAGGGGTTTCAGGTCTGGAGATTCAGGGCAGGAGTTTCATGGCTGAAGTTTCAAGGCAGGAGTTTCAGGGTGGGAGATTCAGGGCAGGAGTTTCAGGGCAGGTGTTTCTGTGCAGTGGTTTCAGGTCAGGACATTCAGGGGTAGTGTTTCAGGGCAGGAGTTTCTGTGTAGTGGTTTCAGGTCAGATCATTCAGGGGTAGTATTTCAGGGCAGGAGATTCAGGTGTCGAGTTTCAGAGCAGGAGTTTCAGGCCAGGAGATTCCGGGAAGGAGTTTAATGACAGGAGATTCAAGGCAGGAGTTTCAAGGGTCGAGTTTCAGGGCAGAATTTTCAGGGGTCGAGTTTCAGGGCAGGAGTTTCATGGCAGGGGATTCAGGGTGGGAGATTCAGGAAATGAGTTTCAGATCAGGGGCTTCTGGGGTCTAGTTTCAGGGCCGGAGTTTCAGGGGATGTGTTTCAGGGCAGGAGACTTAGGGGTAGAGTTTCAGGGCGGAGGTTCAGCAGCATATTCAGACATCGAGTTTCAGGCCAGGAGATTCAGGACAGAAGTTTCATGGCTGACGTGTCAAGGCAGGACTTTCAGGGTGGGAGATTCAGGACAGGAGTTTCAGGTTAGGAGTTTCAAGGCAGGAGTTTCAGGGGTCGAGTTTCAGGGCAGGAGTTGCAGGGGTCGAGTTTCAGGGCAGGAGTTTCTGTGGAGGGGTTTCAGGCCATGAGATTCCGGGAAGGAGTTTAATGGCAAGAGTTACAGATCTGGAGTTTCAGAGGTCGAGTTTCAGCTCAGGAGTTTCAGGGGTCGAGTTTTAGGGCAGGACTTTCAGTGGTCGAGTTTCACCGCAGCATTTGCAGAGCAGGAGTTTCAGCGCCGTGTTTCAGGGCAGGAGTTTCAGGGGTCGAGCTTCAGGACAACAGTGTCAGGGCAACATTGTCAGGGCAGGAGTATCAGGGCAGGAGTTTCAGGGCATGAATTTCAGGGGTCCAGTTTCAGGGCAGGATTTACAGTAGTCGAGTTTCAGAGCAGGAGTTTCACTGCAGGAGGTTCATGGCATGAGTTTCAGGGCAGGAGGTTCAGGGCAGGGGTTCAGAAGTCTAGTTTCAGGGGTCGTGTTTCAGGGCAGGAGTTTAAAGGCAGTAGTTTCAGGGGACGAAATTCAGGGCAGGAATTTAAGCGCAGTAGATTCAGTGAAGGAGTCTCAGCGCAGGAGTTTCAGGCGTCGAGATTCACGATAGGAGTTTCAGGACCAGAGTATCAGTGCAGGAGCTTGAGGCCATATATTTCAGGGCAGGAAATTCTAGGCAGGAGTTTCAGGGCAGAATTTTCAGGGCTCGAGTTTCAGGTCAGGAGTTTCACTGCAGGAGATTCAGGGCAGGAGTTTCAGGCCATTGCAGGAGTTTCAGGATAGGAGTTTCAGGTCAGGAGCTTCAAGGCAGGCGTTTTAGGGGTCAAGTTTCAGGGCAGGATTTTCAGGGGTCGAGTTTCAAGAGAGGAGTTTCACTGCAGGAGATACAGGGCAGGAGTTTCATGGCAGAAATTTTAGGGCAGAAGTTTCATGGCAGGCGTTTCAGGGGTCGTGTTTCAGGGAAGGAGATTCAGCGCAGGAGTTTCAGGGGTCGAGTTTCACGGCAGCAGTTTCGGGGCAGGAGTTTCAAGGCAGGGATTTCTGTGCAGGAGCTTCTGTGCAGGAGACTCAAGGCAGGAGTTTCTGTGCAGGAGACTCAAGGCAGGAGGTTCAGGCGTCGAGTTTCAGGCCAGGAGATTCATGGCAGGAGTTTCATGGCAGGAGTTTCAAGGCGGGAGATTCAGGACAGGAGTTTCGGGTCAGGATTTTCAGGACAGGAGGTTCAGGGCATGAGATTCAGGGCATGACATTCAGTACAGGAGTTTCAGGGCATGAGATTCAGGGCATGAGTTTCAGGGCATGTGATTCAGGGCATGAGTTTTAGGGCAGGAGATTCAGGGCGGGAGATTCAATGCCGGAGATTTAGGGCATGAGATTCAGGGCATTAGTTTCAAGGCATGAGATTCAGGGCAGGAGTTTCAGGGCATGAGATTCAGGGCATGACTTTCAGTACAGGTGTTTCAGGGCATGAGATTCAGGGCATGAGTTTCAGGGCAGGAGATTCAGGGCAGCAGTTTCAGGGCATGTGTTTCAGAGCATGAGTTTCAGGGCAGGAGATACAGCACAGGAGATTCAGTGCCGGAGTTTTAGGGCATGAGATTGAGGGCATGAGTTTCAGGGCAGGAGATTCAGGGCAGGAGTTTCAGTCCTGGAGATTCAGGGCTGGAGATTCAGGGCAGAAGTTTCAGGGCAGGAGATTCAGGGCATGAGATTCAGTGCAGGAGATTCAGGACAGGAGTTTCAGTGCTGGAGTTTCAGGGCTGGTGTTTCAGGGCATAAGATTCAGGGTATGAGTTTCAGGGCAGGAGAATATGGGCAGGAGTTTCAGGGCATGAGTTTCAGGGCATGAGATTCAGGGCATGAGTTTCAGGGCAGGAAATTCAGGGCAGGAGTTTCAGGGTATGAGATTCACGGCATGAGTTTCAGGGCCGGAGATTCAGGGCATTAGTTTCAAGGCATGAGATTCAGGGCAGGAGTTTCAGGGCATGAGATTCAGGGCATGAGTTTCAGGGCAATGTCGTTCAGGGCATGAGTTTTAGGGCAGGAGATTCAGGGCAGTAGATTCAGTGCCGGAGTTTTCGGACATGATTTTAAGGGCTTGAGATTCAGGGCAGGAGTTTCAGGGCATGAGATTCAGGGCATGAGTTTCAGGGCAGGAGATTCAGGGCATGAGATTCAGGGCATGAGTTTCAGGGCATGAGATTCAGGGCAGGAGTTTCAGAGTATGAGATTCAGGGCATCAGTTTCGGGGCCGGAGATTCAGGGCATGAGATTCAGGGCATGACATTCAGTACAGGAGTTTCGCGGCATGAGATTCAGGGCATGAGTTTCAGGGCATGTGATTCAGGGCATGAGTTTTAGGGCAGGAGATTCAGGGCATGACTTTCAGTACAGGTGTTTCAGGGCATCAGATTCAGGGCAGGAGTTTCAGGGCATGAGATTCAGGGCATGAGTTTCAGGGCAATGTCGTTCAGGGCATGAGTTTTAGGGCAGGAGATTCAAGGCAGTAGATTCAGTGCCGGAGTTTTAGGGCATGATTTTAAGGGCTTGAGATTCAGGGCAGGAGTTTCAGGGCATGAGATTCAGGGCATGAGTTTCAGGGCAGGAGATTCAGGGCATGAGATTCAGGGCAGGAGTTTCAGAGTATGAGATTCAGGGCATCAGTTTCGGGGCCGGAGATTCAGGGCATGAGATTCAGGGCATGACATTCAGTACAGGAGTTTCGGGGCATGAGATTCAGGGCATGTGATTCAGGGCATGAGTTTTAGGGCAGGAGATTCAGGGCATGAGATTCAGGGCATGACATTCAGTACAGGAGTTTCGCGGCATGAGATTCAGGGCATGAGTTTCAGGGCATGTGATTCAGGGCATGAGTTTTAGGGCAGGAGATTCAGGGCATGACTTTCAGTACAGGTGTTTCAGGGCATCAGATTCAGGGCAGGAGTTTCAGGGCATGAGATTCAGGGCATGAGTTTCAGGGCAATGTCGTTCAGGGCATGAGTTTTAGGGCAGGAGATTCAAGGCAGTAGATTCAGTGCCGGAGCTTTAGGGCATGATTTTAAGGGCTTGAGATTCAGGGCAGGAGTTTCAGGGCATGAGATTCAGGGCATGAGTTTCAGGGCAGGAGATTCAGGGCATGAGATTCAGGGCAGGAGTTTCAGAGTATGAGATTCAGGGCATCAGTTTCGGGGCCGGAGATTCAGGGCATGAGATTCAGGGCATGACATTCAGTACAGGAGTTTCGGGGCATGAGATTCAGGGCATCAGATTCAGGGCATGAGTTTCAGGGCAGGAGATTCAGGGCAGCAGTTTCAGGGCATGAGTTTCAGAGCATGAGTTTCAGGGCAGGAGATACAGCACAGGAGATTCAGTGCCGGAGTTTTAGGGCATGAGATTGAGGGCATGAATTTCAGGGCAGGAGATTCAGGGCAGGAGTTTCAGTGCTGGAGTTTCTGCAGAAGAGATTCAGGTCAGGAGTTTCAGGGCATGAGATTCAGGGCATGAGTTTCAGGGCAGGAGATTCAGGGCAGCAGTTTCAGGGCATTAATTTCAAGGCATGAGATTCAGGGCAGGAGTTTCAGGGCATGAGATTCAGGGCATGGGTTTCAGGGCCGGAGATTCAGGGCAGGAGTTTCAGTGCTGGAGTTTCTGCAGAACAGATTCAGGTCAGGAGGTTCAGGACATGAGATTCAGCGCTGTGGTTTCAGGGCTAGAGATTCAGGGCATGTGTTTCAGGGCATGAGATTCAGGGCATGAGATTCAGTGCAGAAGATTCAGGGCATGAGTTTCAGGGCAATGTGTTTCAGGGCATGAGTTTTAGGGCAGGAGATTCAGGGCAGTAGATTCAGTGCCGGAGTTTTAGGGCATGAGATTGAGGGAATGGGTTTCAGGGCAGGAGATTCAGGGCAGGAGTTTCAGTGCTGGAGTTTCTGCAGAAGAGATTCAGGGCATGAGATTCAGGGCATGAGATTCAGTGCAGAAGATTCAGTGCTGGAGTTTCAGTGCTGGAGTTTCAGGGCTGGTGTTTCAGGTCATGAGATTCAGGGCATGAGTTTCAGAGCAAGAGATTCTGGGCAGGAGTTTCAGGGCATGAGATTCAGGGCATGAGTCTCAGCGCATGAGATTCAGGGCATTAGTTTCAAAGCATGAGATTCAGGGCAGGAGTTTCAGGGCATGAAATTCAGGGCATGAGTTTCAGGGCATGTGGTTCAGGGCATGAGTTTTAGGGCAGGAGATTCAGGGCATGAGATTCAGTGCAGGAGATTCAGGACAGGAGATTCTGGGCAGGAGTTTCAGGGCATGAGATTCAGGGCATGACTTTCAGGGCTGTAGATTCAGGGCAGGAGTTTCAGGGCATGAGATTCCGGGCAAGAGTTTCAGTGCAGGAGATTCAGGGCCGGAGATTCAGTGCAGGAGTTTTAGGGCATGAGATTCAGGGCATGAGTTTCAGGGCAGGAGATTCAGGGCAGCAGTTTCAGGGCATGTGTTTCAGCGCAAGAGTTTCAGGGCAGGAGATTAGGCACAGGAGATTCAGTGCCGGAGTTTTAGGGCATGAGATTGAGGGCATGAATTTCAGGGCAGGAGATTCAGGGCAGGAGTTTCAGTGCTGAAGTTTCTGCAGAAGAGATTCAGGTCAGGAGTTTAAGGGCATGAGATTCAGGGCATCAGATTCATGGCAGGAGATTCAGGACAGGAGTTTCAGTGCTGGAGTTTCAGGGCTGGTGTTTCAGGGCATGAGATTCAGGGCATGAGTTTCAGAGCAGGAGATTCTGGGCAGGAGTTTCAGGGCATGAGATTCAGGGCATGAATTTCTGGGCAGGAAATTCAGGGCAGGAGTTTCAGGGTATGAGATTCACGGCATGAGTTTCAGGGCCGGAGATTCAGGGCATTAATTTCAAGGCATGAGATTCAGGGCAGGAGTTTCAGGGCATGAGATTCAGGGCATGAGTTTCAGGGCAATGTGTTTCAGGGCATGGGTTTCAGGGCCGGAGATTCAGGGCAGGAGTTTCAGTGCTGGAGTTTCTGCAGAACAGATTCAGGTCAGGAGGTTCAGGACATGAGATTCAGCGCTGTGGTTTCAGGGCTAGAGATTCAGGGCATGAGTTTCAGGGCATGAGATTCAGGGCATGAGATTCAGTGCAGAAGATTCAGGACAGGAGTTTCAGTGCTGGAGTTTCAGGGCTGGTGATTCAGGGCATCAGTTTCAGAGCAAGAGATTCTGGGCAGGAGTTTCAGGGCATGAGATTCAGGGCATGAGTTTCAGCGCATGAGATTCAGGGCATTAGTTTCAAAGCATGAGATTCAGGGCAGGAGTTTCAGGGCATGAAATTCAGGGCATGACTTTCAGTACAGGAGTTTCAGGGCATGAGATTCAGGGCATGAGTTTCAGGGCATGTGATTCAGGGCATGAGTTTTAGGGCAGGAGATTCAGGGCGGGAGATTCAATGCCGGAGATTTAGGGCATGAGATTCAGGGCATTAGTTTCAAGGCATGAGATTCAGGGCAGGAGTTTCAGGGCATGAGATTCAGGGCATGAGTTTCAGGGCATATGATTCAGGGCATGAGTTTTAGGGCAGGAGATTCAGGGCGGGAGATTCAATGCCGGAGATTTAGGGCATGAGATTCAGGGCATTAGTTTCAAGGCATGAGATTCAGGGCAGGAGTTTCAGGGCATGAGATTCAGGACATGACTTTCAGTACAGGTGTTTCAGGGCATGAGATTCAGGGCATGAGTTTCAGGGCAGGAGATTCAGGGCAGCAGTTTCAGGGCATTAATTTCAAGGCATGAGATTCAGGGCAGGAGTTTCAGGGCATGAGATTCAGGGCATGGGTTTCAGGGCCGGAGATTCAGGGCAGGAGTTTCAGTGCTGGAGTTTCTGCAGAACAGATTCAGGTCAGGAGGTTCAGGACATGAGATTCAGCGCTGTGGTTTCAGGGCTAGAGATTCAGGGCATGTGTTTCAGGGCATGAGATTCAGGGCATGAGATTCAGTGCAGAAGATTCAGGACAGGAGTTTCAGTGCTGGAGTTTCAGGGCTGGTGATTCAGGGCATCAGTTTCAGAGCAAGAGATTCTGGGCAGGAGTTTCAGGGCATGAGATTCAGGGCATGAGTTTCAGCGCATGAGATTCAGGGCATTAGTTTCAAAGCATGAGATTCAGGGCAGGAGTTTCAGGGCATGAAATTCAGGGCATGACTTTCAGTACAGGAGTTTCAGGGCATGAGATTCAGGGCATGAGTTTCAGGGCATGTGATTCAGGGCATGAGTTTTAGGGCAGGAGATTCAGGGCGGGAGATTCAATGCCGGAGATTTAGGGCATGAGATTCAGGGCATTAGTTTCAAGGCATGAGATTCAGGGCAGGAGTTTCAGGGCATGAGATTCAGGGCATGAGTTTCAGGGCATGTGATTCAGGGCATGAGTTTTAGGGCAGGAGATTCAGGGCGGGAGATTCAATGCCGGAGATTTAGGGCATGAGATTCAGGGCATTAGTTTCAAGGCATGAGATTCAGGGCAGGAGTTTCAGGGCATGAGATTCAGGGCATGACTTTCAGTACAGGTGTTTCAGGGCATGAGATTCAGGGCATGAGTTTCAGGGCAGGAGATTCAGGGCAGCAGTTTCAGGGCATGTGTTTCAGAGCATGAGTTTCAGGGCAGGAGATACAGCACAGGAGATTCAGTGCCGGAGTTTTAGGGCATGAGATTGAGGGCATGAGTTTCAGGGCAGGAGATTCAGGGCAGGAGTTTCAGTCCTGGAGATTCAGGGCTGGAGATTCAGGGCAGGAGTTTCAGGGCAGGAGATTCAGGGCATGAGATTCAGGGCAGGAGATTCAGGACAGGAGTTTCAGTGCTGGAGTTTCAGGCCTGGTGTTTCAGGGCATGAGATTCAGGGCATGAGTTTCAGAGCAGGAGATTCTGGGCAGGAGTTTCAGGGCATGAGATTCAGGGCATAAGTTTCTGGGCAGGAAATTCAGGGCAGGAGTTTCAGGGTATGAGATTCAGGGCATAAGTTTCAGGGCCGGAGATTCAGGGCATTAGTTTCAAGGCATGAGATTCAGGGCAGGAGTTTCAGGGCATGAGATTCAGGGCATGAGTTTTAGGGCAGGAGATTCAGGGCAGTAGATTCAGTGCCGGAGTTTTAGGGCATGAGATTGAGGGAATGGGTTTCAGGGCAGGAGATTCAGGGCAGCAGTTTCAGGGCATGTGTTTCAGCGCAAGAGTTTCAGGGCAGGAGATTAGGCACAGGAGATTCAGTGCCGGAGTTTTAGGGCATGAGATTGAGGGCATGAATTTCAGGGCAGGAGATTCAGGGCAGGAGTTTCAGTGCTGAAGTTTCTGCAGAAGAGATTCAGGTCAGGAGTTTAAGGGCATGAGATTCAGGGCATGAGATTCATGGCAGGAGATTCAGGACAGGAGTTTCAGTGCTGGAGTTTCAGGGCTGGTGTTTCAGGGCATGAGATTCAGGGCATGAGTTTCAGAGCAGGAGATTCTGGGCAGGAGTTTCAGGGCATGAGATTCAGGGCATGAATTTCTGGGCAGGAAATTCAGGGCAGGAGTTTCAGGGTATGAGATTCACGGCATGAGTTTCAGGGCCGGAGATTCAGGGCATTAATTTCAAGGCATGAGATTCAGGGCAGGAGTTTCAGGGCATGAGATTCAGGGCATGAGTTTCAGGGCAATGTGTTTCAGGGCATGGGTTTCAGGGCCGGAGATTCAGGGCAGGAGTTTCAGTGCTGGAGTTTCTGCAGAACAGATTCAGGTCAGGAGGTTCAGGACATGAGATTCAGCGCTGTGGTTTCAGGGCTAGAGATTCAGGGCATGAGTTTCAGGGCATGAGATTCAGGGCATGAGATTCAGTGCAGAAGATTCAGGACAGGAGTTTCAGTGCTGGAGTTTCAGGGCTGGTGATTCAGGGCATCAGTTTCAGAGCAAGAGATTCTGGGCAGGAGTTTCAGGGCATGAGATTCAGGGCATGAGTTTCAGCGCATGAGATTCAGGGCATTAGTTTCAAAGCATGAGATTCAGGGCAGGAGTTTCAGGGCATGAAATTCAGGGCATGACTTTCAGTACAGGAGTTTCAGGGCATGAGATTCAGGGCATGAGTTTCAGGGCATGTGATTCAGGGCATGAGTTTTAGGGCAGGAGATTCAGGGCGGGAGATTTAATGCCGGAGATTTAGGGCATGAGATTCAGGGCATTAGTTTCAAGGCATGAGATTCAGGGCAGGAGTTTCAGGGCATGAGATTCAGGGCATGAGTTTCAGGGCATATGATTCAGGGCATGAGTTTTAGGGCAGGAGATTCAGGGCGGGAGATTCAATGCCGGAGATTTAGGGCATGAGATTCAGGGCATTAGTTTCAAGGCATGAGATTCAGGGCAGGAGTTTCAGGGCATGAGATTCAGGACATGACTTTCAGTACAGGTGTTTCAGGGCATGAGATTCAGGGCATGAGTTTCAGGGCAGGAGATTCAGGGCAGCAGTTTCAGGGCATTAATTTCAAGGCATGAGATTCAGGGCAGGAGTTTCAGGGCATGAGATTCAGGGCATGGGTTTCAGGGCCGGAGATTCAGGGCAGGAGTTTCAGTGCTGGAGTTTCTGCAGAACAGATTCAGGTCAGGAGGTTCAGGACATGAGATTCAGCGCTGTGGTTTCAGGGCTAGAGATTCAGGGCATGTGTTTCAGGGCATGAGATTCAGGGCATGAGATTCAGTGCAGAAGATTCAGGACAGGAGTTTCAGTGCTGGAGTTTCAGGGCTGGTGATTCAGGGCATCAGTTTCAGAGCAAGAGATTCTGGGCAGGAGTTTCAGGGCATGAGATTCAGGGCATGAGTTTCAGCGCATGAGATTCAGGGCATTAGTTTCAAAGCATGAGATTCAGGGCAGGAGTTTCAGGGCATGAAATTCAGGGCATGACTTTCAGTACAGGAGTTTCAGGGCATGAGATTCAGGGCATGAGTTTCAGGGCATGTGATTCAGGGCATGAGTTTTAGGGCAGGAGATTCAGGGCGGGAGATTCAATGCCGGAGATTTAGGGCATGAGATTCAGGGCATTAGTTTCAAGGCATGAGATTCAGGGCAGGAGTTTCAGGGCATGAGATTCAGGGCATGAGTTTCAGGGCATGTGATTCAGGGCATGAGTTTTAGGGCAGGAGATTCAGGGCGGGAGATTCAATGCCGGAGATTTAGGGCATGAGATTCAGGGCATTAGTTTCAAGGCATGAGATTCAGGGCAGGAGTTTCAGGGCATGAGATTCAGGGCATGACTTTCAGTACAGGTGTTTCAGGGCATGAGATTCAGGGCATGAGTTTCAGGGCAGGAGATTCAGGGCAGCAGTTTCAGGGCATGTGTTTCAGAGCATGAGTTTCAGGGCAGGAGATACAGCACAGGAGATTCAGTGCCGGAGTTTTAGGGCATGAGATTGAGGGCATGAGTTTCAGGGCAGGAGATTCAGGGCAGGAGTTTCAGTCCTGGAGATTCAGGGCTGGAGATTCAGGGCAGGAGTTTCAGGGCAGGAGATTCAGGGCATGAGATTCAGGGCAGGAGATTCAGGACAGGAGTTTCAGTGCTGGAGTTTCAGGCCTGGTGTTTCAGGGCATGAGATTCAGGGCATGAGTTTCAGAGCAGCAGATTCTGGGCAGGAGTTTCAGGGCATGAGATTCAGGGCATAAGTTTCTGGGCAGGAAATTCAGGGCAGGAGTTTCAGGGTATGAGATTCAGGGCATAAGTTTCAGGGCCGGAGATTCAGGGCATTAGTTTCAAGGCATGAGATTCAGGGCAGGAGTTTCAGGGCATGAGATTCAGGGCATGAGTTTTAGGGCAGGAGATTCAGGGCAGTAGATTCAGTGCCGGAGTTTTAGGGCATGAGATTGAGGGAATGGGTTTCAGGGCAGGAGATTCAGGGCAGCAGTTTCAGGGCATGTGTTTCAGCGCAAGAGTTTCAGGGCAGGAGATTAGGCACAGGAGATTCAGTGCCGGAGTTTTAGGGCATGAGATTGAGGGCATGAATTTCAGGGCAGGAGATTCAGGGCAGGAGTTTCAGTGCTGAAGTTTCTGCAGAAGAGATTCAGGTCAGGAGTTTAAGGGCATGAGATTCAGGGCATGAGATTCATGGCAGGAGATTCAGGACAGGAGTTTCAGTGCTGGAGTTTCAGGGCTGGTGTTTCAGGGCATGAGATTCAGGGCATGAGTTTCAGAGCAGGAGATTCTGGGCAGGAGTTTCAGGGCATGAGATTCAGGGCATGAATTTCTGGGCAGGAAATTCAGGGCAGGAGTTTCAGGGTATGAGATTCACGGCATGAGTTTCAGGGCCGGAGATTCAGGGCATTAATTTCAAGGCATGAGATTCAGGGCAGGAGTTTCAGGGCATGAGATTCAGGGCATGAGTTTCAGGGCAATGTGTTTCAGGGCATGGGTTTCAGGGCAGGAGATTCAGGGCAGGAGTTTCAGTGCTGGAGTTTCTGCAGAAGAGATTCAGGTCAGGAGGTTCAGGACATGAGATTCAGCGCTGTGGTTTCAGGGCTAGAGATTCAGGGCATGAGTTTCAGGGCATGAGATTCAGGGCATGAGATTCAGTGCAGAAGATTCAGGACAGGAGTTTCAGTGCTGGAGTTTCAGGGCTGGTGATTCAGGGCATCAGTTTCAGAGCAAGAGATTCTGGGCAGGAGTTTCAGGGCATGAGATTCAGGGCATGAGTTTCAGCGCATGAGATTCAGGGCATTAGTTTCAAAGCATGAGATTCAGGGCAGGAGTTTCAGGGCATGAAATTCAGGGCATGACTTTCAGTACAGGAGTTTCAGGGCATGAGATTCAGGGCATGAGTTTCAGGGCATGTGATTCAACGCATGAGTTTTAGGGCAGGAGATTCAGGGCGGGAGATTCAATGCCGGAGATTTAGGGCATGAGATTCAGGGCATTAGTTTCAAGGCATGAGATTCAGGGCAGGAGTTTCAGGGCATGAGATTCAGGGCATGAGTTTCAGGGCATGTGATTCAGGGCATGAGTTTTAGGGCAGGAGATTCAGGGCGGGAGATTCAATGCCGGAGATTTAGGGCATGAGATTCAGGGCATTAGTTTCAAGGCATGAGATTCAGGGCAGGAGTTTCAGGGCATGAGATTCAGGGCATGACTTTCAGTACAGGTGTTTCAGGGCATGAGATTCAGGGCATGAGTTTCAGGGCAGGAGATTCAGGGCAGCAGTTTCAGGGCATGTGTTTCAGTGCATGAGTTTCAGGGCAGGAGATACAGCACAGGAGATTCAGTGCCGGAGTTTTAGGGCATGAGATTGAGGGCATGAGTTTCAGGGCAGGAGCTTCAGGGCAGGAGTTTCAGTCCTGGAGATTCAGGGCTGGAGATTCAGGGCAGGAGTTTCAGGGCAGGAGATTCAGGGCATGAGATTCAGTGCAGGAGATTCAGGACAGGAGTTTCAGTGCTGGAGTTTCAGAGCTGGTGTTTCAGGGCATAAGATTCAGGGTATGAGTTTCAGGGCTGGAGAATATGGGCAGGAGTTTCAGGGCATGAGATTCAGGGCATGAGTTTCAGGGCAGGAAATTCAGGGCAGGAGTTTCAGGGTATGAGATTCATGGCATAAGTTTCTGGGCAGGAAATTCAGGGCAGGAGTTTCAGGGTATGAGATTCAGGGCAGGAGTTTCAGGGCATGAGATTCAGGGCATGAGTTTCAGGTTATGAGATTCAGGGCTTGAGTTTCGGGCCGGAGATTCAGGGCATTAGTTTCAAGGCATGAGATTCAGGGCAGGAGTTTCAGGGCATGAGATTCAGGGCATGAGTTACAGAGCAGGAGATTCAGGGCATGAGTTTCAGGGCAGGAGTTTCAGGACATGAGATTCAGGGCAGGAGTTTCAGGGTATGAGATTCAGGGCATGAGTTACAGAGCAGGAGATTTAGAACATGACTTTCAGTACAGGTGTTTCAGGGCATCAGATTCAGGGCATGAGTTTCAGGGCAGGAGATTCAGGGCAGCAGTTTCAGGGCATGAGTTTCAGAGCATGAGTTTCAGTACAGGAGATACAGCACAGGAGATTCAGTGCCGGAGGTTTAGGGCATGAGATTGAGGGCATGAATTTCAGGGCAGGAGATTCAGGGCAGGAGTTTCAGTGCTGGAGTTTCTGCAGAAGAGATTCAGGTCAGGAGTTTAAGGGCATGACATTCAGGGCATGAGATTCAGGGCATGAGTTTCTGGGCAGGAAATTCAGGGCAGGAGTTTCAGGGTATGAGATTTACGGCATGAGTTTCACGGCCGGAGATTCAGGGCATTAATTTCAAGGCATGAGATTCAGGGCAGGAGTTTCAGGGCATGAGATTCAGGGCATGAGTTTCAGGGCAATGTGTTTCAGGGCATGAGTTTTAGGGCAGGAGATTCAGGGCAGTAGATTCAGTGCCGGAGTTTTAGGGCATGAGATTGAGGGCATGGGTTTCAGGGCCGGAGATTCAGGGCAGGAGTTTCAGTGCTGGAGTTTCTGCAGAAGAGATTCAGGTCAGGAGGTTCAGGACATGAGATTCAGCGCTGTGGTTTCAGGGCTAGAGATTCAGGGCATGAGATTCAGTGCAGAAGATTCAGGACAGGAGTTTCAGTGCTGGAGTTTCAGGGCTGGTGATTCAGGGCAAGAGTTTCAGAGCGAGAGATTCTGGGCAGGAGTTTCAGGGCATGAGATTCAGGGCATGAGTTTCAGCGCATGAGATTCAGGGCATTAGTTTCAAAGCATGAGATTCAGGGCAGGAGTTTCAGGGCATGAAATACAGGGCATGACTTTCAGTACAGGAGTTTCAGGGCATGAGATTCAGGGCATGAGTTTCAGGGCATGTGGTTCAGGGCATGAGTTTTAGGGCAGGAGATTCAGGGCATGAGATTCAGTGCAGGAGGTTCAGGACAGGAGATTCTGGGCAGGAGTTTCAGGGCATGAGATTCAGGGCATGAGTTTCAGCGCATGAGATTCAGGGCATTAGTTTCAAAGCATGAGATTCAGGGCAGGAGTTTCAGGGCATGAAATACAGGGCATGACTTTCAGTACAGGAGTTTCAGGGCATGAGATTCAGGGCATGAGTTTCAGGGCATGTGGTTCAGGGCATGAGTTTTAGGGCAGGAGATTCAGGGCATGAGATTCAGTGCAGGAGATTCAGGACAGGAGATTCAGGGCAGGAGTTTCAGGGCATGAGATTCAGGGCATGAGTTTCATCGCATGAGATTCAGGGCATTAGTTTCAAAGCATGAGATTCAGGACAGGAGATTCAGTGCTGGTGTTTCAGGGCATGAGATTCAGGGCATGAGATTCAGGGCAGGAGATTCTGGGCAGGAGTTTCAGGGCATGAGATTCAGGGCATGAGTTTCAGGGCAGGAAATTCAGGGCAGGAATTTCAGGGCATGAGTTTCAGGGCATGTGATTCAGGGCATGAGTTTTAGGGCAGGAGATTCAGGGCGGGAGATTGAATGCCGGAGATTTAGGGCACGAGATTCAGGGCATTAGTTTCAAGGCATGAGATTCAGGGCAGGAGTTTCAGGGCATGAGATTCAGGGCATGAATTTCAGTACAGGTGTTTCAGGGCATGAGATTCAGGGCATGAGTTTCAGGGCAGGAGATTCAGGGCAGCAGTTTCAGGGCATGTGTTTCAGAGCATGAGTTTCAGGGCAGAAGATACAGCACAGGAGATTCAGTGCCGGAGTTTTAGGGCATGAGATTGAGGGCATGACTTTCAGGGCTGTAGATTCAGGGCAGGAGTTTCTGGGCATGAGATTCCGGGCAAGAGTTTCAGTGCAGGAGATTCAGGGCCGGAGATTCAGTGCAGGAGTTTTAGGGCATGAGATTCAGGACATGAGTTTCAGGGCAGGAGATTCAGGGCAGCAGTTTCAGGGCATGTGTTTCAGCGCAAGAGTTTCAGGGCAGGAGATTAGGCACAGGAGATTCAGTGCCGGAGTTTTAGGGCATGAGATTGAGGGCATGAATTTCAGGGCAGGAGATTCAGGGCAGGAGTTTCAGTGCTGAAGTTTCTGCAGAAGAGATTCAGGTCAGGAGTTTAAGGGCATGAGATTCAGGGCATCAGATTCATGGCAGGAGATTCAGGACAGGAGTTTCAGTGCTGGAGTTTCAGGGCTGGTGTTTCAGGGCATGAGATTCAGGGCATGAGTTTCAGAGCAGGAGATTCTGGGCAGGAGTTTCAGGGCATGAGATTCAGGGCATGAATTTCTGGGCAGGAAATTCAGGGCAGGAGTTTCAGGGTATGAGATTCACGGCATGAGTTTCAGGGCCGGAGATTCAGGGCATTAATTTCAAGGCATGAGATTCAGGGCAGGAGTTTCAGGGCATGAGATTCAGGGCATGAGTTTCAGGGCAATGTGTTTCAGGGCATGAGTTTTAGGGCAGGAGATTCAGGGCAGTAGATTCAGTGCCGGAGTTTTAGGGCATGAGATTGAGGGCATGGGTTTCAGGGCCGGAGATTCAGGGCAGGAGTTTCAGTGCTGGAGTTTCTGCAGAAGAGATTCAGGTCAGGAGGTTCAGGACATGAGATTCAGCGCTGTGGTTTCAGGGCTAGAGATTCAGGGCATGAGTTTCAGGGCATGAGATTCAGGGCATGAGATTCAGTGCAGAAAATTCAGGACAGGAGTTTCAGTGCTGGAGTTTCAGGGCTGGTGATTCAGGGCATGAGTTTCAGAGCAAGAGATTCTGGGCAGGAGTTTCAGGGCATGAGATTCAGGGCATGAGTTTCAGCGCATGAGATTCAGGGCATTAGTTTCAAAGCATGAGATTCAGGGCAGGAGTTTCAGGGCATGAAATACAGGGCATGACTTTCAGTACAGGAGTTTCAGGGCATGAGATTCAGGGCATGAGTTTCAGGGCATGTGGTTCAGGGCATGAGTTTTAGGGCAGGAGATTCAGGGCATGAGATTCAGTGCAGGAGATTCAGGACAGGAGATTCTGGGCAGGAGTTTCAGGGCATGAGATTCAGGGCATGAGTTTCAGCGCATGAGATTCAGGGCATTAGTTTCAAAGCATGAGATTCAGGGCAGTAGTTTCAAGGCATGAAATTCAGGGCATGACTTTCAGTACAGGAGTTTCAGGGCATGAGATTCAGGGCATGTGGTTCAGGGCATGAGTTTTAGGGCAGGAGATTCAGGGCATGAGATTCAGTGCAGGAGATTCAGGGCAGGAGGTTCTGGGCAGGAGTTTCAGGGCATGAGATTCAGGGCATGAGTTTCAGGGCAGGAAATTCAGGGCAGGAGTTTCAGGGCATGAGTTTCAGGGCATGAGTTTCAGGGCATCTGATTCAGGGCATGAGTTTTAGGGCAGGAGATTCAGGGCGGGTGATTCAATGCCGGAGATTTAGGGCATGAGATTCAGGGCATTAGTTTCAAGGCATGAGATTCAGGGCAGGAGTTTCAGGGCATGAGATTCAGGGCAGGAGATTCAGGGCAGGAGTTTCAGGGCATGAGATTCAGGGCATGACTTTCAGTACAGGTGTTTCAGGGCATGAGATTCAGGGCATGAGTTTCAGGGCATGTGTTTCAGAGCATGAGTTTCAGGGCAGGAGATACAGCACAGGAGATTCAGTGCCGGAGTTTTAGGGCATGAGATTGAGGGCATGAGTTTCAGGGTAGGAGATTCAGGGCAGGAGTTTCAGTCCTGGAGATTCAGGGCTGGAGATTCAGGGCAGGAGTTTCAGGGCAGGAGATTCAGGGCATGAGATTCAGGGCAGGAGATTCAGGACAGGAGTTTCAGTGCTGGAGTTTCAGGGCTGGTGTTTCAGGGCATAAGATTCAGGCTATGAGTTTCAGGGCAGGAGAATATGGGCAGGAGTTTCAGGGCATGAGATTCAGGGCATGAGTTTCAGGGCAGGAAATTCAGGGCAGGAGTTTCAGGGTATGAGATTCACGGCATGAGTTTCAGGGCCGGAGATTCAGGGCATTAGTTTCAAGACATGAGATTCAGGGCAGGAGTTTCAGGGCATGAGATTCAGGGGATGAGTTTCAGGGCAATGTCGTTCAGGGCATGAGTTTTAGGGCAGGAGATTCAGGGCAGTAGATTCAGTGCCGGAGTTTTAGGGCATGATTTTAAGGGCTTGAGATTCAGGGCAGGAGTTTCAGGGCATGAGATTCAGGGCATGAGTGTCTGGGCAGGAGATTCAGGGCATGAGATTCAGGGCATGAGATTCAGGGCAGGAGTTTCAGAGTATGAGATTCAGGGCATGAGTTTCGGGGCCGGAGATTCAGGGCATTAGTTTCAAGGCATGAGATTCAGGGCAGGAGATTCAGGGCATGACATTCAGTACAGGAGTTTCGGGGCATGAGATTCAGGGCATGAGTTTCAGGGCATGTGATTCAGGGCATGAGTTTTAGGGCAGGAGATTCAGAACATGACTTTCAGTACAGGTGTTTCAGGGCATCAGATTCAGGGCATGAGTTTCAGGGCAGGAGATTCAGGGCAGCAGTTTCAGGGCATGAGTTTCAGAGCATGAGTTTCAGTACAGGAGATACAGCACAGGAGATTCAGTGCCGGAGGTTTAGGGCATGAGATTGAGGGCATGAATTTCAGGGCAGGAGATTCAGGGCAGGAGTTTCAGTGCTGGAGTTTCTGCAGAAGAGATTCAGGTCAGGAGTTTAAGGGCATGACATTCAGGGCATGAGATTCAGGGCATGAGTTTCTGGGCAGGAAATTCAGGGCAGGAGTTTCAGGGTATGAGATTTACGGCATGAGTTTCACGGCCGGAGATTCAGGGCATTAATTTCAAGGCATGAGATTCAGGGCAGGAGTTTCAGGGCATGAGATTCAGGGCATGAGTTTCAGGGCAATGTGTTTCAGGGCATGAGTTTTAGGGCAGGAGATTCAGGGCAGTAGATTCAGTGCCGGAGTTTTAGGGCATGAGATTGAGGGCATGGGTTTCAGGGCCGGAGATTCAGGGCAGGAGTTTCAGTGCTGGAGTTTCTGCAGAAGAGATTCAGGTCAGGAGGTTCAGGACATGAGATTCAGCGCTGTGGTTTCAGGGCTAGAGATTCAGGGCATGAGTTTCAGGGCATGAGATTCAGGGCATGAGATTCAGTGCAGAAAATTCAGGACAGGAGTTTCAGTGCTGGAGTTTCAGGGCTGGTGATTCAGGGCATGAGTTTCAGAGCAAGAGATTCTGGGCAGGAGTTTCAGGGCATGAGATTCAGGGCATGAGTTTCAGCGCATGAGATTCAGGGCATTAGTTTCAAAGCATGAGATTCAGGGCAGGAGTTTCAGGGCATGAAATACAGGGCATGACTTTCAGTACAGGAGTTTCAGGGCATGAGATTCAGGGCATGAGTTTCAGGGCATGTGGTTCAGGGCATGAGTTTTAGGGCAGGAGATTCAGGGCATGAGATTCAGTGCAGGAGATTCAGGACAGGAGATTCTGGGCAGGAGTTTCAGGGCATGAGATTCAGGGCATGAGTTTCAGCGCATGAGATTAAGGGCATTAGTTTCAAAGCATGAGATTCAGGGCAGTAGTTTCAGGGCATGAAATTCAGGGCATGACTTTCAGTACAGGAGTTTCAGGGCATGAGATTCAGGGCATGTGGTTCAGGGCATGAGTTTTAGGGCAGGAGATTCAGGGCATGAGATTCAGTGCAGGAGATTCAGGGCAGGAGGTTCTGGGCAGGAGTTTCAGGGCATGAGATTCAGGGCATGAGTTTCAGGGCAGGAAATTCAGGGCAGGAGTTTCAGGGCAAGAGTTTCAGGGCATGAGTTTCAGGGCATCTGATTCAGGGCATGAGTTTTAGGGCAGGAGATTCAGGGCGGGTGATTCAATGCCGGAGATTTAGGGCATGAGATTCAGGGCATTAGTTTCAAGGCATGAGATTCAGGGCAGGAGTTTCAGGGCATGAGATTCAGGGCATGACTTTCAGTACAGGTGTTTCAGGGCATGAGATTCAGGGCATGAGTTTCAGGGCATGTGTTTCAGAGCATGAGTTTCAGGGCAGGAGATACAGCACAGGAGATTCAGTGCCGGAGTTTTAGGGCATGAGATTGAGGGCATGAGTTTCAGGGTAGGGAAGATTCAGGGCAGGAGTTTCAGTCCTGGAGATTCAGGGCTGGAGATTCAGGGCAGGAGTTTCAGGGCAGGAGATTCAGGGCATGAGATTCAGTGCAGGAGATTCAGGACAGGAGTTTCAGTGCTGGAGTTTCAGGGCTGGTGTTTCAGGGCATAAGATTCAGGGTATGAGTTTCAGGGCAGGAGAATATGGGCAGGAGTTTCAGGGCATGAGATTCAGGGCATGAGTTTCAGGGCAGGAAAATTCAGGGCAGGAGTTTCAGGGTATGAGATTCACGGCATGAGTTTCAGGGCCGGAGATTCAGGGCATTAGTTTCAAGACATGAGATTCAGGGCAGGAGTTTCAGGGCATGAGATTCAGGGGATGAGTTTCAGGGCAATGTCGTTCAGGGCATGAGTTTTAGGGCAGGAGATTCAGGGCAGTAGATTCAGTGCCGGAGTTTTAGGGCATGATTTTAAGGGCTTGAGATTCAGGGCAGGAGTTTCAGGGCATGAGATTCAGGGCATGAGTTTCAGGGCAGGAGATTCAGGGCATGAGATTCAGGGCATGAGATTCAGGGCAGGAGTTTCAGAGTATGAGATTCAGGGCATGAGTTTCGGGGCCGGAGATTCAGGGCATTAGTTTCAAGGCATGAGATTCAGGGCAGGAGATTCAGGGCATGACATTCAGTACAGGAGTTTCGGGGCATGAGATTCAGGGCATGAGTTTCAGGGCATGTGATTCAGGGCATGAGTTTTAGGGCAGGAGATTCAGAACATGACTTTCAGTACAGGTGTTTCAGGGCATCAGATTCAGGGCATGAGTTTCAGGGCAGGAGATTCAGGGCAGCAGTTTCAGGGCATGAGTTTCAGAGCATGAGTTTCAGTACAGGAGATACAGCACAGGAGATTCAGTGCCGGAGGTTTAGGGCATGAGATTGAGGGCATGAATTTCAGGGCAGGAGATTCAGGGCAGGAGTTTCAGTGCTGGAGTTTCTGCAGAAGAGATTCAGGTCAGGAGTTAAGGGCATGACATTCAGGGCATGAGATTCAGGGCATGAGTTTCTGGGCAGGAAATTCAGGGCAGGAATTTCAGGTATGAGATTTACGGCATGAGTTTCACGGCCGGAGATTCAGGGCATTAATTTCAAGGCATGAGATTCAGGGCAGGAGTTCAGGGTATGAGATTCAGGGCAGGAGTTTCAGGGCATGAGATTCAGGGCATGAGTTTCAGGTTATGAGATTTAGGGCTTGAGTTTCGGGCCGGAGATTCAGGGCATTAGTTTCAAGGCATGAGATTCAGGGCAGGAGTTTCAGGGCATGAGATAGTCAGGGCATGAGTTACAGAGCAGGAGATTCAGGGCATGAGTTTCAGGGCAGGAGTTTCAGGACATGAGATTCAGGGCAGGAGTTTCAGGGTATGAGATTCAGGGCATGAGTTACAGAGCAGGAGATTCAGAACATGACTTTCAGTACAGGTGTTTCAGGGCATCAGATTCAGGGCATGAGTTTCAGGGCAGGAGATTCAGGGCAGCAGTTTCAGGGCATGAGTTTCAGAGCATGAGTTTCAGTACAGGAGATACAGCACAGGAGATTCAGTGCCGGAGGTTTAGGGCATGAGATTGAGGGCATGAATTTCAGGGCAGGAGATTCAGGGCAGGAGTTTCAGTGCTGGAGTTTCTGCAGAAGAGATTCATGTCAGGAGTTTAAGGGCATGACATTCAGGGCATGAGATTCAGGGCATGAGTTTCTGGGCAGGAAATTCAGGGCAGGAGTTTCAGGGTATGAGATTTACGGCATGAGTTTCAGTACAGGAGATACAGCACAGGAGATTCAGTGCCGGAGGTTTAGGGCATGAGATTGAGGGCATGAATTTCAGGGCAGGAGATTCAGGGCAGGAGTTTCAGTGCTGGAGTTTCTGCAGAAGAGATTCATGTCAGGAGTTTAAGGGCATGACATTCAGGGCATGAGATTCAGGGCATGAGTTTCTGGGCAGGAAATTCAGGGCAGGAGTTTCAGGGTATGAGATTTACGGCATGAGTTTCACGGCCGGAGATTCAGGGCATTAATTTCAAGGCATGAGATTCAGGGCAGGAGTTTCAGGGCATGAGATTCAGGGCATGAGTTTCAGCGCATGAGATTCAGGGCATTAGTTTCAAAGCATGAGATTCAGGGCAGTAGTTTCAGGGCATGAAATTCAGGGCATGACTTTCAGTACAGGAGTTTCAGGGCATGAGATTCAGGGCATGTGGTTCAGGGCATGAGTTTTAGGGCAGGAGATTCAGGGCATGAGATTCAGTGCAGGAGATTCAGGGCAGGAGGTTCTGGGCAGGAGTTTCAGGGCATGAGATTCAGGGCATGAGTTTCAGGGCAGGAAATTCAGGGCAGGAGTTTCAGGGCATGAGTTTCAGGGCATGAGTTTCAGGGCATCTGATTCAGGGCATGAGTTTTAGGGCAGGAGATTCAGGGCGGGTGATTCAATGCCGGAGATTATAGGGCATGAGATTCAGGGCATTAGTTTCAAGGCATGAGATTCAGGGCAGGAGTTTCAGGGCATGAGATTCAGGGCAGGAGATTCAGGGCAGGAGTTTCAGGGCATGAGATTCAGGGCATGACTTTCAGTACAGGTGTTTCAGGGCATGAGATTCAGGGCATGAGTTTCAGGGCATGTGTTTCAGAGCATGAGTTTCAGGGCAGGAGATACAGCACAGGAGATTCAGTGCCGGAGTTTTAGGGTATGAGATTGAGGGCATGAGTTTCAGGGTAGGAGATTCAGGGCAGGAGTTTCAGTCCTGGAGATTCAGGGCTGGAGATTCAGGGCAGGAGTTTCAGGGCAGGAGATTCAGGGCATGAGATTCAGTGCAGGAGATTCAGGACAGGAGTTTCAGTGCTGGAGTTTCAGGGCTGGTGTTTCAGGGCATAAGATTCAGGGTATGAGTTTCAGGGCAGGAGAATATGGGCAGGAGTTTCAGGGCATGAGATTCAGGGCATGAGTTTCAGGGCAGGAAATTCAGGGCAGGAGTTTCAGGGTATGAGATTCACGGCATGAGTTTCAGGGCCGGAGATTCAGGGCATTAGTTTCAAGACATGAGATTCAGGGCAGGAGTTTCAGGGCATGAGATTCAGGGGATGAGTTTCAGGGCAATGTCGTTCAGGGCATGAGTTTTAGGGCAGGAGATTCAGGGCAGTAGATTCAGTGCCGGAGTTTTAGGGCATGATTTTAAGGGCTTGAGATTCAGGGCAGGAGTTTCAGGGCATGAGATTCAGGGCATGAGTTTCAGGGCAGGAGATTCAGGGCATGAGATTCAGGGCATGAGATTCAGGGCAGGAGTTTCAGAGTATGAGATTCAGGGCATGAGTTTCGGGGCCGGAGATTCAGGGCATTAGTTTCAAGGCATGAGATTCAGGGCAGGAGATTCAGGGCATGACATTCAGTACAGGAGTTTCGGGGCATGAGATTCAGGGCATGAGTTTCAGGGCATGTGATTCAGGGCATGAGTTTTAGGGCAGGAGATTCAGAACATGACTTTCAGTACAGGTGTTTCAGGGCATCAGATTCAGGGCATGAGTTTCAGGGCAGGAGATTCAGGGCAGCAGTTTCAGGGCATGAGTTTCAGAGCATGAGTTTCAGTACAGGAGATACAGCACAGGAGATTCAGTGCCGGAGGTTTAGGGCATGAGATTGAGGGCATGAATTTCAGGGCAGGAGATTCAGGGCAGGAGTTTCAGTGCTGGAGTTTCTGCAGAAGAGATTCAGGTCAGGAGTTTAAGGGCATGACATTCAGGGCATGAGATTCAGGGCATGAGTTTCTGGGCAGGAAATTCAGGGCAGGAGTTTCAGGGTATGAGATTTACGGCATGAGTTTCACGGCCGGAGATTCAGGGCATTAATTTCAAGGCATGAGATTCAGGGCAGGAGTTTCAGGGCATGAGATTCAGGGCATGAGTTTCAGGGCAATGTGTTTCAGGGCATGAGTTTTAGGGCAGGAGATTCAGGGCAGTAGATTCAGTGCCGGAGTTTTAGGGCATGAGATTGAGGGCATGGGTTTCAGGGCCGGAGATTCAGGGCAGGAGTTTCAGTGCTGGAGTTTCTGCAGAAGAGATTCAGGTCAGGAGGTTCAGGACATGAGATTCAGCGCTGTGGTTTCAGGGCTAGAGATTCAGGGCATGAGATTCAGTGCAGAAGATTCAGGACAGGAGTTTCAGTGCTGGAGTTTCAGGGCTGGTGATTCAGGGCAAGAGTTTCAGAGCGAGAGATTCTGGGCAGGAGTTTCAGGGCATGAGATTCAGGGCATGAGTTTCAGCGCATGAGATTCAGGGCATTAGTTTCAAAGCATGAGATTCAGGGCAGGAGTTTCAGGGCATGAAATACAGGGCATGACTTTCAGTACAGGAGTTTCAGGGCATGAGATTCAGGGCATGAGTTTCAGGGCATGTGGTTCAGGGCATGAGTTTTAGGGCAGGAGATTCAGGGCATGAGATTCAGTGCAGGAGGTTCAGGACAGGAGATTCTGGGCAGGAGTTTCAGGGCATGAGATTCAGGGCATGAGTTTCAGCGCATGAGATTCAGGGCATTAGTTTCAAAGCATGAGATTCAGGGCAGGAGTTTCAGGGCATGAAATACAGGGCATGACTTTCAGTACAGGAGTTTCAAGGCATGAGATTCAGGGCATGAGTTTCAGGGCATGTGGTTCAGGGCATGAGTTTTAGGGCAGGAGATTCAGGGCATGAGATTCAGTGCAGGAGATTCAGGACAGGAGATTCAGGGCAGGAGTTTCAGGGCATGAGATTCAGGGCATGAGTTTCATCGCATGAGATTCAGGGCATTAGTTTCAAAGCATGAGATTCAGGACAGGAGATTCAGTGCTGGTGTTTCAGGGCATGAGATTCAGGGCATGAGATTCAGGGCAGGAGATTCTGGGCAGGAGTTTCAGGGCATGAGATTCAGGGCATGAGTTTCAGGGCAGGAAATTCAGGGCAGGAATTTCAGGGCATGAGTTTCAGGGCATGTGATTCAGGGCATGAGTTTTAGGGCAGGAGATTCAGGGCGGGAGATTGAATGCCGGAGATTTAGGGCACGAGATTCAGGGCATTAGTTTCAAGGCATGGGATTCAGGGCAGGAGTTTCAGGGCATGAGATTCAGGGCATGAATTTCAGTACAGGTGTTTCAGGGCATGAGATTCAGGGCATGAGTTTCAGGGCAGGAGATTGAGGGCAGCAGTTTCAGGGCATGTGTTTCAGAGCATGAGTTTCAGGGCAGAAGATACAGCACAGGAGATTCAGTGCCGGAGTTTTAGGGCATGAGATTGAGGGCATGAGTTTCAGGGTAGGAGATTCAGGGCAGGAGTTTCAGTCCTGGAGATTCAGGGCTGGAGATTCAGGGCAGGAGTTTCAGGGCAGGAGATTCAGGGCATGAGATTCAGTGCAGGAGATTCAGGACAGGAGTTTCAGTGCTGGAGTTTCAGGGCTGGTGTTTCAGGGCATAAGATTCAGGGTATGAGTTTCAGGGCAGGAGAATATGGGCAGGAGTTTCAGGGCATGAGATTCATGGCATGAGTTTCAGGGCAGGAAATTCAGGGCAGGAGTTTCAGGGTATGAGATTCACGGCATGAGTTTCAGGGCCGGAGATTCAGGGCATTAGTTTCAAGGCATGAGATTCAGGGCAGGAGTTTCAGGGCATGAGATTCAGGGCATGAGTTTCAGGGCAATGTCGTTCAGGGCATGAGTTTTAGGGCAGGAGATTCAGGGTAGTAGATTCAGTGCCGGAGTTTTAGGGCATGATTTTAAGGGCTTGAGATTCAGGGCAGGATTTTCAGGGCATGAGATTCAGGGCATGAGTTTCAGGGCATGAGATTCAGGGCATGAGATTCAGGGCATGAGATTCAGGGCAGGAGTGTCAGAGTATGAGATTCAGGGCATGAGTTTCGGGGCCGGAGATTCAGGGCATTAGTTTCAAGGCATGAGATTCAGGGCAGGAGATTCAGGGCATGAGATTCAGGGCATGACATTCAGTACAGGAGTTTCGGGGCATGAGATTCAGGGCATGAGTTTCAGGGCATGTGATTCAGGGCATGAGTTTTAGGGCAGGAGATTCAGGGCATGACTTTCAGTACAGGTGTTTCAGGGCATCAGATTCAGTGCATGAGTTTCAGGGCAGGAGATTCAGGGCAGCAGTTTCAGGGCATGAGTTTCAGAGCATGAGTTTCAGTACAGGAGATACAGCACAGGAGATTCAATGCCAGAGTTTTAGGGCATGAGATTGAGGGCATGAAATTCAGGGCAGGAGATTCAGGGCAGGAGTTTCAGTGCTGAAGTTTCTGCAGAAGAGATTCAGGTCAGGAGTTTAAGGGCATGAGATTCAGGGCATGAGATTCATGGCAGGAGATTCAGGACAGGAGTTTCAGTGCTGGAGTTTCAGGGCTGGTGTTTCAGGGCATGAGATTCAGGGCATGAATTTCAGAGCAGGAGATTCTGGGCAGGAGTTGCAGGGCATGAAATTCAGGGCAAGAGTTTCTGGGCAGGAAATTCAGGGCAGGAGTTTCAGGGTAGGAGATTCACGGCATGAGTTTCAGGGCCGGAGATTCAGGGCATTAATTTCAAGGCATGAGATTCAGGGCAGGAGTTTCAGGGCATGAGATTCAGGGCATGAGTTTCAGGACAATGTGTTTCAGGGCATGAGTTTTAGGGCAGGAGATTCAGGGCAGTAGATTCAGTGCCGGAGTTTTAGGGCATGAGATTGAGGTCATGGGTTTCAGGGCCGGAGATTCAGGGCAGGAGTTTCAGTGCTGGAGTTTCTGCAGAAGAGATTCAGGTCAGGAGGTTCAGGACATGAGATTCAGCGCTGTGGTTTCAGGGCTAGAGATTCAGGGCATGAGTTTCAGGGCATGAGATTCAGGGCATGAGATTCAGTGCAGAAGATTCAGGACAGGAGTTTCAGTGCTGGAGTTTCAGGGCTGGTGATTCAGGGCATGAGTTTCAGAGCAAGAGATTCTGGGCAGGAGTTTCAGGGCATGAAATACAGGGCATGACTTTCAGTACAGGAGTTTCAGGGCATGAGATTCAGGGCATGAGTTTCAGGGCATCTGGTTCAGGGCATGAGTTTTAGGGCGGGAGATTCAGGGCATGAGATTCAGTGCAGGAGATTCAGGACAGGAGATTCTGGGCAGGAGTTTCAGGGCATGAGATTCAGGGCATGAGTTTCCGCGCATGAGATTCAGGGCATTAGTTTCAAAGCATGAGATTCAGGGCAGGAGTTTCAGGGCATGAAATTCAGGGCATGACTTTCAGTACAGGAGTTTCAGGGCTTGAGATTCAGGGCATGTGGTTCAGGGCATGAGTTTTAGGGCAGGAGATTCAGGGCATGAGATTCAGTGCAGGAGATTCAGGACAGGAGATTCAGTGCTGGTGTTTCAGGGCATGAGATTCAGGGCATGAGATTCAGGGCATGAGTTTCAGGGCAGGAAATTCAGGGCAGGAGTTTCAGGGTATGAGATTCAGGGCATGAGTTTCAGGGCCGGAGATTCAGGGCATTAGTTTCAAGGCATGAGGTTCAGGGCAGGAGTTTAAGGGCATGAGGTTCAGGGCATGACTTTCAGTGCATGAATTTCAGGGCAGGAGATTCAGGGCAGGAGTTTCAGGGCATGAGATTCAGGGTATGAGTTTCAGGACAGTAGATTCAGGGCAGGAGTTTCAGGGCATGAGATTCCGGGCAAGAGTTTCAGTGCAGGAGATTCAGGGCCGGAGATTCAGTGCAGGAGTTTTAGGGCATGAGATTCAGGGCATGTTTTTCAGGGCAGGAGATTCAGGGCAGCAGTTTCAGGGCATGTGTTTCAGGGCAAGAGTTTCAGGGCAGGAAAGTCAGCACAGGAGATTCAGTGCCGGAGTTTTAGGGCATGAGATTGAGGGCATGAGTTTCAGGGCAGGAGTTTCAGTGCTGGAGTTTCTGCAGAAGAGATTCAGGTCAGGAGTTTCAGGGCATGAGATTCAGGAGAGGAGATTCAGGACAGGAGTTTCAGTGCTGGAGTTTCAGGGCTGGTGACTCAGGGCATGAGATTCAGGGCATGAATTTCAGGGCAGGAGATTCTGGGTAGGAGTTTCAGGGCTGCAGTTTCAGCAGAAGAGATTCAGGTCAGGAGTTTCAGGAAATGAGATTCAGCGCTGTGGTTTCAGGGCTAGAGATTCAGGGCATGAGTTTCCGGGCATGAGATTCGGTGCCGGAGATTCAGGACAGGAGTTTCAGTGCTGGAGTTTCAGGGCTGGTGCTTCAGGGCATGAGATTCAGGGCATGAATTTCCGGGCAGGAGTTTCCGGGCAGGAGTTTCAGGGCATGAGATTCAGGGCATGAGTTTCAGGGCAGGAAATTCAGGGCAGGAGTTTCAGGGTATGAGATTCAGGGCATGAGTTTCAGTGCCGGAGATTCAGGGCATTAGTTTCAAGGTATGAGATTCAGGGCAGGTGTTTCAAGGTATGAGATTCAGGGCAGGAGTTTCAGGGCATGAGATTCAGGGCATGAGTTTCAGGGCATGTGGTTCAGGGCATGAGTTTTAGGGCGGGAGATTCAGGGCGGGAGATTCAATGCCGGAGATTTAGGGCATGAGATTCAGGGCATGATATTAAGGGCATGAGTTTCAGGGCATGAGATTCAGGGCAGGAGTTTCAGGTTATGAGATTCAGGGCTTGAGTTTCGGGCCGGAGATTCAGGGCATTAGTTTCAAGGCATGAGATTCAGGGCAGGAGTTTCAGGGCATGAGATTCAGGGCATGAGTTACAGGGCAGGAGATTCAGGGCATGAGTTTCAGGGCAGGAGTTTCAGGACATGAGATTCAGGGCAGGAGTTTCAGGGTATGAGATTCAGGGCATGAGTTTCAGGGCATGTGGTTCAGGGCATGAGTTTTAGGGCAGGAGATTCAGGGCATGAGATTCAGTGCAGGAGATTCAGGACAGGAGTTTCAGTGCTGGAGTTTCAGGGCTGGTGTTTCAGGGCATGAGATTCAGGGCATGAATTTCAGGGTAGGAGATTCAGGGCAGGAGTTTCAGGGCATGAGATTCAGGGCATGAGTTTCAGGGCAGGAAATTCAAGGCAGGAGTTTCAGGGTATGAGATTCAGGGCATGAGTTTCAGGGCCGGAGATTCAGGGCTTTAGTTTCAAGGTATGAGATTCAGGGCAGGAGTTTCAGGGCATGAGATTCAGGGAGGAAGTTTTAGGGCATGAGATTCAGGGCATGAGTTTCAGGGCAGTAGATTCAGGGCAGGAGTTTCAGGGCATGAGATTCCGGGCAAGAGTTTCAGTGCAGGAGAGTCAGGGCCGGAGATTCAGTGCAGGAGTTTTAGGGCATGAGATTCAGGGCATGAGTTTCAGGGCAGGAGATTCAGGGCAGGAGTTTCAGTGCTGGAGTTTCTGCAGAAGAGATTCAGGTCAGGAGTTTCAGGGCATGAGATTCAGGGCAGGAGATTCAGGACAGGAGTTTCAGTGCTGGAGTTTCAGGGCTGGTGACTCAGGCATGAGATTCAGGGCATGAATTTCAGGGCAAGTGTTTCTGGGTAGGAGTTTCAGGGCTGCAGTTTCAGTAGAAGAGATTCAGGACAGGAGTTTCAGGAAGTGAGATTCAGCGCTGCCGTTTCAGGGCTAGAGATTCAGGGCATGAGTTTCAGGGCATGAGATTCGGTGCCGGAGATTCAGGACAGGATTTTCAGTGCTGGAGTTTCAGGGCAGGTGTTTCGGGGCATGAGATTCAGGGCATGAGATTCAGTGCAGGAGATTCAGGACAGGAGTTTCAGTGCTGGAGTTTCAGGGCTGGTGCTTCAGGGCATGAGATTCAGGGCATGAGTTTCCGGGCAGGAGTTTCCGGGCAGGAGTTTCAGGGCATGAGATTCAGGGCATGAGTTTCAGGGCAGGAAATTCAGGGCAGGAGTTTCAGAGTATGAGATTCAGGGCATGAGTTTCAGTGCCGGAGATTCAGGGCATTAGTTTCAAGGTATGAGATTCAGGGCAGGAGTTTCAAGGTATGAGATTCAGGGCAGGAGTTTCAGGGCATGAGATTCAGGGCATGAGTTTCAGGGCATGTGGTTCAGGGCATGAGTTTTAGGGCGGGAGATTCAGGGCGGGAGATTCAATGCCGGAGATTTAGGGCATGAGATTCAGGGCATGATATTAAGGGCATGAGTTTCAGGGCATGAGATTCAGGGCAGAAGTTTCAGGTTATGAGATTCAGGGCTTGAGTTTCGTGCCGGAGATTCAGGGCATTAGTTTCAAGGCATGAGATTCAGGGCAGAAGTTTCAGGGCATGAGATTCAGGGCATGAGTTACAGGGCAGGAGATTCAGGGCATGAGTTTCAGGGCAGGAGTTTCAGGACATGAGATTCAGGGCAGGAGTTTCAGGGTATGAGATTCAGGGCATGAGTTTCAGGGCATGTGGTTCAGGGCATGAGTTTTAGGGCAGGAGATTCAGGGCATGAGATTCAGTGCAGGAGATTCAGGACAGGAGTTTCAGTGCCTGAGTTTCAGGGCTGGTGTTTCAGGGCATGAGATTCAGGGCATGAATTTCAAGGTATGAGATTCAGGGCAGGAGTTTCAGGGCATGAGATTCAGGGCATGAGTTTCAGGGCATGTGGTTCAGGGCATGAGTTTTAGGGCGGGAGATTCAGGGCGGGAGATTCAATGCCGGAGATTTAGGGCATGAGATTCAGGGCATGATATTAAGGGCATGAGTTTCAGGGCATGAGATTCAGGGCAGGAGTTTCAGGTTATGAGATTCAGGGCTTGAGTTTCGGGCCGGAGATTCAGGGCATTAGTTTCAAGGCATGAGATTCAGGGCAGGAGTTTCAGGGCATGAGATTCAGGGCATGAGTTACAGAGCAGGAGATTCAGGGCATGAGTTTCAGGGCAGGAGTTTCAGGACATGAGATTCAGGGCAGGAGGTTCAGGGTATGAGATTCAGGGCATGAGTTTCAGGGCATGTGGTTCAGGGCATGAGTTTTAGGGCAGGAGATTCTGGGCATGAGATTCAGTGCAGGAGATTCAGGACAGGAGTTTCAGTGCTGGAGTTTCAGGGCTTGTGTTTCAGGGCATGAGATTCAGGGCATGAATTTCAGGGTTGGAGATTCTGGGCAGGAGTTTCAGGGCATGAGATTCAGGGCATGAGTTTCAGGGCAGGAAATTCAAGGCAGGAGTTTCAGGGTATGAGATTCAGGGCATGAGTTTCAGGGCCGGATATTCAGGGCATTAGTTTCAAGGTATGAGATTCAGGGCAGGAGTTTCAGGGCATGAGTTTCAGAGCAGGAGATTCTGGGCAGGAGTTTCAGGGCATGAGATTCAGGGCATAAGTTTCTGGGCAGGAAATTCAGGGCAGGAGTTTCAGGGTATGAGATTCAGGGCAGGAGTTTCAGGGCATGAGATTCGGGGCATGAGTTTCAGGTTATGAGATTCAGGGCTTGAGTTTCGGGCCGGAGATTCAGGGCATTAGTTTCAAGGCATGAGATTCAGGGCAGGAGTTTCAGGGCATGAGATTCAGGGCATGAGTTACAGAGCAGGAGATTCAGGGCATGAGTTTCAGGGCAGGAGTTTCAGGACATGAGATTCAGGGCAGGAGTTTCAGGGTATGAGATTCAGGGCATGAGTTTCAGGGCATGTGGTTCAGAGCATGAGTTTTAGGGCAGGAGATTCAGGGCATGAGATTCAGTGCAGGAGATTCAGGACAGGAGTTTCAGTGCTGGAGTTTCAGGGCTTGTGTTTCAGGGCATGAGATTCAGGGCATGAATTTCAGGGTTGGAGATTCTGGGCAGGAGTTTCAGGGCATGAGATTCAGGGCATGAGTTTCAGGGCAGGAAATTCAAGGCAGGAGTTTCAGGGTATGAGATTCAGGGCATGAGTTTCAGGGCCGGAGATTCAGGGCATTAGTTTCAAGGTATGAGATTCAGGGCAGGAGTTTCAGGGCATGAGTTTCAGAGCAGGAGATTCTGGGCAGGAGTTTCAGGGCATGAGATTCAGGGCATAAGTTTCTGGGCAGGAAATTCAGGGCAGGAGTTTCAGGGTATGAGATTCAGGGCAGGAGTTTCAGGGCATGAGATTCAGGGCATGAGTTTCAGGGCAATGTGTTTCAGGGCATGAGTTTTAGGGCAGGAGATTCAGGGCAGTAGATTCAGTGCCGGAGTTTTAGGGCATAAGATTGAGGGAATGGGTTTCAGGGCAGGAGATTCAGGGCAGGAGTTTCGGTGCTGGAGTTTCTGCAGAAGAGATTCAGGTCAGGAGGTTCAGGACATGAGATTCAGCGCTGTGGTTTCAGGGCTAGAGATTCAGGGCATGAGTTTCAGGGCATGAGATTCAGGGCATGAGATTCAGTGCAGAAGATTCAGTGCTGGAGTTTCAGTGCTGGAGTTTCAGGGCTGGTGTTTCAGGTCATGAGATTCAGGGCATGAGTTTCAGAGCAAGAGATTCTGGGCAGGAGTTTCAGGGCATGAGATTCAGGGCATGAGTCTCAGCGCATGAGATTCAGGGCATTAGTTTCAAAGCATGAGATTCAGGGCAGGAGTTTCAGGGCATGAAATTCAGGGCATGACTTTCAGTACAGCAGTTTCAGGGCATGAGATTCAGGGCATGAGTTTCAGGGCATGTGGTTCAGGGCATGAGTTTTAGGGCAGGAGATTCAGGGCATGAGATTCAGTGCAGGAGATTCAGGACAGGAGATTCTGGGCAGGAGTTTCAGGGCATGAGATTCAGGGCATGAGTTTCAGGGCCGGAGATTCAGGGCATTAGTTTCAAGGCATGAGATTCAGGGCAGGAGTTTAAGGGCATGAGTTTCAGGGCATGACTTTCAGGGCTGTAGATTCAGGGCAGGAGTTTCAGGGCATGAGATTCCGTGCAAGAATTTCAGTGCAGGAGATTCAGGGCCGGAGATTCAGTGCAGGAGTTTTAGGGCATGAGATTCAGGGCATGAATTTCAGGGTTGGAGATTCTGGGCAGGAGTTTCAGGGCATGAGATTCAGGGCATGAGTTTCAGGGCAGGAAATTCAAGGCAGGAGTTTCAGGGTATGAGATTCAGGGCATGAGTTTCAGGGCCGGAGATTCAGGGCATTAGTTTCAAGGTATGAGATTCAGGGCAGGAGTTTCAGGGCATGAGTTTCAGAGCAGGAGATTCTGGGCAGGAGTTTCAGGGCATGAGATTCAGGGCATAAGTTTCTGGGCAGGAAATTCAGGGCAGGAGCTTCAGGGTATGAGATTCAGGGCAGGAGTTTCAGGGCATGAGATTCAGGGCATGAGTTTCAGGGCAATGTGTTTCAGGGCATGAGTTTTAGGGCAGGAGATTCAGGGCAGTAGATTCAGTGCCGGAGTTTTAGGGCATAAGATTGAGGGAATGGGTTTCAGGGCAGGAGATTCAGGGCAGGAGTTTCGGTGCTGGAGTTTCTGCAGAAGAGATTCAGGTCAGGAGGTTCAGGACATGAGATTCAGCGCTGTGGTTTCAGGGCTAGAGATTCAGGGCATGAGTTTTAGGGCATGAGATTCAGGGCATGAGATTCAGTGCAGAAGATTCAGTGCTGGAGTTTCAGTGCTGGAGTTTCAGGGCTGGTGTTTCAGGTCATGAGATTCAGGGCATGAGTTTCAGAGCAAGAGATTCTGGGCAGGAGTTTCAGGGCATGAGATTCAGGGCATGAGTCTCAGCGCATGAGATTCAGGGCATTAGTTTCAAAGCATGAGATTCAGGGCAGGAGTTTCAGGGCATGAAATTCAGGGCATGACTTTCAGTACAGCAGTTTCAGGGCATGAGATTCAGGGCATGAGTTTCAGGGCATGTGGTTCAGGGCATGAGTTTTAGGGCAGGAGATTCAGGGCATGAGATTCAGTGCAGGAGATTCAGGACAGGAGATTCTGGGCAGGAGTTTCAGGGCATGAGATTCAGGGCATGAGTTTCAGGGCCGGAGATTCAGGGCATTAGTTTCAAGGCATGAGATTCAGGGCAGGAGTTTAAGGGCATGAGTTTCAGGGCATGACTTTCAGGGCTGTAGATTCAGGGCAGGTGTTTCAGGGCATGAGATTCCGTGCAAGAGTTTCAGTGCAGGAGATTCAGGGCCGGAGATTCAGTGCAGGAGTTTTAGGGCATGAGATTCAGGGCATGAGTTTCAGGGCAGGAGATTCAGGGCAGCAGTTTCCGGGCATGTGTTTCAGCGCAAGAGTTTCAGGGCATGAGTTTCAGAGCAGGAGATTCTGGGCAGGAGTTTCAGGGCATGAGAAACAGGGCATGAATTTCTGGGCAGGAAATTCAGGGCAGGAGTTTCAGGGTATGAGATTCACGGCATGAGTTTCAGGGCCGGAGATTCAGGGCATTAATTTCAAGGCATGAGATTCAGGGCAGGAGTTTCAGGGCATGAGATTCAGGGCATGAGTTTCAGGGCAATGTGTTTCAGGGCATGAGTTTTAGGGCAGGAGATTCAGGGCAGTAGATTCAGTGCCGGAGTTTTAGGGCATGAGATTGAGGGCATGGGTTTCAGGGCCGGAGATTCAGGGCAGGAGTTTCAGTGCTGGAGTTTCTGCAGAAGAGATTCAGGTCAGGAGGTTCAGGACATGGGATTCAGCGCTGTGGTTTCAGGGCTAGAGATTCAGGGCATGAGTTTCAGGGCATGAGATTCAGGGCATGAGATTCAGTGCAGAAGATTCAGGACAGGAGTTTCAGTGCTGGAGTTTCAGGGCTGGTGATTCAGGGCATGAGTTTCAGAGCAAGAGATTCTGGGCAGGAGTTTCAGGGCATGAGATTCAGGGCATGAGTTTCAGCGCATGAGATTCAGGGCAGGAGTTTCAGGGCATGAAATACAGGGCATGACTTTCAGTACAGGAGTTTCAGGGCATGAGATTCAGGGCATGAGTTTCAGGGCATGTGGTTCAGGGCATGAGTTTTAGGGCAGGAGATTCAGGGCATGAGATTCAGTGCAGGAGATTCAGGACAGGAGATTCTGGGCAGGAGTTTCAGGGCATGAGATTCAGGGGATGAGTTTCAGCGCATGAGATTCAGGGCATTAGTTTCAAAGCATGAGATTCAGGGCAGGAGTTTCAGGGCATGAAATTCAGGGCATGACTTTCAGTACAGGAGTTTCAGGGCATGAGATTCAGGGCATGAGTTTCAGGGCATGTGGTTCAGGGCATGAGTTTTAGGGCAGGAGATTCAGGGCATGAGATTCAGTGCAGGAGATTCAGGACAGGAGATTCTGGGCAGGAGTTTCAGGGCATGAGATTCAGGGGATGATTTTCAGCGCATGAGATTCAGGGCATTAGTTTCAAAGCATGAGATTCAGGGCAGGAGTTTCAGGGCATGAAATTCAGGGCATGACTTTCAGTACAGGAGTTTCAGGGCATGAGATTCAGGGCATGTGGTTCAGGGCATGAATTTTAGGGCAGGAGATTCAGGGCGGGAGATTCAATGCCGGAGATTTAGGGCATGAGATTCAGGGCATTAGTTTCAAGGCATGAGATTCAGGGCAGGAGTTTCAGGGCATGAGATTCAGGGCATGACTTTCAGTACAGGTGTTTCAGGGCATGAGATTCAGGGCATGAGTTTCAGGGCATGTGTTTCAGAGCATGAGTTTCAGGGCAGGAGATACAGCACAGGAGATTCAGTGCCGGAGTTTTAGGGCATGAGATTGAGGGCATGAGTTTCAGGGTAGGAGATTCAGGGCAGGAGTTTCAGTCCTGGAGATTCAGGGCTGGAGATTCAGGGCAGGAGTTTCAGGGCAGGAGATTCAGGGCATGAGATTCAGTGCAGGAGATTCAGGACAGGAGTTTCAGTGCTGGAGTTTCAGGGCTGGTGTTTCAGGGCATAAGATTCAGGGTATGAGTTTCAGGGCAGGAGAATATGGGCAGGAGTTTCAGGGCATGAGATTCAGGGCATGAGTTTCAGGGCAGGAAATTCAGGGCAGGAGTTTCAGGGTATGAGAATCACGGCATGAGTTTCAGGGCCGGAGATTCAGGGCATTAGTTTCAAGGTATGAGATTCAGGGCAGGAGTTTCAGGGCATGAGATTCAGGGGATGAGTTTCAGGGCAATGTAGTTCAGGGCATGAGTTTTAGGGCAGGAGATTCAGGGCAGTAGATTCAGTGCCGGAGTTTTAGGGCATGATTTTAAGGGCTTGAGATTCAGGGCAGGAGTTTCAGGGCATGAGATTCAGGGCATGAGTTTCGGGGCCGGAGATTCAGGGCATTAGTTTCAAGGCATGAGATTCAGGGCAGGAGATTCAGGGCATGAGTTTTAGGGCAGGAGATTCAGAACATGACTTTCAGTACAGGTGTTTCAGGGCATCAGATTCAGGGCATGAGTTTCAGGGCAGGAGATTCAGGGAAGCACTTTCAGGGCATGAGTTTCAGAGCATGAGTTTCAGTACAGGAGATACAGCATAGGAGATTCAGTGCCGGAGGTTTAGGGCATGAGATTGAGGGCATGAATTTCAGGGCAGGGGATTCTGGGTAGGAGTTTCAGGCTGCAGTTTCAGCAGAAGAGATTCAGGTCAGGAGTTTCAGGAAGTGAGATTCAGCGCTGCCGTTTCAGGGCTAGAGATTCAGGGCATGAGTTTCAGGGCATGAGATTCGGTGCCGGAGATTCAGGACAGGATTTTCAGTGCTGGAGTTTCAGGGCTGGTGTTTCAGTGCATGAGATTCAGGGCATGAGATTCAGTGCAGGAGATTCAGGACAGGAGTTTCAGTGCTGGAGTTTCAGGGCTGGTGCTTCAGGGCATGAGATTCAGGGCATGAGTTTCCGGGCAGGAGTTTCAGGGCATGAGATTCAGGGCATGAGTTTCAGGGCAGGAAATTCAGGGCAGCAGTTTTCAGGGTATGAGATTCAGGGCATGAGTTTCAGTGCCGGAGATTCAGGGCATTAGTTTCAAGGTAGGAGATTCAGGGCAGGAGTTTCAAGGTATGAGATTCAGGGCAGGAGTTTCAGGGCATGAGATTCAGGGCATGAGTTTCAGGGCATGTGGTTCAGGGCATGAGTTTTAGGGCGGGAGATTCAGGGCGGGAGATTCAATGCCGGAGATTTAGGGCATGAGATGCAGGGCATGATATTAAGGGCATGAGTTTCAGGGCATGAGATTCAGGGCAGGAGTTTCAGGTTATGAGATTCAGGGCTTGAGTTTCGGGCCGGAGATTCAGGGCATTAGTTTCAAGGCATGAGATTCAGGGCAGCAGTTTAAGGGCATGAGTTTCAGGGCATGACTTTCAGGGCTGTAGATTCAGGGCAGGAGTTTCAGGGCATGAGATTCCGTGCAAGAGTTTCAGTGCAGGAGATTCAGGGCCGGAGATTCAGTGCAGGAGTTTTAGGGCATGAGATTCAGGGCATGAGTTTCAGGGCAGGAGATTCAGGGCAGCAGTTTCCGGGCATGTGTTTCAGCGCAAGAGTTTCAGGGCAGGAGATTAGGCACAGGAGATTCAGTGCCGGAGTTTTAGGGCATGAGATTGAGGGCATGAATTTCAGGGCAGGAGATTCAGGGCAGGAGTTTCAGTGCTGAAGTTTCTGCAGAAGAGATTCAGGTCAGGAGTTTAAGGGCATGAGATTCAGGGCATGAGATTCATGGCAGGAGATTCAGGACAGGAGTTTCAGTGCTGGAGTTTCAGGGCTGGTGTTTCAGGGCATGAGATTCAGGGCATGAGTTTCAGAGCAGGAGATTCTGGGCAGGAGTTTCAGGGCATGAGATTCAGGGCATGAATTTCTGGGCAGGAAATTCAGGGCAGGAGTTTCAGGGTATGAGATTCACGGCATGAGTTTCAGGGCCGGAGATTCAGGGCATTAATTTCAAGGCATGAGATTCAGGGCAGGAGTTTCAGGGCATGAGATTCAGGGCATGAGTTTCAGGGCAATGTGTTTCAGGGCATGAGTTTTAGGGCAGGAGATTCAGGGCAGTAGATTCAGTGCCGGAGTTTTAGGGCATGAGATTGAGGGCATGGGTTTCAGGGCCGGAGATTCAGGGCAGGAGTTTCAGTGCTGGAGTTTCTGCAGAAGAGATTCAGGTCAGGAGGTTCAGGACATGGGATTCAGCGCTGTGGTTTCAGGGCTAGAGATTCAGGGCATGAGTTTCAGGGCATGAGATTCAGGGCATGAGATTCAGTGCAGAAGATTCAGGACAGGAGTTTCAGTGCTGGAGTTTCAGGGCTGGTGATTCAGGGCATGAGTTTCAGAGCAAGAGATTCTGGGCAGGAGTTTCAGGGCATGAGATTCAGGGCATGAGTTTCAGCGCATGAGATTTAGGGCATTAGTTTCAAAGCATGAGATTCATTGCAGGAGTTTCAGGGCATGAAATACAGGGCATGACTTTCAGTACAGGAGTTTCAGGGCATGAGATTCAGGGCATGAGTTTCAGGGCATGTGGTTCAGGGCATGAGTTTTAGGGCAGGAGATTCAGGGCATGAGATTCAGTGCAGGAGATTCAGGACAGGAGATTCTGGGCAGGAGTTTCAGGGCATGAAATTCAGGGCATGAGTTTCAGCGCATGAGATTCAGGGCATTAGTTTCAAAGCATGAGATTCAGGGCAGGAGTTTCAGGGCATGAAATTCAGGGCATGACTTTCAGTACAGGAGTTTCAGGGCATGGGATTCAGGGCATGTGGTTCAGGGCATGAGTTTTAGGGCAGGAGATTCAGGGCGGGAGATACAATGCCGGAGATTTAGGGCATGAGATTCAGGGCATTAGTTTCAAGGCATGAGATTCAGGGCAGGAGTTTCAGGGCATGAGATTCAGGGCATGACTTTCAGTACAGGTGTTTCAGGGCATGAGATTCAGGGCATGAGTTTCAGGGCATGTGTTTCAGAGCATGAGTTTCAGGGCAGGAGATACAGCACAGGAGATTCAGTGCCGGAGTTTTAGGGCATGAGATTGAGGGCATGAGTTTCAGGGTAGGAGATTCAGGGCAGGAGTTTCAGTCCTGGAGATTCAGGGCTGGAGATTCAGGGCAGGAGTTTCAGGGCAGGAGATTCAGGGCATGAGATTCAGTGCAGGAGATTCAGGACAGGAGTTTCAGTGCTGGAGTTTCAGGGCTGGTGTTTCAGGGCATAAGATTCAGGGTATGAGTTTCAGGGCAGGAGAATATGGGCAGGAGTTTCAGGGCATGAGATTCAGGGCATGAGTTTCAGGGCAAGAAATTCAGGGCAGGAGTTTCAGGGTATGAGATTCACGGCATGAGTTTCAGGGCCGGAGATTCAGGGCATTAGTTTCAAGGCATGAGATTCAGGGCAGGAGTTTCAGGGCATGAGATTCAGGGGATGAGTTTCAGGGCAATGTCGTTCAGGGCATGAGTTTTAGGGCAGGAGATTCAGGGCAGTAGATTCAGTGCCGGAGTTTTAGGGCATGATTTTAAGGGCTAGAGATTCAGGGCAGGAGTTTCAGGGCATGAGATTCAGGGCATGAGTTTCAGGGCAGGAGATTCAGGGCATGAGATTCAGGGCATGAGATTCAGGGCAGGAGTTTCAGAGTATGAGATTCAGGGCATGAGTTTCGGGGCCGGAGATTCAGGGCATTAGTTTCAAGGCATGAGATTCAGGGCAGGAGATTCAGGGCATGACATTCAGTACAGGAGTTTCGGGGCATGAGATTCAGGGCATGAGTTTCAGGGCATGTGATTCAGTACAGGAGATACAGCACAGGAGATTCAGTGCCGGAGGTTTAGGGCATGAGATTGAGGGCATGAATTTCAGGGCAGGAGATTCTGGGTAGGAGTTTCAGGGCTGCAGTTTCAGCAGAAGAGATTCAGGTCAGGAGTTTCAGGAAGTGAGATTCAGCGCTGCCGTTTCAGGGCTAGAGATTCAGGGCATGAGTTTCAGGGCATGAGATTCGGTGCCGGAGATTCAGGACAGGATTTTCAGTGCTGGAGTTTCAGGGCTGGTGTTTCAGTGCATGAGATTCAGGGCATGAGATTCAGTGCAGGAGATTCAGGACAGGAGTTTCAGTGCTGGAGTTTCAGGTCTGGTGCTTCAGGGCATGAGATTCAGGGTATGAGTTTCCGGGCAGGAGTTTCAGGGCATGAGATTCAGGGCATGAGTTTCAGGGCAGGAAATTCAGGGCAGGAGTTTCAGGGTATGAGATTCAGGGCATGAGTTTCAGTGCCGGAGATTCAGGGCATTAGTTTCAAGGTATGAGATTCAGGGCAGGAGTTTCAGGGCATGAGATTCAGGGCATGAGTTTCAGGGCATGTGGTTCAGGGCATGAGTTTTAGGGCGGGAGATTCAGGGCGGGAGATTCAATGCCGGAGATTTAGGGCATGAGATTCAGGGCATGATATTAAGGGCATGAGTTTCAGGGCATGAGATTCAGGGCAGGAGTTTCAGGTTATGAGATTCAGGGCTTGAGTTTCGGGCCGGAGATTCAGGGCATTAGTTTCAAGGCATGAGATTCAGGGCAGGAGTTTCAGGACATGAGATTCAGGGCATGAGTTACAGGGCAGGAGATTCAGGGCATGAGTTTCAGGGCAGGAGTTTCAGGACATGAGATTCAGGGCAGGAGTTTCAGGGTATGAGATTCAGGGCATGAGTTTCAGGGCATGTGGTTCAGGGAATGAGTTTTAGGGCAGGAGATTCAGGGCATGAGATTCAGTGCAGGAGATTCAGGACAGGAGTTTCAGTGCTGGAGTTTCAGGGCTGGTGTTTCAGGGCATGAGATTCAGGGCATGAATTTCAAGGTATGAGATTCAGGGCAGGAGTTTCAGGGCATGAGATTCAGGGCATGAGTTTCAGGGCATGTGGTTCAGGGCATGAGTTTTAGGGCGGGAGATTCAGGGCAGGAGATTCAATGCCGGAGATTTAGGGCATGAGATTCAGGGCATGATATTAAGGGCATGAGTTTCAGGGCATGAGATTCAGGGCAGGAGTTTCAGGTTATGAGATTCAGGGCTTGAGTTTCGGGCATGAGATTCAGGGCAGGAGTTTCAGGGCATGAGATTCAGGGCATGAGTTTCAGGGCAATGTGTTTCAGGGCATGAGTTTTAGGGCAGGAGATTCAGGGCAGTAGATTCAGTGCCGGAGTTTTAGGGCATGAGATTGAGGGCATGGGTTTCAGGGCAGGAGATTCAGGGCAGGAGTTTCAGGGCATGAGATTCAGGGCATGAGTTTCAGGGCAATGTGTTTCAGGGCATGAGTTTTAGGGCAGGAGATTCAGGGCAGTAGATTCAGTGCCGGAGTTTTAGGGCATAAGATTGAGGGAATGGGTTTCAGGGCAGGAGATTCAGGGCAGGAGTTTCGGTGCTGGAGTTTCTGCAGAAGAGATTCAGGTCAGGAGGTTCAGGACATGAGATTCAGCGCTGTGGTTTCAGGGCTAGAGATTCAGGGCATGAGTTTCAGGGCATGAGATTCAGGGCATGAGATTCAGTGCAGAAGATTCAGTGCTGGAGTTTCAGTGCTGGAGTTTCAGGGCTGGTGTTTCAGGTCATGAGATTCAGGGCATGAGTTTCAGAGCAAGAGATTCTGGGCAGGAGTTTCAGGGCATGAGATTCAGGGCATGAGTCTCAGCGCATGAGATTCAGGGCATTAGTTTCAAAGCATGAGATTCAGGGCAGGAGTTTCAGGGCATGAAATTCAGGGCATGACTTTCAGTACAGCAGTTTCAGGGCATGAGATTCAGGGCATGAGTTTCAGGGCATGTGGTTCAGGGCATGAGTTTTAGGGCAGGAGATTCAGGGCATGAGATTCAGTGCAGGAGATTCAGGACAGGAGATTCTGGGCAGGAGTTTCAGGGCATGAGATTCAGGGCATGAGTTTCAGGGCCGGAGATTCAGGGCATTAGTTTCAAGGCATGAGATTCAGGGCAGGAGTTTAAGGGCATGAGTTTCAGGGCATGACTTTCAGGGCTGTAGATTCAGGGCAGGTGTTTCAGGGCATGAGATTCCGTGCAAGAGTTTCAGTGCAGGAGATTCAGGGCCGGAGATTCAGTGCAGGAGTTTTAGGGCATGAGATTCAGGGCATGAGTTTCAGGGCAGGAGATTCAGGGCAGCAGTTTCCGGGCATGTGTTTCAGCGCAAGAGTTTCAGGGCATGAGTTTCAGAGCAGGAGATTCTGGGCAGGAGTTTCAGGGCATGAGAAACAGGGCATGAATTTCTGGGCAGGAAATTCAGGGCAGGAGTTTCAGGGTATGAGATTCACGGCATGAGTTTCAGGGCCGGAGATTCAGGGCATTAATTTCAAGGCATGAGATTCAGGGCAGGAGTTTCAGGGCATGAGATTCAGGGCATGAGTTTCAGGGCAATGTGTTTCAGGGCATGAGTTTTAGGGCAGGAGATTCAGGGCAGTAGATTCAGTGCCGGAGTTTTAGGGCATGAGATTGAGGGCATGGGTTTCAGGGCCGGAGATTCAGGGCAGGAGTTTCAGTGCTGGAGTTTCTGCAGAAGAGATTCAGGTCAGGAGGTTCAGGACATGGGATTCAGCGCTGTGGTTTCAGGGCTAGAGATTCAGGGCATGAGTTTCAGGGCATGAGATTCAGGGCATGAGATTCAGTGCAGAAGATTCAGGACAGGAGTTTCAGTGCTGGAGTTTCAGGGCTGGTGATTCAGGGCATGAGTTTCAGAGCAAGAGATTCTGGGCAGGAGTTTCAGGGCATGAGATTCAGGGCATGAGTTTCAGCGCATGAGATTCAGGGCAGGAGTTTCAGGGCATGAAATACAGGGCATGACTTTCAGTACAGGAGTTTCAGGGCATGAGATTCAGGGCATGAGTTTCAGGGCATGTGGTTCAGGGCATGAGTTTTAGGGCAGGAGATTCAGGGCATGAGATTCAGTGCAGGAGATTCAGGACAGGAGATTCTGGGCAGGAGTTTCAGGGCATGAGATTCAGGGGATGAGTTTCAGCGCATGAGATTCAGGGCATTAGTTTCAAAGCATGAGATTCAGGGCAGGAGTTTCAGGGCATGAAATTCAGGGCATGACTTTCAGTACAGGAGTTTCAGGGCATGAGATTCAGGGCATGAGTTTCAGGGCATGTGGTTCAGGGCATGAGTTTTAGGGCAGGAGATTCAGGGCATGAGATTCAGTGCAGGAGATTCAGGACAGGAGATTCTGGGCAGGAGTTTCAGGGCATGAGATTCAGGGGATGATTTTCAGCGCATGAGATTCAGGGCATTAGTTTCAAAGCATGAGATTCAGGGCAGGAGTTTCAGGGCATGAAATTCAGGGCATGACTGTCAGTACAGGAGTTTCAGGGCATGAGATTCAGGGCATGTGGTTCAGGGCATGAATTTTAGGGCAGGAGATTCAGGGCGGGAGATTCAATGCCGGAGATTTAGGGCATGAGATTCAGGGCATTAGTTTCAAGGCATGAGATTCAGGGCAGGAGTTTCAGGGCATGAGATTCAGGGCATGACTTTCAGTACAGGTGTTTCAGGGCATGAGATTCAGGGCATGAGTTTCAGGGCATGTGTTTCAGAGCATGAGTTTCAGGGCAGGAGATACAGCACAGGAGATTCAGTGCCGGAGTTTTAGGGCATGAGATTGAGGGCATGAGTTTCAGGGTAGGAGATTCAGGGCAGGAGTTTCAGTCCTGGAGATTCAGGGCTGGAGATTCAGGGCAGGAGTTTCAGGGCAGGAGATTCAGGGCATGAGATTCAGTGCAGGAGATTCAGGACAGGAGTTTCAGTGCTGGAGTTTCAGGGCTGGTGTTTCAGGGCATAAGATTCAGGGTATGAGTTTCAGGGCAGGAGAATATGGGCAGGAGTTTCAGGGCATGAGATTCAGGGCATGAGTTTCAGGGCAGGAAATTCAGGGCAGGAGTTTCAGGGTATGAGATTCACGGCATGAGTTTCAGGGCCGGAGATTCAGGGCATTAGTTTCAAGGTATGAGATTCAGGGCAGGAGTTTCAGGGCATGAGATTCAGGGGATGAGTTTCAGGGCAATGTAGTTCAGGGCATGAGTTTTAGGGCAGGAGATTCAGGGCAGTAGATTCAGTGCCGGAGTTTTAGGGCATGATTTTAAGGGCTTGAGATTCAGGGCAGGAGTTTCAGGGCATGAGATTCAGGGCATGAGTTTCGGGGCCGGAGATTCAGGGCATTAGTTTCAAGGCATGAGATTCAGGGCAGGAGATTCAGGGCATGAGTTTTAGGGCAGGAGATTCAGAACATGACTTTCAGTACAGGTGTTTCAGGGCATCAGATTCAGGGCATGAGTTTCAGGGCAGGAGATTCAGGGAAGCACTTTCAGGGCATGAGTTTCAGAGCATGAGTTTCAGTACAGGAGATACAGCATAGGAGATTCAGTGCCGGAGGTTTAGGGCATGAGATTGAGGGCATGAATTTCAGGGCAGGGGATTCTGGGTAGGAGTTTCAGGCTGCAGTTTCAGCAGAAGAGATTCAGGTCAGGAGTTTCAGGAAGTGAGATTCAGCGCTGCCGTTTCAGGGCTAGAGATTCAGGGCATGAGTTTCAGGGCATGAGATTCGGTGCCGGAGATTCAGGACAGGATTTTCAGTGCTGGAGTTTCAGGGCTGGTGTTTCAGTGCATGAGATTCAGGGCATGAGATTCAGTGCAGGAGATTCAGGACAGGAGTTTCAGTGCTGGAGTTTCAGGGCTGGTGCTTCAGGGCATGAGATTCAGGGCATGAGTTTCCGGGCAGGAGTTTCAGGGCATGAGATTCAGGGCATGAGTTTCAGGGCAGGAAATTCAGGGCAGGAGTTTCAGGGTATGAGATTCAGGGCATGAGTTTCAGTGCCGGAGATTCAGGGCATTAGTTTCAAGGTATGAGATTCAGGGCAGGAGTTTCAAGGTATGAGATTCAGGGCAGGAGTTTCAGGGCATGAGATTCAGGGCATGAGTTTCAGGGCATGTGGTTCAGGGCATGAGTTTTAGGGCGGGAGATTCAGGGCGGGAGATTCAATGCCGGAGATTTAGGGCATGAGATTCAGGGCATGATATTAAGGGCATGAGTTTCAGGGCATGAGATTCAGGGCAGGAGTTTCAGGTTATGAGATTCAGGGCTTGAGTTTCGGGCCGGAGATTCAGGGCATTAGTTTCAAGGCATGAGATTCAGGGCAGCAGTTTAAGGGCATGAGTTTCAGGGCATGACTTTCAGGGCTGTAGATTCAGGGCAGGAGTTTCAGGGCATGAGATTCCGTGCAAGAGTTTCAGTGCAGGAGATTCAGGGCCGGAGATTCAGTGCAGGAGTTTTAGGGCATGAGATTCAGGGCATGAGTTTCAGGGCAGGAGATTCAGGGCAGCAGTTTCCGGGCATGTGTTTCAGCGCAAGAGTTTCAGGGCAGGAGATTAGGCACAGGAGATTCAGTGCCGGAGTTTTAGGGCATGAGATTGAGGGCATGAATTTCAGGGCAGGAGATTCAGGGCAGGAGTTTCAGTGCTGAAGTTTCTGCAGAAGAGATTCAGGTCAGGAGTTTAAGGGCATGAGATTCAGGGCATGAGATTCATGGCAGGAGATTCAGGACAGGAGTTTCAGTGCTGGAGTTTCAGGGCTGGTGTTTCAGGGCATGAGATTCAGGGCATGAGTTTCAGAGCAGGAGATTCTGGGCAGGAGTTTCAGGGCATGAGATTCAGGGCATGAATTTCTGGGCAGGAAATTCAGGGCAGGAGTTTCAGGGTATGAGATTCACGGCATGAGTTTCAGGGCCGGAGATTCAGGGCATTAATTTCAAGGCATGAGATTCAGGGCAGGAGTTTCAGGGCATGAGATTCAGGGCATGAGTTTCAGGGCAATGTGTTTCAGGGCATGAGTTTTAGGGCAGGAGATTCAGGGCAGTAGATTCAGTGCCGGAGTTTTAGGGCATGAGATTGAGGGCATGGGTTTCAGGGCCGGAGATTCAGGGCAGGAGTTTCAGTGCTGGAGTTTCTGCAGAAGAGATTCAGGTCAGGAGGTTCAGGACATGGGATTCAGCGCTGTGGTTTCAGGGCTAGAGATTCAGGGCATGAGTTTCAGGGCATGAGATTCAGGGCATGAGATTCAGTGCAGAAGATTCAGGACAGGAGTTTCAGTGCTGGAGTTTCAGGGCTGGTGATTCAGGGCATGAGTTTCAGAGCAAGAGATTCTGGGCAGGAGTTTCAGGGCATGAGATTCAGGGCATGAGTTTCAGCGCATGAGATTTAGGGCATTAGTTTCAAAGCATGAGATTCATTGCAGGAGTTTCAGGGCATGAAATACAGGGCATGACTTTCAGTACAGGAGTTTCAGGGCATGAGATTCAGGGCATGAGTTTCAGGGCATGTGGTTCAGGGCATGAGTTTTAGGGCAGGAGATTCAGGGCATGAGATTCAGTGCAGGAGATTCAGGACAGGAGATTCTGGGCAGGAGTTTCAGGGCATGAGATTCAGGGCATGAGTTTCAGCGCATGAGATTCAGGGCATTAGTTTCAAAGCATGAGATTCAGGGCAGGAGTTTCAGGGCATGAAATTCAGGGCATGACTTTCAGTACAGGAGTTTCAGGGCATGAGATTCAGGGCATGTGGTTCAGGGCATGAGTTTTAGGGCAGGAGATTCAGGGCGGGAGATACAATGCCGGAGATTTAGGGCATGAGATTCAGGGCATTAGTTTCAAGGCATGAGATTCAGGGCAGGAGTTTCAGGGCATGAGATTCAGGGCATGACTTTCAGTACAGGTGTTTCAGGGCATGAGATTCAGGGCATGAGTTTCAGGGCATGTGTTTCAGAGCATGAGTTTCAGGGCAGGAGATACAGCACAGGAGATTCAGTGCCGGAGTTTTAGGGCATGAGATTGAGGGCATGAGTTTCAGGGTAGGAGATTCAGGGCAGGAGTTTCAGTCCTGGAGATTCAGGGCTGGAGATTCAGGGCAGGAGTTTCAGGGCAGGAGATTCAGGGCATGAGATTCAGTGCAGGAGATTCAGGACAGGAGTTTCAGTGCTGGAGTTTCAGGGCTGGTGTTTCAGGGCATAAGATTCAGGGTATGAGTTTCAGGGCAGGAGAATATGGGCAGGAGTTTCAGGGCATGAGATTCAGGGCATGAGTTTCAGGGCAAGAAATTCAGGGCAGGAGTTTCAGGGTATGAGATTCACGGCATGAGTTTCAGGGCCGGAGATTCAGGGCATTAGTTTCAAGGCATGAGATTCAGGGCAGGAGTTTCAGGGCATGAGATTCAGGGGATGAGTTTCAGGGCAATGTCGTTCAGGGCATGAGTTTTAGGGCAGGAGATTCAGGGCAGTAGATTCAGTGCCGGAGTTTTAGGGCATGATTTTAAGGGCTAGGGATTCAGGGCAGGAGTTTCAGGGCATGAGATTCAGGGCATGAGTTTCAGGGCAGGAGATTCAGGGCATGAGATTCAGGGCATGAGATTCAGGGCAGGAGTTTCAGAGTATGAGATTCAGGGCATGAGTTTCGGGGCCGGAGATTCAGGGCATTAGTTTCAAGGCATGAGATTCAGGGCAGGAGATTCAGGGCATGACATTCAGTACAGGAGTTTCGGGGCATGAGATTCAGGGCATGAGTTTCAGGGCATGTGATTCAGGGCATGAGTTTTAGGGCAGGAGATTCAGAACATGACTTTCAGTACAGGTGTTTCAGGGCATCAGATTCAGGGCATGAGTTTCGGGCAGGAGATTCAGGGCAGCACTTTCAGGGCATGAGTTTCAGAGCATGAGTTTCAGTACAGGAGATACAGCACAGGAGATTCAGTGCCGGAGGTTTAGGGCATGAGATTGAGGGCATGAATTTCAGGGCAGGAGATTCTGGGTAGGAGTTTCAGGGCTGCAGTTTCAGCAGAAGAGATTCAGGTCAGGAGTTTCAGGAAGTGAGATTCAGCGCTGCCGTTTCAGGGCTAGAGATTCAGGGCATGAGTTTCAGGGCATGAGATTCGGTGCCGGAGATTCAGGACAGGATTTTCAGTGCTGGAGTTTCAGGGCTGGTGTTTCAGTGCATGAGATTCAGGGCATGAGATTCAGTGCAGGAGATTCAGGACAGGAGTTTCAGTGCTGGAGTTTCAGGGCTGGTGCTTCAGGGCATGAGATTCAGGGCATGAGTTTCCGGGCAGGAGTTTCAGGGCATGAGATTCAGGGCATGAGTTTCAGGGCAGGAAATTCAGGGCAGGAGTTTCAGGGTATGAGATTCAGGGCATGAGTTTCAGTGCCGGAGATTCAGGGCATTAGTTTCAAGGTATGAGATTCAGGGCAGGAGTTTCAGGGCATGAGATTCAGGGCATGAGTTTCAGGGCATGTGGTTCAGGGCATGAGTTTTAGGGCGGGAGATTCAGGGCGGGAGATTCAATGCCGGAGATTTAGGGCATGAGATTCAGGGCATGATATTAAGGGCATGAGTTTCAGGGCATGAGATTCAGGGCAGGAGTTTCAGGTTATGAGATTCAGGGCTTGAGTTTCGGGCCGGAGATTCAGGGCATTAGTTTCAAGGCATGAGATTCAGGGCAGGAGTTTCAGGACATGAGATTCAGGGCATGAGTTACAGGGCAGGAGATTCAGGGCATGAGTTTCAGGGCAGGAGTTTCAGGACATGAGATTCAGGGCAGGAGTTTCAGGGTATGAGATTCAGGGCATGAGTTTCAGGGCATGTGGTTCAGGGCATGAGTTTTAGGGCAGGAGATTCAGGGCATGAGATTCAGTGCAGGAGATTCAGGACAGGAGTTTCAGTGCTGGAGTTTCAGGGCTGGTGTTTCAGGGCATGAGATTCAGGGCATGAATTTCAAGGTATGAGATTCAGGGCAGGAGTTTCAGGGCATGAGATTCAGGGCATGAGTTTCAGGGCATGTGGTTCAGGGCATGAGTTTTAGGGCGGGAGATTCAGGGCAGGAGATTCAATGCCGGAGATTTAGGGCATGAGATTCAGGGCATGATATTAAGGGCATGAGTTTCAGGGCATGAGATTCAGGGCAGGAGTTTCAGGTTATGAGATTCAGGGCTTGAGTTTCGGGCATGAGATTCAGGGCAGGAGTTTCAGGGCATGAGATTCAGGGCATGAGTTTCAGGGCAATGTGTTTCAGGGCATGAGTTTTAGGGCAGGAGATTCAGGGCAGTAGATTCAGTGCCGGAGTTTTAGGGCATGAGATTGAGGGCATGGGTTTCAGGGCCGGAGATTCAGGGCAGGAGTTTCAGTGCTGGAGTTTCTGCAGAAAAGATTCAGGTCAGGAGGTTCAGGACATGGGATTCAGCGCTGTGGTTTCAGGGCTAGAGATTCAGGGCATGAGTTTCAGGGCATGAGATTCAGGGCATGAGATTCAGTGCAGAAGATTCAGGACAGGAGTTTCAGTGCTGGAGTTTCAGGGCTGGTGATTCAGGGCATGAGTTTCAGAGCAAGAGATTCTGGGCAGGAGTTTCAGGGCATGAGATTCAGGGCATGAGTTTCAGCGCATTAGATTTAGGGCATTAGTTTCAAAGCATGAGATTCAGGGCAGGAGTTTCAGGGCATGAAATACAGGGCATGACTTTCAGTACAGGAGTTTCAGGGCATGAGATTCAGGGCATGAGTTTCAGGGCATGTGGTTCAGGGCATGAGTTTTAGGGCAGGAGATTCAGGGCATGAGATTCAGTGCAGGAGATTCAGGACAGGAGATTCTGGGCAGGAGTTTCAGGGCATGAGATTCAGGGCATGAGTTTCAGCGCATGAGATTCAGGGCATTAGTTTCAAAGCATGAGATTCAGGGCAGGAGTTTCACGGCATGAAATTCAGGGCATGACTTTCAGTACAGGAGTTTCAGGGCATGAGATTCAGGGCATGTGGTTCAGGGCATGAGTTTTAGGGCAGGAGATTCAGGGCGGGAGATTCAATGCCGGAGATTTAGGGCATGAGATTCAGGGCATTAGTTTCAAGGCATGAGATTCAGGGCAGGAGTTTCAGGGCATGAGATTCAGGGCATGACTTTCAGTACAGGTGTTTCAGGGCATGAGATTCAGGGCATGAGTTTCAGGGCATGTGTTTCAGAGCATGAGTTTCAGGGCAGGAGATTCAGGGCAGGAGTTTCAGTCCTGGAGATTCAGGGCTGGAGATTCAGGGCAGGAGTTTCAGGGCAGGAGATTCAGGGCATGAGATTCAGTGCAGGAGATTCAGGACAGGAGTTTCAGTGCTGGAGTTTCAGGGCTGGTGTTTCAGGGCATAAGATTCAGGGTATGAGTTTCAGGGCAGGAGAATATGGGCAGGAGTTTCAGGGCATGAGATTCAGGGCATGAGTTTCAGGGCAAGAAATTCAGGGCAGGAGTTTCAGGGTATGAGATTCACGGCATGAGTTTCAGGGCCGGAGATTCAGGGCATTAGTTTCAAGACATGAGATTCAGGGCAGGAGTTTCAGGGCATGAGATTCAGGGGATGAGTTTCAGGGCAATGTCGTTCAGGGCATGAGTTTTAGGGCAGGAGATTCAGGGCAGTAGATTCAGTGCCGGAGTTTTAGGGCATGATTTTAAGGGCTTGAGATTCAGGGCAGGAGTTTCAGGGCATGAGATTCAGGGCATGAGTTTCAGGGCAGGAGATTCAGGGCATGAGATTCAGGGCATGAGATTCAGGGCAGGAGTTTCAGAGTATGAGATTCAGGGCATGAGTTTCGGGGCCGGAGATTCAGGGCATTAGTTTCAAGGCATGTGATTCAGGGCAGGAGATTCAGGGCATGACATTCAGTACAGGAGTTTCGGGGCATGAGATTCAGGGCATGTGTTTCAGGGCATGTGATTCAGGGCATGAGTTTTAGGGCAGGAGATTCAGAACATGACTTTCAGTACAGGTGTTTCAGGGCATCAGATTCAGGGCATGAGTTTCAGGGCAGGAGATTCAGGGCAGCACTTTCAGGGCATGAGTTTCAGAGCATGAGTTTCAGTACAGGAGATACAGCACAGGAGATTCAGTGCCGGAGGTTTAGGGCATGAGATTGAGGGCATGAATTTCAGGGCAGGAGATTCTGGGAAGGAGTTTCAGGGCTGCAGTTTCAGCAGAAGAGATTCAGGTCAGGAGTTTCAGGAAGTGAGATTCAGCGCTGCCGTTTCAGGGCTAGAGATTCAGGGCATGAGTTTCAGGGCATGAGATTCGGTGCCGGAGATTCAGGACAGGATTTTCAGTGCTGGAGTTTCAGGGCTGGTGTTTCAGGGCATGAGATTCAGGGCATGAGATTCAGTGCAGGAGATTGAGGACAGGAGTTTCAGTGCTGGAGTTTCAGGGCTGGTGCTTCAGGGCATGACATTCAGGGCATGAGTTTCCGGGCAGGAGTTTCAGGGCATGAGATTCAGGGCATGAGTTTCAGGGCAGGAAATTCAGGGCAGGAGTTTCAGGGTATGAGATTCAGGGCATGAGTTTCAGTGCCGGAGATTCAGGGCATTAGTTTCAAGGTATGAGATTCAGGGCAGGAGTTTCAGGGCATGAGATTCAGGGCATGAGTTTCAGGGCATGTGGTTCAGGGCATGAGTTTTAGGGCAGGAGATTCAGGGCATGAGATTCAGTGCAGGAGATTCAGGACAGGAGTTTCAGTGCTGGAGTTTCAGGGCTGGTGTTTCAGGGCATGAGATTCAGGGCATGAATTTCAAGGTATGAGATTCAGGGCAGGAGTTTCAGGGCATGAGATTCAGGGCATGAGTTTCAGGGCATGTGGTTCAGGGCATGAGTTTTAGGGCGGGAGATTCAGGGCAGGAGATTCAATGCCGGAGATTTAGGGCATGAGATTCAGGGCATGATATTAAGGGCATGAGTTTCAGGGCATGAGATTCAGGGCAGGAGTTTCAGGTTATGAGATTCAGGGCTTGAGTTTCGGGCATGAGATTCAGGGCAGGAGTTTCAGGGCATGAGATTCAGGGCATGAGTTTCAGGGCAATGTGTTTCAGGGCATGAGTTTTAGGGCAGGAGATTCAGGGCAGTAGATTCAGTGCCGGAGTTTTAGGGCATGAGATTGAGGGCATGGGTTTCAGGGCCGGAGATTCAGGGCAGGAGTTTCAGTGCTGGAGTTTCTGCAGAAGAGATTCAGGTCAGGAGGTTCAGGACATGGGATTCAGCGCTGTGGTTTCAGGGCTAGAGATTCAGGGCATGAGTTTCAGGGCATGAGATTCAGGGCATGAGATTCAGTGCAGAAGATTCAGGACAGGAGTTTCAGTGCTGGAGTTTCAGGGCTGGTGATTCAGGGCATGAGTTTCAGAGCAAGAGATTCTGGGCAGGAGTTTCAGGGCATGAGATTCAGGGCATGAGTTTCAGCGCATTAGATTTAGGGCATTAGTTTCAAAGCATGAGATTCAGGGCAGGAGTTTCAGGGCATGAAATACAGGGCATGACTTTCAGTACAGGAGTTTCAGGGCATGAGATTCAGGGCATGAGTTTCAGGGCATGTGGTTCAGGGCATGAGTTTTAGGGCAGGAGATTCAGGGCATGAGATTCAGTGCAGGAGATTCAGGACAGGAGATTCTGGGCAGGAGTTTCAGGGCATGAGATTCAGGGCATGAGTTTCAGCGCATGAGATTCAGGGCATTAGTTTCAAAGCATGAGATTCAGGGCAGGAGTTTCAGGGCATGAAATTCAGGGCATGACTTTCAGTACAGGAGTTTCAGGGCATGAGATTCAGGGCATGTGGTTCAGGGCATGAGTTTTAGGGCAGGAGATTCAGGGCGGGAGATTCAATGCCGGAGATTTAGGGCATGAGATTCAGGGCATTAGTTTCAAGGCATGAGATTCAGGGCAGGAGTTTCAGGGCATGAGATTCAGGGCATGACTTTCAGTACAGGTGTTTCAGGGCATGAGATTCAGGGCATGAGTTTCAGGGCATGTGTTTCAGAGCATGAGTTTCAGGGCAGGAGATACAGCACAGGAGATTCAGTGCCGGAGTTTTAGGGCATGAGATTGAGGGCATGAGTTTCAGGGTAGGAGATTCAGGGCAGGAGTTTCAGTCCTGGAGATTCAGGGCTGGAGATTCAGGGCAGGAGTTTCAGGGCAGGAGATTCAGGGCATGAGATTCAGTGCAGGAGATTCAGGACAGGAGTTTCAGTGCTGGAGTTTCAGGGCTGGTGTTTCAGGGCATAAGATTCAGGGTATGAGTTTCAGGGCAGGAGAATATGGGCAGGAGTTTCAGGGCATGAGATTCAGGGCATGAGTTTCAGGGCAGGAAATTCAGGGCAGGAGTTTCAGGGTATGAGATTCACGGCATGAGTTTCAGGGCCGGAGATTCAGGGCATTAGTTTCAAGACATGAGATTCAGGGCAGGAGTTTCAGGGCATGAGATTCAGGGGATGAGTTTCAGGGCAATGTCGTTCAGGGCATGAGTTTTAGGGCAGGAGATTCAGGGCAGTAGATTCAGTGCCGGAGTTTTAGGGCATGATTTTAAGGGCTTGAGATTCAGGGCAGGAGTTTCAGGGCATGAGATTCAGGGCATGAGTTTCAGGGCAGGAGATTCAGGGCATGAGATTCAGGGCATGAGATTCAGGGCAGGAGTTTCAGAGTATGAGATTCAGGGCATGAGTTTCGGGGCCGGAGATTCAGGGCATTAGTTTCAAGGCATGAGATTCAGGGCAGGAGATTCAGGGCATGACATTCAGTACAGGAGTTTCGGGGCATGAGATTCAGGGCATGAGTTTCAGGGCATGTGATTCAGGGCATGAGTTTTAGGGCAGGAGATTCAGAACATGACTTTCAGTACAGGTGTTTCAGGGCATCAGATTCAGGGCATGAGTTTCAGGGCAGGAGATTCAGGGCAGCACTTTCAGGGCATGAGTTTCAGAGCATGAGTTTCAGTACAGGAGATACAGCACAGGAGATTCAGTGCCGGAGGTTTAGGGCATGAGATTGAGGGCATGAATTTCAGGGCAGGAGATTCTGGGTAGGAGTTTCAGGGCTGCAGTTTCAGCAGAAGAGATTCAGGTCAGGAGTTTCAGGAAGTGAGATTCAGCGCTGCCGTTTCAGGGCTAGAGATTCAGGGCATGAGTTTCAGGGCATGAGATTCGGTGCCGGAGATTCAGGACAGGATTTTCAGTGCTGGAGTTTCAGGGCTGGTGTTTCAGTGCATGAGATTCAGGGCATGAGATTCAGTGCAGGAGATTCAGGACAGGAGTTTCAGTGCTGGAGTTTCAGGGCTGGTGCTTCAGGGCATGAGATTCAGGGCATGAGTTTCCGGGCAGGAGTTTCAGGGCATGAGATTCAGGGCATGAGTTTCAGGGCAGGAAATTCAGGGCAGGAGTTTCAGGGTATGAGATTCAGGGCATGAGTTTCAGTGCCGGAGATTCAGGGCATTAGTTTCAAGGTATGAGATTCAGGGCAGGAGTTTCAGGGCATGAGATTCAGGGCATGAGTTTCAGGGCATGTGGTTCAGGGCATGAGTTTTAGGGCGGGAGATTCAGGGCGGGAGATTCAATGCCGGAGATTTAGGGCATGAGATGCAGGGCATGATATTAAGGGCATGAGTTTCAGGGCATGAGATTCAGGGCAGGAGTTTCAGGTTATGAGATTCAGGGCTTGAGTTTCGGGCCGGAGATTCAGGGCATTAGTTTCAAGGCATGAGATTCAGGGCAGGAGTTTCAGGACATGAGATTCAGGGCATGAGTTACAGGGCAGGAGATTCAGGGCATGAGTTTCATGGCAGGAGTTTCAGGACATGAGATTCAGGGCAGGAGTTTCAGGGTATGAGATTCAGGGCATGAGTTTCAGGGCATGTGGTTCAGGGCATGAGTTTTAGGGCAGGAGATTCAGGGCATGAGATTCACTGCAGGAGATTCAGGACAGGAGTTTCAGTGCTGGAGTTTCAGGGCTGGTGTTTCAGGGCATGAGCTTCAGGACATGAATTTCAAGGTATGAGATTCAGGGCAGGAGTTTCAGGGCATGAGATTCAGGGCATGAGTTTCAGGGCATGTGGTTCAGGGCATGAGTTTTAGGGCGGGAGATTCAGGGCGGGAGATTCAATGCCGGAGATTTAGGGCATGAGATTCAGGGCATGATATTAAGGGCATGAGTTTCAGGGCATGAGATTCAGGGCAGGAGTTTCAGGTTATGAGATTCAGGGCTTGAGTTTCGGGCCGGAGATTCAGGGCATTAGTTTCAAGGCATGAGATTCAGGGCAGGAGTTTCAGGACATGAGATTCAGGGCATGAGTTACAGGGCAGGAGATTCAGGGCATGAGTTTCAGGGCAGGAGTTTCAGGACATGAGATTCAGGGCAGGAGTTTCAGGGTATGAGATTCAGGGCATGAGTTTCAGGGCATGTGGTTCAGGGCATGAGTTTTAGGGCAGGAGATTCAGGGCATGAGATTCAGTGCAGGAGATTCAGGACAGGAGTTTCAGTGCTGGAGTTTCAGGGCTGGTGTTTCAGGGCATGAGATTCAGGGCATGAATTTCAGGGTAGGAGATTCTGGGCAGGAGTTTCAGGGCATGAGATTGAGGGCATGAGTTTCAGGGCAGGAAATTCAAGGCAAGAGTTTCAGGGTATGAGATTCAGGGCATGAGTTTCAGGGCCGGAGATTCAGGGCATTAGTTTCAAGGTATGAGATTCAGGGCAGGAGTTTCAGGGCATGAGTTTCAGAGCAGGAGATTCTGGGCAGGAGTTTCAGGGCATGAGATTCAGGGCATAAGTTTCTGGGCAGGAAATTCAGGGCAGGAGTTTCAGGGTATGAGATTCAGGGCAGGAGTTTCAGGGCATGAGATTCAGGGCATGAGTTTCAGGGCAATGTGTTTCAGGGCATGAGTTTTAGGGCAGGAGATTCAGGGCAGTAGATTCAGTGCCGGAGTTTTAGGGCATGAGATTGAGGGAATGGGTTTCAGGGCAGGAGATTCAGGGCAGGAGTTTCAGTGCTGGAGTTTCCGCAGAAGAGATTCAGGTCAGGAGGTTCAGGACATGAGATTCAGCGCTGTGGTTTCAGGGCTAGAGATTCAGGGCATGAGTTTCAGGGCATGAGATTCAGTGCATGAGATTCAGTGCAGAAGATTCAGTGCTGGAGTTTCAGTGCTGGAGTTTCAGGGCTGGTGTTTCAGGTCATGAGATTCAGGGCATGAGTTTCAGAGCAAGAGATTCTGGGCAGGAATTTCAGGGCATGAGATTCAGGGCATGAGTCTCAGCGCATGAGATTCAGGGCATTAGTTTCAAAGCATGAGATTCAGGGCAGGAGTTTCAGGGCATGAAATTCAGGGCATGACTTTCAGTACAGCAGTTTTAGGGCATGAGATTCAGGGCATGAGTTTCAGGGCATGTGGTTCAGGGCATGAGTTTTAGGGCAGGAGATTCAGGGCATGAGATTCAGTGCAGGAGATTCAGGACAGGAGATTCTGGGCAGGAGTTTCAGGGCATGAGATTCAGGGCTTGCGTTTCAGGGTCGGAGATTCAGGGCATTAGTTTCAAGGCATGAGATTCAGGGCAGGAGTTTCAGGGCATGAGATTCAGGGCATGACTTTCAGTACAGGTGTTTCAGGGCATGAGATTCAGGGCATGAGTTTCAGGGCATGTGTTTCAGAGCATGAGTTTCAGGGCAGGAGATTCAGGGCAGGAGTTTCAGTCCTGGAGATTCAGGGCTGGAGATTCAGGGCAGGAGTTTCAGGGCAGGAGATTCAGGGCATGAGATTCAGTGCAGGAGATTCAGGACAGGAGTTTCAGTGCTGGAGTTTCAGGGCTGGTGTTTCAGGGCATAAGATTCAGGGTATGAGTTTCAGGGCAGGAGAATATGGGCAGGAGTTTCAGGGCATGAGATTCAGGGCATGAGTTTCAGGGCAAGAAATTCAGGGCAGGAGTTTCAGGGTATGAGATTCACGGCATGAGTTTCAGGGCCGGAGATTCAGGGCATTAGTTTCAAGACATGAGATTCAGGGCAGGAGTTTCAGGGCATGAGATTCAGGGGATGAGTTTCAGGGCAATGTCGTTCAGGGCATGAGTTTTAGGGCAGGAGATTCAGGGCAGTAGATTCAGTGCCGGAGTTTTAGGGCATGATTTTAAGGGCTTGAGATTCAGGGCAGGAGTTTCAGGGCATGAGATTCAGGGCATGAGTTTCAGGGCAGGAGATTCAGGGCATGAGATTCAGGGCATGAGATTCAGGGCAGGAGTTTCAGAGTATGAGATTCAGGGCATGAGTTTCGGGGCCGGAGATTCAGGGCATTAGTTTCAAGGCATGAGATTCAGGGCAGGAGATTCAGGGCATGACATTCAGTACAGGAGTTTCGGGGCATGAGATTCAGGGCATGTGTTTCAGGGCATGTGATTCAGGGCATGAGTTTTAGGGCAGGAGATTCAGAACATGACTTTCAGTACAGGTGTTTCAGGGCATCAGATTCAGGGCATGAGTTTCAGGGCAGGAGATTCAGGGCAGCACTTTCAGGGCATGAGTTTCAGAGCATGAGTTTCAGTACAGGAGATACAGCACAGGAGATTCAGTGCCGGAGGTTTAGGGCATGAGATTGAGGGCATGAATTTCAGGGCAGGAGATTCTGGGAAGGAGTTTCAGGGCTGCAGTTTCAGCAGAAGAGATTCAGGTCAGGAGTTTCAGGAAGTGAGATTCAGCGCTGCCGTTTCAGGGCTAGAGATTCAGGGCATGAGTTTCAGGGCATGAGATTCGGTGCCGGAGATTCAGGACAGGATTTTCAGTGCTGGAGTTTCAGGGCTGGTGTTTCAGGGCATGAGATTCAGGGCATGAGATTCAGTGCAGGAGATTGAGGACAGGAGTTTCAGTGCTGGAGTTTCAGGGCTGGTGCTTCAGGGCATGACATTCAGGGCATGAGTTTCCGGGCAGGAGTTTCAGGGCATGAGATTCAGGGCATGAGTTTCAGGGCAGGAAATTCAGGGCAGGAGTTTCAGGGTATGAGATTCAGGGCATGAGTTTCAGTGCCGGAGATTCAGGGCATTAGTTTCAAGGTATGAGATTCAGGGCAGGAGTTTCAGGGCATGAGATTCAGGGCATGAGTTTCAGGGCATGTGGTTCAGGGCATGAGTTTTAGGGCAGGAGATTCAGGGCATGAGATTCAGTGCAGGAGATTCAGGACAGGAGTTTCAGTGCTGGAGTTTCAGGGCTGGTGTTTCAGGGCATGAGATTCAGGGCATGAATTTCAAGGTATGAGATTCAGGGCAGGAGTTTCAGGGCATGAGATTCAGGGCATGAGTTTCAGGGCATGTGGTTCAGGGCATGAGTTTTAGGGCGGGAGATTCAGGGCAGGAGATTCAATGCCGGAGATTTAGGGCATAAGATTCAGGGCATGGGTTTCAGGGCCGGAGATTCAGGGCAGGAGTTTCAGTGCTGGAGTTTCTGCAGAAGAGATTCAGGTCAGGAGGTTCAGGACATGGGATTCAGCGCTGTGGTTTCAGGGCTAGAGATTCAGGGCATGAGTTTCAGGGCATGAGATTCAGGGCATGAGATTCAGTGCAGAAGATTCAGGACAGGAGTTTCAGTGCTGGAGTTTCAGGGCATGAGATTCAGGGCAGGAGTTTCAGAGTATGAGATTCAGGGCATGAGTTTCGGGGCCGGAGATTCAGGGCATTAGTTTCAAGGCATGAGATTCAGGGCAGGAGATTCAGGGCATGACATTCAGTACAGGAGTTTCGGGGCATGAGATTCAGGGCATGTGTTTCAGGGCATGTGATTCAGGGCATGAGTTTTAGGGCAGGAGATTCAGAACATGACTTTCAGTACAGGTGTTTCAGGGCATCAGATTCAGGGCATGAGTTTCAGGGCAGGAGATTCAGGGCAGCACTTTCAGGGCATGAGTTTCAGAGCATGAGTTTCAGTACAGGAGATACAGCACAGGAGATTCAGTGCCGGAGGTTTAGGGCATGAGATTGAGGGCATGAATTTCAGGGCAGGAGATTCTGGGAAGGAGTTTCAGGGCTGCAGTTTCAGCAGAAGAGATTCAGGTCAGGAGTTTCAGGAAGTGAGATTCAGCGCTGCCGTTTCAGGGCTAGAGATTCAGGGCATGAGTTTCAGGGCATGAGATTCGGTGCCGGAGATTCAGGACAGGATTTTCAGTGCTGGAGTTTCAGGGCTGGTGTTTCAGGGCATGAGATTCAGGGCATGAGATTCAGTGCAGGAGATTGAGGACAGGAGTTTCAGTGCTGGAGTTTCAGGGCTGGTGCTTCAGGGCATGAGATTCAGGGCATGAGTTTCCGGGCAGGAGTTTCAGGGCATGAGATTCAGGGCATGAGTTTCAGGGCAGGAAATTCAGGGCAGGAGTTTCAGGGTATGAGATTCAGGGCATGAGTTTCAGTGCCGGAGATTCAGGGCATTAGTTTCAAGGTATGAGATTCAGGGCAGGAGTTTCAGGGCATGAGATTCAGGGCATGAGTTTCAGGGCATGTGGTTCAGGGCATGAGTTTTAGGGCAGGAGATTCAGGGCATGAGATTCAGTGCAGGAGATTCAGGACAGGAGTTTCAGTGCTGGAGTTTCAGGGCTGGTGTTTCAGGGCATGAGATTCAGGGCATGAATTTCAAGGTATGAGATTCAGGGCAGGAGTTTCAGGGCATGAGATTCAGGGCATGAGTTTCAGGGCATGTGTTTCAGAGCATGAGTTTCAGGGCAGGAGATTCAGGGCAGGAGTTTCAGTCCTGGAGATTCAGGGCTGGAGATTCAGGGCAGGAGTTTCAGGGCAGGAGATTCAGGGCATGAGATTCAGTGCAGGAGATTCAGGACAGGAGTTTCAGTGCTGGAGTTTCAGGGCTGGTGTTTCAGGGCATAAGATTCAGGGTATGAGTTTCAGGGCAGGAGAATATGGGCAGGAGTTTCAGGGCATGAGATTCAGGGCATGAGTTTCAGGGCAAGAAATTCAGGGCAGGAGTTTCAGGGTATGAGATTCACGGCATGAGTTTCAGGGCCGGAGATTCAGGGCATTAGTTTCAAGACATGAGATTCAGGGCAGGAGTTTCAGGGCATGAGATTCAGGGGATGAGTTTCAGGGCAATGTCGTTCAGGGCATGAGTTTTAGGGCAGGAGATTCAGGGCAGTAGATTCAGTGCCGGAGTTTTAGGGCATGATTTTAAGGGCTTGAGATTCAGGGCAGGAGTTTCAGGGCATGAGATTCAGGGCATGAGTTTCAGGGCAGGAGATTCAGGGCATGAGATTCAGGGCATGAGATTCAGGGCAGGAGTTTCAGAGTATGAGATTCAGGGCATGAGTTTCGGGGCCGGAGATTCAGGGCATTAGTTTCAAGGCATGAGATTCAGGGCAGGAGATTCAGGGCATGACATTCAGTACAGGAGTTTCGGGGCATGAGATTCAGGGCATGTGTTTCAGGGCATGTGATTCAGGGCATGAGTTTTAGGGCAGGAGATTCAGAACATGACTTTCAGTACAGGTGTTTCAGGGCATCAGATTCAGGGCATGAGTTTCAGGGCAGGAGATTCAGGGCAGCACTTTCAGGGCATGAGTTTCAGAGCATGAGTTTCAGTACAGGAGATACAGCACAGGAGATTCAGTGCCGGAGGTTTAGGGCATGAGATTGAGGGCATGAATTTCAGGGCAGGAGATTCTGGGAAGGAGTTTCAGGGCTGCAGTTTCAGCAGAAGAGATTCAGGTCAGGAGTTTCAGGAAGTGAGATTCAGCGCTGCCGTTTCAGGGCTAGAGATTCAGGGCATGAGTTTCAGGGCATGAGATTCGGTGCCGGAGATTCAGGACAGGATTTTCAGTGCTGGAGTTTCAGGGCTGGTGTTTCAGGGCATGAGATTCAGGGCATGAGATTCAGTGCAGGAGATTGAGGACAGGAGTTTCAGTGCTGGAGTTTCAGGGCTGGTGCTTCAGGGCATGAGATTCAGGGCATGAGTTTCCGGGCAGGAGTTTCAGGGCATGAGATTCAGGGCATGAGTTTCAGGGCAGGAAATTCAGGGCAGGAGTTTCAGGGTATGAGATTCAGGGCATGAGTTTCAGTGCCGGAGATTCAGGGCATTAGTTTCAAGGTATGAGATTCAGGGCAGGAGTTTCAGGGCATGAGATTCAGGGCATGAGTTTCAGGGCATGTGGTTCAGGGCATGAGTTTTAGGGCAGGAGATTCAGGGCATGAGATTCAGTGCAGGAGATTCAGGACAGGAGTTTCAGTGCTGGAGTTTCAGGGCTGGTGTTTCAGGGCATGAGATTCAGGGCATGAATTTCAAGGTATGAGATTCAGGGCAGGAGTTTCAGGGCATGAGATTCAGGGCATGAGTTTCAGGGCATGTGGTTCAGGGCATGAGTTTTAGGGCGGGAGATTCAGGGCAGGAGATTCAATGCCGGAGATTTAGGGCATGAGATTCAGGGCATGATATTAAGGGCATGAGTTTCAGGGCATGAGATTCAGGGCAGGAGTTTCAGGTTATGAGATTCAGGGCTTGAGTTTCGGGCATGAGATTCAGGGCAGGAGTTTCAGGGCATGAGATTCAGGGCATGAGTTTCAGGGCAATGTGTTTCAGGGCATGAGTTTTAGGGCAGGAGATTCAGGGCAGTAGATTCAGTGCCGGAGTTTTAGGGCATGAGATTGAGGGCATGGGTTTCAGGGCCGGAGATTCAGGGCAGGAGTTTCAGTGCTGGAGTTTCTGCAGAAGAGATTCAGGTCAGGAGGTTCAGGACATGGGATTCAGCGCTGTGGTTTCAGGGCTAGAGATTCAGGGCATGAGTTTCAGGGCATGAGATTCAGGGCATGAGATTCAGTGCAGAAGATTCAGGACAGGAGTTTCAGTGCTGGAGTTTCAGGGCTGGTGATTCAGGGCATGAGTTTCAGAGCAAGAGATTCTGGGCAGGAGTTTCAGGGCATGAGATTCAGGGCATGAGTTTCAGCGCATTAGATTTAGGGCATTAGTTTCAAAGCATGAGATTCAGGGCAGGAGTTTCAGGGCATGAAATACAGGGCATGACTTTCAGTACAGGAGTTTCAGGGCATGAGATTCAGGGCATGAGTTTCAGGGCATGTGGTTCAGGGCATGAGTTTTAGGGCAGGAGATTCAGGGCATGAGATTCAGTGCAGGAGATTCAGGACAGGAGATTCTGGGCAGGAGTTTCAGGGCATGAGATTCAGGGCATGAGTTTCAGCGCATGAGATTCAGGGCATTAGTTTCAAAGCATGAGATTCAGGGCAGGAGTTTCAGG